>NC_041386.1:426275643-426432205 GCF_002162155.2 Triticum dicoccoides | reverse complement strand
CCCTCGACAAGCACGAGCGCAAGCGTCACCCGCCATGGTCCCGACCGGATGCCATATTATCGTCCCCAGGATGCCATCATGGGCGGAGCAACATGGAGCGTGGGGCACCATGACGAGGTGTTCGGGGTGATGGCCCCGGAAGCCTACGTGCCCCGCATGAAGGACCAAGGGTACGCACCAGAGGATGACATCGGCCCATTGGTTGGAGAAGATTGGGGAGAAGGGGCGCTAGGAGTTGAAGCCTTCCAAGAGCCAGCGGAGAACCACAACGATCGCGCCGGCGACGGCAACTACAGGGTACCGCTAACCTCTCAGGAACAGGCTTATGCTAACCATGGGCTGCAGATGAATCAGGTTGCAGCTTCGATCAATGACCCTGGCACAGCTGCACCCATTTCAACAAGGGAGACACGTTGGGGGCCGCCGGGAGGGAGCCAGGAGCAAGGCCCCTCCCCAAGGCACGCGAAACCAGGGGACACCCGGAGGTAGGCCCTCTGCCGGGGTGGCTTCCACAACCCTTCCCCCGGCAGAGGACCCGTGGTTGCCGAGGGAACCGCTGGCGTCCTCTTTCCCTCCTTTGTGTCGTCCTGGTCTCCGGTCGGCTCAAAGGAGGTCAAGGGTGGCGCAACGCGGGGCCCTCATCTAGCGATATGAGGAAAGGCCGGTACCTGTGAAGAAGGCCCGGTGCCTGTGAAGCTCGCCGCCCGTGACACTCTCACATAATAATGAGTTGGGCCTGTACACGCCCCGGAGTCTCAGGAGCGCCGGCCTCAGGCCCTGGGGCTCCCTCCCACGCCTAGTGGACAGCACTTAACTCCGCGCTGGTGAGAAGACTTGAATACCCGAAGACTAGACTAGGTGCCGGAAGCGGCCTTTTGCTTTGGATCTCTCTTTCTGTGGCTTTGCTTTCTGATTTCAGACTTAAGTTGAAGCTGAATTTTTATCGATGCGCGCGGGGGGTGCCTTTTCTCGTTCGAGCCGTTTCTCGCCTTCTGGATCTAGTTTGGCTTGGGACTCACGTCCATCGCCTTTCCCTCGCAAAGCTCCTCGCGAGCTGGACCGCGCAAAGCACGCGCTAGCACTATACTTGGGTGCTCACCCCTTGTTGGGCCCCCTCAAAAGGGGCGATAAGGTCCGCAGGATTCTCACGAACTCGTCGCATCATGACCCAACCCTAAGTTGGCGGTGACTAAGGTAAACCATGTCGGGAAACTCACCCCCAGCTTCATGAGCTCACGAGGACACATACCCACATCGCATAGGAAAGTAAAAACTGCGATTTGCTTACATGAGGGGCTCCCTCTCTCAAAATGCTCTTACAAGTTTTCCAAGGACCACGCTCGAGTTTTGCGTGCAGAATAAAACAATAGGAGAATATGGGATCAGCCAGAGATATCGCTCGCTGCATCATCCATGGACGCGTCACTCGCATCGTCATCATCTTCGTCGGAATCGTCGCCGCCGTCGGCGATGCCCCGATAGCCGTCGTTGACCACGTCACCATCGTCTGCGATGACCACCACCCCATCGTTCTCCGAGGTGAAGGCCCTGACCAACGCGTCGACATGGTCCTCTACCCAACGCGCCAGGTCGCCCCGGACGACCATGGGTACAGGGGCAATGGCGGTATCGAAGTCGAAGTTGGGGTCGGCGTTTGGAAGGTGGCTGAAGACACGGGAGAAGGCACGCTGAAGCAGGCCACGACCCCTCTCCTCCACAAGCTGCCGAGGTCTGGCAGATTGAGCCTCCAGGCACGTCACCACCTCGGTGAAGAAGGTCAGGTGGCTGGCGTAGTCACTTGAGTGAGGAGTCGGGGCGTTCTCGTCGCAGATATAACCCAGGGCGGTGTTGGACTTGTTCCGAAGGTCTTGAAGCATAGGAGCATGCTCACGCTCGAGCATTCCGTGTTGAAGCACTTCCTCCCTGTTTTGCTGAGCGACGGCCTCGGTGTCATCAATTCGTCTCCGTAGGGAAAGCAGCTCAGCGCTGGCGGAGGCCAAGTCCGCCTACGCCGTAACTAGGGCGGCGGTTGTGGCCTCCGCACGCCTCTCGGCCTCGTACAACCTGGGCCTGAGGGTGGCGGACCTGTCCACACTCTCCTGACCAGTGAGCTTAAGCTTCAAGTCGTACCTGCCCTCCAGATCTACGCGAACCACGACCACCCGGCGATTGATCTCGTCCTTGACTCTGGCCTCGCGGGCCCCGATGGCATCTTCATCTTGAGCGACTTGATGCTCCCTCCTCTCCAGTCGCTCGAGCTCGAGGCTGCGCTCCACGGCTTCCAGGGCCAGCGTCTCCTCACACTTCCGGACCTCCTCTTCCTCCGCAGGAGTCCCCCTCATGAACGCAAGGACGGCCCTGCACTCCTCAACCTGCTGCTCAAGGGACGCGCTCCAGGCCTGGAGCTCCCAGGCGCGCTCCTCCGCAGCCTCGCGGCGGCGATCAGCGTCGTGAGCTTCTTCCAAAGCTCACGAGCGGGCCTCATTGGCAATCTTTTGGGACGCCTCAGCCTTTGCGTTCTCGAGGTCGTGATGATAACGACCAAGGTTGATGGCTACTCGCAGCTTGCGCTGCTCCTCCACCAACCGAAGACCTTCAGCCTCAAGATGCGAGTCGACACCTATTGGGGATATGATTACTGGAGGTAAACCGGCTAGGAGTGGCTGGGTTAGCTCCACAAAGATAGAAGCCCATGAAGACGTGAGGATGGTGGCGCTTTAAGAAGGCCCAAGGCCCAAAGGCGGGTTAAGGCCTGTAGATGTAAACCATCTCTTTCATGTAACTTGTATTATAAGTTAGAGGAATAGAGACCGAGCTGGAAACGTTTATGATCCGGCCTCGGGACTCTGTAAACCAGCGGGTGTCGACCTATGTATATAAAGGGACGACCCGACAGCGATTAAGGGACGACAGACAACAACTTGAGAGCCAGGCAAGCGGATTCGCTCCCTGGTCATCGAAACCCTAGCAATACCAATCACAAACTAGACGTAGGATTTACCTTCATTGAAGGGGACGAACTAGTATAAAATCCCTCGTGTCCATTGTTCGGTTTAACCCCTTTAAGCTAACCCATAGTGATGGCTCCACGACTAAGTCCTTTCACGAGGATATCTGCCGTGACAAACCCATGACAGTTGGTGCCCACCGTGGGGCTATTGCACGGTGGTTTCCAGTTCTTGAAGGGCAGCTTTGATGGACTCAAGGGATACGCTGTGGGCCGGATGGCGAAGAGTTGTCGCGGCAAGCTCTACATCAACAACGCAGGATGGGGTCCCGAGGCCGGTTCAATCAAATACGGGTACCGGGTCCCCTTTGGTGGGATTCACGTCTTCGTCGGCAAGATTGGCGAACCGGGCCCTGAGCCGGACACCTGCACCGACATCATCGAGACGGCTCAGCGTGCAAGTCCTTCCCCGATTCAGCCTGCATCAAGGCATGTTTTCGTAGCTGCCATCCATGGGGCGGAATATGAGGATGGACCGGCATCTGATGGAGAAACCATTGTCTGCTATGATGACAAGTCTTCAACGTGAGAGACCGAATCACTGTATCAGTTGCAGGACGGCCGAATTAGTGGAGGTTCCAATGGAAACAGTATTCCGGACCCCCTCTATCTGCCAAACCGGGTTGCTATCTTCATGGCCGGTACACAATTAGCGCATCACTCATCCACCGCCGCGGCAATGCTTTCCGGTTCAGCAACAGCAACGCCAGCGGGAGCAGGGGGCTCAGCGCCGCCTCCCGCTCAAGTTTTGTCTGATTTGTTCGACGCTTTGGCAACATTGATGGCTGCAGAGGTGGACGCGGCAGCCCGAGATCAGCACAATGCGGAGATTGAAAAGGTGAAAGATCAGATAACTAAGGCTAAAGCAGATCCTGGCAGCAAAGAACGCTAGGATGGCAACAGAACGGACCGAGTTGGAAGCTCGGGCCTACCCGCTTAGGTTGGACCAGAATGCCTCAGAAGAGGTCATGAGAAGAAGATATCGGTCGCACCTCCCGCCGGGTTATGAGCCAAGAAATCTTTTCAACACGCCAGGAGCCGGAACCAGTAACCAGCCAGTGGTAAACCGGACGAAGGCACCGAGAACAGGAGCGCCGGTTCAGCCGCGCACGATGGACCAGCCTCGTCAGAACAACGTTGTACCGCAGTATGTTCCGACGCCCCCGGGGGATTACTCCAACCCGTTAGACAACATTGTGGCCGCCGCTTCACGATTAGCAGCACTCCAAGCTGACGGCAAGTCGCCAGTTGCGATTGAGACGCGATGGGCCAGAGAGCTCCTTCACAGAGCTTTGAACCAGCAGCAAGCTTATTCACATAGTCGCGAGAGGATTCATTCCTCCTCCCGTCTGAGCCGGAGCTACAACAGGCATGTTGAGGATGAACCGGCTGTATCAAGCAGTGCACGTCACCGTAACTCGCCGCGAGGGTACAACCCGGCGGGTGGAGGTGCTAATGCACAGGATGTGGTGGATCATGGTCGTGCACGTCGAGAGGCCGAGTTAGCCGCTCTGCATGCAGCTCGTCAACCTACTCTGGTTCGCCCTACCGCTTCAGTGGAGCCAGGGGTGGTCTTCAGTTCTTTAGGGGTGCCGTGTCTTACCCCCGCTTTGCGCAATGTACGACCGCCCAAGGATTTTAAGGGCCCTCGTAAGGTACCCAATTACACCGCCGATTTGCAACCAGAGTCATGGGTTGAAAGTTATGAGATGGCAATGGAGATGTTGGATGTGGATGAAGCAGTGTGTGCTAAATACTTCACCGTGATGTTGGAGGGGACAGCTCGTACTTGGTTTAAGAGCTTACCAGCTAACTCTGTCGGATCATGGGCCGAATTGAAACACCGGTTTATCCAGGATTTTAAATATACCTGTAAGCAGCCTATGTCGATTGTGGACCTGGCCGCTTGTGTTCAAGAGGATGGAGAGTCTACAACCCATTGGGTGAAGTGGGTCTCATCTATTCTGCATTCGTCGGATCACATCAATGCGGACACAGCAGTGTTAACATTGGAGGGCAATTGCTGGTTTCTACCGCTAAAACAGAAGTTAGGAAGGCTCAAATGTCACTGCAATGACATGGCAACACTTATGGCCACTTTGGTTAAATAAGCTGATTCAGATAATACCAAAGACCCTGACTCAGAGGAGGACAAACCTGGGAAAGGGAAGAAGAACGACAACACCAAGGGACAACAGCATAACCCGGCAGGTCATGGGAACAATGGTAAGCGCAAGGCAGACAATAGTTTGGACTTTGTGGCTAACACCAACGCTCAGTCAGCGTCGTAAGGGCAAACAACCCCAGAGGGGTAGAGGTTCAGGCCCCAACCTAGAGTGCCTGTTAAATCAACCTTGTCCAAAGCATGGATCGAAGGAAAGGCCAGCTTCACATCTTTGGAAGGATTGTTATATCATGCGAGAGTTCAAGAACTCCAATATGTTTCAATATGACAATGGCCCGCCTGGTGGTTCAGGAGGTGGTTACACTACAAAAAAAGACACATCCATGACATTTTCGGCCGAACGAATTTTTTTCTATCATACATATGACACTTCTATGATGATAATTGTGACAAAACCCGGTATCATCATAGATGTGGTGGGCTCCTACTTCTATGACAAAAAATCATGACAGAAAATGGGCTTTTCGTCCTGGGCGGGCCAGAGACGCGGCTGCATGACATTCTTTGGGCCGTCCATGACGGAAAAAACCATGGTAGAAGCGAGGCGGGGAAAATTTCGGGGAGTTCCCGGTTACGGTGGGAGGTCGGGGGCCGAGCGATGTGCGTTTCTCTCATACACGTACGTGCATGTGTGCGAGGCGTTGGCTCTAACTGAACCCGAGCAAGGCATTGGGCTCTAATTGAACCCGAGCGATTGCACCGCCGGCTATACGTTACTAAACCCGAGCGATCGATCGATGGTTGTTAACTGAACCGGTCGAGCGATTCCTTCGCTACTGCTGGTAACTAAGCCGATCGATGCTGCCTCTCGGATGAACAGTGAGTGTTGCGGGGGGTGGATGAACAGTGAGCGGTGGCGTTGCCTCTGGATGAACAGGACCCCGTGGTGTGGTGAAGGGTTGGATGAACAGTAGACGGTGGATGGGTGCCCGTGGAGCGGTGGTTGAATAGGACCCCGTGGTGTGGAGGGCTGGATGAACAGTAGACGGTGGAAGGGTGCCCGTGGAGGGGTGGTTGAACACTAGCCGGTGGAGTAGCGCGCGGTGGAGGCTGGATGAACAGGAGCCCGTGGAGGCTGGAGGAGGTCGACGGTAGCCCGTGGAGGCTGGAGGAGGTCGACGGTGGAGATGAATAGTATCCCATGGAGTCCCGTTTTCTGGTACGCCACACTCCTCCCGATGAACAGGACCCCCGTTTTGACCATGGCGCTCCAACACAAGTCCGTTCTGTCCGTTTTGCGGTACGCCACACCCCTCCCGATCAACAGGATCCCCGTTTCGACCGTAGGAGGTCCGTTTCGTCCGTTTTGCGGTACGCCACACCCCTCCCGATCAACAGGACCCCCGTTTCAACCGTATGATGTCCGTTTCCTCCGTTTTGCGGTACGCCACACCCCTCGCGATCAACAGGACCCCGTTCTGAATTTAGGAGGTCCGTTTCCTCCGTTTTGCGGTACGCCAGGCCTCGTTTCCATCGCCTGTTCCGTTCAAGCCATTCCAATCAACACGACCACGCATTCCGTTCCGACCCAGCCGGTTGGCTCCCACGTGTACCGTTGCCTCCTGATGAACACGACACATTCCGTTGCCTCCTCATGAACACGACACATTCCGTTGCCTCCCCATGAACACGACGACGACGCTGTTTCTCTGTTCCGACCCAGCCATGTACACGAGCCCTGGCCGTACGTATGCGCGAGTAGGCGTTCAAGACCCCGCCCGTATGTACACATACGTGGCCGTATTTTCTTTCTTGCACCCTGGCCGTTGTACGTACGTGTACATGCTACGTGCGTGCCTCTACTACGACACGTGCGCGCCTCTACATCCACTAGTATATATGTATGTACACGTTCGCGACCAGAATGACAACGCTACGTACGCTTCGACCAGGTGGGTCCCGGCTATCAGGCACTTCCTTGCATGCGAAGATGTAGCTGGTGGGTCCCAATAGTCAGGGGGAAACGTTTTTTTGCAAAATACGGTGGCTTGTCCGGTGGGTCCCTGCTATCAAGTGGAGGAATAATTATTTTGCATGTAATAAGGAGGCACTTCCTTGCTGCGGCCATGGACCCAGCTATCAGCCTCTCCACGTACAGTCCACGTCCGATGGAAGCCGTTCCTTGACCACGTTGACCACGCCGCCAAGAGCACCAGGGCGATGGACGATGGCAAGGCCTAGGAAGGGGACGACGCGGAGCCGGGGAATACGCGACAGTGGGTGCCCACGCGTAGAGGAGTACGAGGGTTCACTAGTTCGCTGCGGTGTGAGGCTGCCGTCGCCGCAGAATAACTGGGGGGGTGTGGGTGAGTAGAGGGATGGCCTGGCCAGCGGTGGGAGTAGTAGGGGCCGGTGAGGCCTCCGCCGCATCGCAGCCGGCCACTGGAGGCAGGAGCACGAGGCACGACCGGCGCTAGTTTGGGCAGCTGGAGCAAGAAGACCAGAGGTTGAAGAAGCAGTACGGCCGTCGGATGGACATCGTACGGTCACTTGAGCTAGAATCGTGCATATTGACTAAGTTGACAAAGCCCTCCGTCCCCGTCAACTTAGGAGGCCCACAAGTCAGCCTGCCACTATACTGGGTCCCAGCTAATAGGGGGAGTATTCATTTTTTTTGTGCGTAATAATGAGGCACTTCCTTGCGTGCGAAGATATAGCAGGTGGGTCCGAGCTGTCAGCGGCGGTAATGTTTTTTTCGCGAAATACAGAGGCCCTTTTGATGGGTCCCTGATGTCAGGTGGAGGAATCATTATTTTGCGCGTAATAAGGAGGCATTTCCTTGCGTGCGGCCATGGACCCAGCTGTCGGCCTCTCCACGTACAGTCCACTTCAGATGCATGTCGATCATTGACCATGTTGACCAGGCCGCACCGAGAGCACCAGGGCGGTGGACGACGGCGAGGCCTAGGAAGGGAACGACACGGAGGCTGGGAAGACTCGGCAGTTGTTTCCCACGCGGAGGGGAGTACGACTGTACGAGGGTTTACTGGTTCGTCTCCGTTGCCGGAGAATAACAGTAGGTGTGGGTGAGTAGAGGGATGGCTAGGCCAGCGATAGGAGTACGGTGGGGCGGTGAGGCCTGCGCGGCAGCAGAGCCGGCCGTGGGGAGGAGGGAGCAGGCATTCTCGCTGGCGCTTGTTTGAGCGGCTGGAGTAGGAAGAGCAGAGATTGAAGAAGCACGACGGCCGTTGGATGGCCATCCAACAGTCACTGCTTGTGCGTCAACCTTTTTTTAGGAAAGCCTCAAATCTATGGAAAACAGCATACAACCGATCTGCCATTATTTCTAATAATTTACAGCCCATTTGCTAATTATTAAGGTTTTTTTGAGCCCATATTCTTTTTGTTAGCATTACAGCCCATATTGTGGCCACGGTTAAAAAATTATACAATTTTTTGCATATTTCGGTGCGGTCCAAACTGTTTTTAATCCCGAAATTTTGATTCACATTCAAACTGATTTAAAAAATAAATGTATATCAATATAAAATCCAACAAATTCTCCACGCCTAAAAATTAATGTAATTTAAAATCTCGAAATGAAAAAAAGATATTTGAAACTAATTGCTGGTTTGATGTGTGTTAAAAATGTACAGCCCATTTCTCATTACTGACGGGCCATTTTCTCGGCCAGCCGAATGAAAGCTCTCCTCGTCTTGAAAGATTTGCAGCCCAACAGGCCTGACAAAGCGACTTACTTGGCAAATCACAAAAAAACTGGGCTGTGGCCGTGGACCCAGCTGTCAGCCTCACCACATATAGTACTCTTCTGATGGAATGTCGTTGACCACGTTGACCACACCACACCAAGAGCACCAAGGCGGTGGACGACGGCGAGGCCTAGGAAGGGGACGACGCGGAGCCGGGGAAGATGCGGCAGTGGATGCCCACACGGAGAGGAGTACGAGGGTTCACTGGTTCGGCTGCGGTGTGAGGCTGCCATCGCCGCAGGGCCTGGCTAGCGATGGGAGTAGTAGGGGCGATGAGGCCTCAACGGCAGCACAACCGACCACTAGAGGCAGGAGCAGGCGGTCTCCCGGCGCTGGTTTGGGCGGCCGGTGCAAGAAGAGCAGCGATTAAAGAAGCAGCAGGACCGTTCGATTCAAATCCAGCGGTTACTGATGCTAGAATCATTTGTTAACTAAGTTGACAAGCCCTGCGTACGCGTCAACTTAGTAGGCCCACAGGTCAGCCTCCCAACCGGTGCGCCCCAAATGTTAGTGGGAGGAATCTTTTTTTTGCGTAATAAGGAGGCAGTTGATTGCGTGTGGCCAGGCCAGCGAAGGGAGTAGGGTGGGCCGGGAAAGCCTACGCGGCATCACAGCGGGCCACAAGAGGAGGGAGCAGGCAGTCCCAGCGGCGCTAGTTTAGGCGGCTGGAGCAGGAAGATCAGAGATTGAAGAAGCACGTCGGCCGTTGGATGGACATCCAACAGTCACTGCTGCTAGAATCGTGGGTTCACTGACAAAGCCTTGCGTAAACAAGTCAGCCTCGAAATCTTTGGCGTGTACAACCCATTTGTTATTATTTTTATAATTTTTACTCATTTCCCAATTAATATGGAATTTATTGCAGCCTGTTTTCCATTTTTAGAATTGCTGGCCATTTTCTGGTCACTACCAAGGTCAAAAAATTAACTAAATATGTGGGAAATTTTGAAAAAATTCGCAAATTTTTGCTGGGGAACGAAATATTCTTAATCGAAAAATTAATAGCCATACTAAAACAAATTTAAAAATAAATTAGTACTATGTCATGTTAAATCCAATGAAATACGTATAAGATACAAGTGAATAACAAAAACAAAAAAAGAAACTTATATCCCATTTGCTATAAATTTTTTGGAATTTTCAACCCCTTTTGATATTACTTTTAACAGACATTGACCATTCTCTTCAGCCAGGCCGGAATGCATCCCTCCTCGTCTTGAAAGATTTGCAGCCCAGTAATTCGGAGAAAACAAATAGGCCTAGCTTGGGTATTCTTCAGAAAGAAATACTGGGCTACCTATTTTCCCAAAGAACTGGTGCATGAGCATTTAGCTTTATTTATTTACTTATTTATGTTTTGGGGACCATGCGCATGTACCTGGGCCGGATTCATGTGAGAGCCTCCCTTCCAGTTAATTATGGGATTCTCTATTGGGCCTTAATCAGTGGGCTGCATGTTATCAACAAGTGGAAAATGTGTTCCGTACGAAAAATAGTATGCGCTACATACGGTACGGGGCACAAAAGGATCGAACCGTGCAATGACTTCCAAAACATTGTGTTTGTCGTTCTAAAAACACATTTATTCAACCAACAGACGAAATATACTACTGATTGTACATTGAAAATAACAGCAGCAGCAACCAGGGTTGGGGGTGCAACAGAAGTAGTAAGCAGGCCAGAAGAGTGAAGACGCAGCTCTCTCTTCCAAACCAAACATCAGCCATCATTACAAAAGGGCTACCAAAAAAGAACAAGTGTATGCATCAAACTAAATAAAGATCCTAATACACCAAGTGTACGGATCTAACTAACTGGCTCAGTTAGACGTTACTATTTATCCAGCTGTGGAGATTGGCTGACGACTTGCACCAGATGGGTGCCTGACGGGGGAAACTCCAGCTAGCAGGTCGAAGTTTGATACTTGCGACCCTCTCTCTTTCTTTGGGCTGCAGAGTGTGGCGGCACATATCAGGGTATGGTGCATGCAGAGACGCATGGTACGTTGTGTACACACAGTTTTGCCTGATGAACGAAACCGCGCTGCCATGATGATCCTTGCCATCGGTTATCTCCTGGTTAATCGGATAATTTAGTCCGACAAATAGAGAGCATGTACCAAGGCTACTTACCAGCCTCCAGTCAAAAATTCCTGAAGGCCCAGAGAAGCTGGGATCCTGCTCAAAGACCTTGCAGTGACTGTGATTGTATTCCGCGAAACAACACGTCCGGTACGTGCGAACGATCATCAATCTTTCGCCGTCGTCTGATCGATCCAGGAACCACCTGCAACTGCCATGCCGCTTTTCTTTGAAAGGTTCTGGGATTAGGAAGGGTAGGGACACCAGGCGGCCTACAACATCATATCAAGTTGGAGTCAAATAAAAAAGGGCTCTTGATTTAGTCAATCTTAAGAACATCATGTTGACAGTAATATAATCAAGCCATCATGATATCATAGGAAAGTAACATACTACTGTAACAGTAGTTTGAAGCGATGACTGGAGTAGGCCAGCAATACGTCAGCCATAGAAGGAGTCGACAGCGTAAATGAAGCCCTTGTGTTCAATGGCATTAGAGAACCATGGAGGATGTATGATCCCGCGATGGATGTGCAGATTTATCCACTTACCGCAGTGACCTGTCAGATAGGCGAGACCGCAGTTGAAGAACACAATTAGCCCAAAGTATTTATAATTCGCAGATCTTGTGGGCACTTGGCAGATTACAACCTTGAGCAAATCAAACTTGGTATCATGTTGGCTACTGTAAGATTCCAAGTATTCTGGGCCGCGGTGCCAAAGCAGTGCAGTGTTAATTGAAGGAAGGGGGATCAATCGCCAGGTGTAGACCTCCATGAGCATCCAGCTGCCGTGACCGTCGACGAGCACCATCCAAGACGTGTTCATGCCGACCCAGTACATACCGTTAATCTAGTTGAGGCTGACGGGGATCGGATCGCAGTCAAGGGGGTTGATGCTCGCCACACTACGATCGTTATGTTGCATGACATGCTGTTTCTGAAGATCAGGCAGCATCAGCAAGCAAGGAGATGGCTTAAAAAGCTCCGGCCTGAGGGCTTTGAGTAAATGGTAGAGCCCCGACGAGCACGCGGTGAGCGGCATGGTATTGAGATTGTCCACACGCGAAACAATGAGCTTGATTACCTCTGTGGGGAGAGAATTCCAATCACTCTTTCGGCGGATGCTTCTCGGTTCTGCCGTTGTTAGTGCTTGGGTTTTGGATGAGGGGGGGAGGCGCCTTAGAGGGGATGGAAGATTGGACGAGATTATGTGCGGACAAAGATGGAGAAGCGAATATGTGCTGCGGGAAGTGGACAGGTGATGATGACTGCAGCACGCCGCTTGACTTACGAGACACATACCAGCAGCGTAGGGTCATGTCGATGCCACACAACTTGCTTGAGTGATCACAGTACTGGTACTCCCTACACTGCTATGCCCTAACTTGCTTGAGTAGAGTAGTAGAGTAGGACTCTGCTCTACTACTAGCACTGGAGGAGTAGTATATTCTAATCTAAAATAGTTACAAACTTCAATGCCCAAGAGTGGAACGACTACGAACCATGCTCAAAGACCGTGTCTACATGGTGTTTGGACATGGGCGACAACCTCAACGCCAACGGTGCTGCTCCCGTTGCACCGTATGTGTTTCTGTCCTTCCTGTTCGATATCGCTCAATGTAATCCGCTGTCTAAGCATGTGGAGACTTCCATGCAGGATCTTGCTCTATTGGAGTATCGCGCATGAATAAAAGTGTATCCGTTTATGGTTTAGTCCAGAATCTTCCATGTATGAATTTTTACTACAGTACTAGTGAAAGACTTATGATGAACCATTTCTTACATCTCCTCTGCCCGCTTGCAAGTCATCCTGATTTAATCCCTCCGTCTAGGTGTATAAGGGCATGGTTAATATTACTTAATAGTATAGGCAACTGTTGACTATAAGAAAGTGCCATGTCATCTGTAGCCAACATGTATAACAATTGATGCTCAAAAACTAATTCTTAAAGATCATTTCTTGCAAAGCACGATAAGTGTTATTTCTTCACATGTTTTGGATGCAGGTTGAAGAGTTGAACACTTTTGTTTGCAAAAGATACCTTTTATGTATTTCACCTGGATGTTTGTGAGCTCTAGAGATGAAATAATATCTGAAGAAACCTATGGATACCCGTTACACATGAGATGACCCCCACATGCTCTGTCAAAATAAACAACTCCCCGATCAATGCATTTCACTCTTCGGTGCAACGCATAGGCACCTTACTACTATAGATTAGTACGACCAAAAATTGAAATAACATTATATATAGTACGATAATGCTGATGCATGTCACCTAAAATTATATCATTCGAAACTATGTTCAAATACGAATCCAACGATATAGTTTTTGTTGACATGCACTAACATTTTGTCAGTTAAATCTTTAGTCAAATTCAATGGGGGACTAATAAACCACGACCGATGTAGTACAAGTGTAGAGGGCGGCGCTGCACGGGAGTCTCACCTCTCACCCCACTCGTGGCGCGGCAGTAAAGCCGTCATATCACAAAACCCGACCACTCCCAGTAATAAGTGGCCTGGTAAAATAAACGGACAAGCAACCCTCACATCCCTCCATCTTTTTTGCATTTCATCTCTCTGCCTTTACTTTCTCCGGTTCATCTCGCACACTCGATCACTAGCTACTACTCCTAGGGCCAGTTCTTTTGGCGGCTTCCCCAGCTTTTCCCACAAGACTAGTCACAGTGGAGAGTACTACTCATTTATTTGGGCTTCTAAACTACTACTCCGTCCTGGTTTATTCCTCACCATTGTAATTTGTGCTAAATTTTAACCAAAGATTTAACTGGTTTATTCCTCACCATGGTAAACCCTCCGTCTAGGTGTGTAAGTCATCTTACGAAAACCAAATAATCCCAAAACACTTAGGCGCAGTGCATTAACTTCTACCTCGTTTCTTGTTTCTGGACATATCAACCAATAAGAGATAAAGAGTGTGCATGCTTTTAATGACTTGAGATATCAAACACAACATGCAGTGGTTAGTTCATTGCATGCAATACTATTAATTAGCAAATAAACATTAAGGTTTCTCGTTTTCTCCTCCTCCTTGGTCACAGTGCACAGCCTAAGATGACTTACTCACCTAGACGGATGGAGTAGTGGTGACATGCACTAACATTTCATTAGTTAAATTTATGATCAAAATTTGACACAGATTACAATGGGGACCAATAAACCAGGACGGAGGTAGTAGTTATGGGATTACTAATCTAGAAGCCTAAAAGAACTGGCCCCTGGTACTCCTACTAGTAGTAGTACTCAAGTTGGAATTCCAATTGCACGGCACAACTTGTTAGGCAAAAAATTCGATACAGGGTGTAGGAAGCGGTTTGGGAATTTGCATGCCTTTCCAACCAGTGAGATACTCCGTACAAAGTAGGACAGAGAAATAACCACAGAGAAGGAAGCTAAAAGTAAACAATCAAACGAGCATTTTTGCATTTGTTTTGCATTGAATCGTTTCACAAGCTTGACTAGTGTTGTTTTTCTACTTTTACAAAAACTGCATCGTAATGTTAAAACGTGCATTTGCACGTACATAAGTAATAGTGGTACTCCCACCGTCTAGGTGTATAAGTCTTCCCTCCTTCTTGGTCACGGTGCACAACCAAAGATGACTTATTGACCTGGACGGAGGGAGTAGCACAGTCTGCAAGCATATATCGAGAGAGACGTGTAGTGCGATAGTATATATTAAAGTTTGTGCTATATGCACGTACTTGCAAAATGCGTACGAATACACAAGGTTTCCAAACTTTCCCTTTTACATACTTAATTAAGGACGCTAAAAATTCCTGAACATTCGGGATTTATCATTTGCGTCCCAAAACTAATGAGATCGCCTTACGAAACAAAAATTATACTCCTCCTAAAAGCCGGCGCTCGCAAGAGCATTTGCGGCGCTCCACGAGTGCCCTGGTGCGCGGTCGTTTCCGGGCGCGCCGACACAACGCCTCTTCCTCAGCCTTGCAACTCGCGAGGTGCTGACTGGCGGCTTGCCGGCGGGCGAGCGCGATCTCACCGGTGTGGTGATTCGATGCCAACAGGTACTCCTCCTTGCTGGAAGCGTGCACCCTGTCCACGTACCGCCAAGCGTAGAAGAGGAGCTTGGGCCCGACTGCACTCAGGGCATCGGCACGGGCGTCCCCTGCCACCCTCACGGCCCTCGCACGAGCCTTCTGCCAAAGAGCCAATTGCCTGACTCTCTCAGACGCGACATAGGCCTCCCAGGCAGCTTGTTCCGCAGTGCGCTTCTCTTCCTCGGCCTTCTTCTCCACCAATATTTTGGCGCGCTCTCCTGGAGGCAAAGCCTCCCACAAGGCGACATCCATTTCTTTCCAAAGCTCCTCAAGGCTGGGGGGGCTCGGGCGGGTGGTGCGGCGTTCTCCTTGTAGCGGGGAATCGACGCGTCCTCCGGCGCGCGTGCTGGTGAGATTGGGAACGCCGACGCGTCCACCTCGACGCGTCGCGGCGAGGAGCGGAACACCGACGCGTCCTCCTTGACTAGTGGCGGCGAGGAACGGAACGGTGAGGCGTCGCCGCGAGGAGCGGAACGCCGACGCGTCCTCCTCGACTAGTGGCGGCGAGGAACGGAACGGCGACACATCGCGTAGCAGCAAGGAGCGGAACACCGACGCGTCCTCCTCGACTAGTGGCGGCGAGGAACAGAACGGCGATGAGTGACCGTCCGCGCGGTGCAGCGAGGGGCTCCTATGGCTTGGGAGGGGTGATGCCATGGTGGTCGACATGAGAGGGAGGGGGAGGAGATAGCGATGAATGTGAACATGAGGGGGAGGAGATAGCGATGTCGTGGGAGGCGCAGTATTTATAGCGAGCAATGGCACACCTACATAAGATATGGACTGAGCTGCACTGACTTAACTGCAGGTCCAGTTGCGTCACTGACATGTGGGCCAGACCCCTGTTGGGCCCATATGTCAGTGACCCAATGCACCTACAGCTAAGTAACAGCTACGTGGGCATATTTGTTGGAGTAAATTACGGGGGAGCGAAGGGGTGGAAATATTGTTGGTCACAATGGATTGGACGAGTGCGGGGGGAGGAGGAGAGTTTGGCAGGCATATTGTTTCCACACATGGAGAGGAAAAGATTTGGAGACGAACGGGCTTCCTGCAGGTATGGGGAACGGTGCATAATAAGTCATCTTGCATGCCGGGCTAGGTATAGTCTCAAGTCATTAAAAACATACACGCCCCACACATGTTCATATTTCAAGGTGCACTAAATTATTGCGTGTGATGATTAAGGCTGGCCATAATGGTGGTATCTTAGCTGGTATCATGCACACGGGAATAGAAAACATGCTGATGTGGCAAAGAATTAAAGAAGAGAGGAGGGTTAGAGTAACTACTGTTCATGCATGCATTGGTAAACACATTTTTTTGTGAAGAACGACAGCACTAGTCGAGTACTTTTGCAGACTTCAAAAACTATTCCACCGCCTCTGCTATCTTGCCAAGAGTAGGTGAAATTTTTGAATCGAGCCCTTTAAACTAGAAGGGAGGTAGTGGTACTCTAATAGCTAACCTTGTTGTGATGACAAGATAGGACATGGCACGCACCTCGACGGAGGAACTAGTCTGCATTGTGCATTTAAGTTTTGTCTGAAGTCAATGTACCTCTACTTTCATTAGACTTATAGAAAAATGTGTCAACATTCACAATGTCAAATCAATATTTTTACACTCATTATAAAACATAGTTCTTATACTCATTATAATCAATATTGTAGATATTGATATTTTTATTATAAATTTGGTCGTGGGATTTCATTGATGCATGTCAAAGCGTGGAGGAAGCAGAGCTTAGGGCTTGCATTGCCGGTCTCTACATAGGTATTTCTCTTCATAATCCTATAATTTTATAGACTGATTGCGCTTTTGTGGTAGCGTCTCTTGCATCGGGGGACTATGACAGGTCTGCTATGCGTGACCTGAAGATGAAAGCGTTGAGCATCTCGAAGTTGATCAACAATCTTCAATTGTCAAAGATTAGCCATTCGGCCAATAAGGTGGCACAGTTAATCGCTAAGTGTAGCTTTGACAATAGATTAGATGGTATTCTTGTAAATAACGTACCGCCCTGTGTGGTGAATATTGTATCGAATGAGTGTACTGGTGTGGCTGGTTAATTAATATAAGGTGGTGTTCAAAAAAAAGTATAAATTTGGTCAAATAGTTTGCAAATGGTTGACGGGAGTAAAAAGGACTAGAGGGAGTATCATGCATGCGGAGTAGGCAAAAAAAATTGCTTGTCTAAAAAAAGACAAAAAAATGCTCATTTATAGCCGGTCGAAGTCTCAAAGGGCGCGACAGCGCGAGGGAGGCGAAGGTCGTGGGAGGCGCAACGTTTGACGGAATTAAGTGAAGTTACATCCACGCGCCGGCATGGCTTGCGAACAGGCAGAAGCTATACCGTCAGGCCTACGATATGGGTCTAGTAGACATGACATCTAGTGAGTCCCGCATAGTTCTCGAGAACTCTTTGGGGGCTTGTAGCTATTTATCCACTAGGCAAGCCAGCAACCCCACACCGTTCGCATGCCCTACTCATCCCCGTCTTCTACCTTACAATAGTTCGCTCCCAGTCGTCCCGTCCTTTCACATTAGTTCGCTCCCAGTTTTTTTGCGAGGTACAACAGCTCAACTTCTCCTAACCCTCCTCCAAAATCCATGGCCTCCCAAATCTCCATGGTAGCCATTGAGTACCAGGTTAGAGCCATCACCGGCGATCAGTTCATCGTCATCTACACACGTGGATCCGAGACAGTGAAAGCATGGCTTGCTCGCTTCCTACGCATGTTCAACAGTTCAATGGATGAGTGGGTCGCTGGGCTAGATGTTGAGTACACCACAGTCCTGGGACTAGAGAAGGATCTAAAGGACGAAGAGAGGAAGAAGCCTGCCGTGATCCAGATTTGCATACATATGCCATGCCGACGTTGAGTGCCAGGATTTTTAGAACTTCCTCCAGGACAAAAGAGTGAAATTCGTTATTGTAGGCTTTAAGAATGACAGGGATGTCCTGAGTCGGATAGGTCTCGTTGTAGGCCAGCCCTTCGATCTCCAGAAGAAAGCCTGGTGTCCTCCTCTCAGCCTTCAATGCTGACCCTGGCAGCAGCCATGATTGATCCTTTGTACGGTAAACTGAAGAAACCTCATCACGAGTTTCATCATGCATGGGAGTCAAAGACATTAGATGAAGATCACATCCTGTACGCAGCAATGGATGCCTACCTTTGTTTAAATATCTACAAGGGTTGGATGAAGAAGCAGAGCGCAGTGTCCGGTTCAAGCAAAGAAGCATCGGCGAAGATGAAGAGGAAGAGGGACGAGGACAAAGTCGAGGACGTGGACTCGGACTCCGAGTAGGTGGCAGTGTCGTCGCTCATACTGGTTCTACTACAGTGTCAAGCGGACTTGTTGCTTAGTTTATTTTCAAGGGTGTGTTGTGCTGAGGCCCCAGCAGAACTATGTTTATGTTCTTTCTCGTTATTTGAACTCTTTAATATGTACAGTAGTACTAGTACTATGTCTTACTACTGTTCTTCTTGCAGTTGGTACTACTGCTCGTATCTTTGTGTTCCTACTGTACTTAATACTTTCGTACTAGTAGTATAATTTGGGTCAGTCGATTTGTGAAAGAAGTTCGACGGAGCGAAGGAAGAAGACGGCAGAAGAGGTGGAAGAAGCCCTTCTAGCCATCCAAGTTGCATCAAACGGCTCACATGAGTTGACTGACCCAAATTGCTCCTTCGGATTGCAGAATCCACGTGGCATTCAAGGTCTCGAAGGTAGATTCCGCGTCTGCACCCGATTCGCAGGCTCGACGCGCGCGCGACCGGCTTCCGCCGCGACAACCACCATGCGCACCTCCTCTGCGGGCGGAGACGACAATGACATGCTAGTTCCTCCTTGCCAGCGTGCTGGAGCACGCGCTCGTCCTCCTCTTCGTAAGCTGCGTGCATAGATGCGGCTCCACCAGCTGCTCGCATGCTTGGCAGCGTGGCAGCATCGCGAGGAGGGACTGCAGACGACGTGAGAGGGTGAGCCTTCGGCTTCATGGCACAGGGATGGCGGCGACACGGCGGTGATGGGCGAGAAATTGTTAGCCGGAGCAGGCGGGCGCTGGCTTGCGCAACCGCGGCGGCATATTGATGAGTGCGCATGTGGGAGCTTACTTTAGTTTTATATATAAGGTTGGTCAAACTTAAAATAACACCGTACTAGTACACGTAAACGTTAGACTTAGGCGGCGCTTTTATTAGTTAGTACCAAAACCACGATACGGAATCCTGTGCAAGCGCGTGAACCGCGGCCGCGTGGTCGATTGAACGATGCGTCACCGTGTCGCGCTCGAAGGACATCCACTGAACCTTTTTTTTGTGTGTGAAAACAATCCTCGAATATTACTCAACTTTTTTTCCTGTGAAAGTTCTTGATGCTGCAATATTTCCATATATTTGAATTTAGCTCCAGTTCATGTTTATTTGGATTTGGACGTTTTAGGTGCGCCCTAGTTTTTTTAATAGTGATTTTGTGTGTGTGACCGAGATAGAACGTGTGTATGTGTCCATATGTGTGTTGTGGCGGAAGGGCAATGTGGTGACGGTGTGCGTGTGATACAGACATAGAGATGTGTGAATGTGCAAATGATCATGCATGAGTGAGACAGAGACAGATGCCGATACATTGTGTATACATGAGAGAACGGTCTTCTAGTTTACTTGTGTGTGTGTGTGTGTGTGTGTGAGAGAGAGAGAGAGAGAGAGAGGAGCATCCGTAACACAACAACCATCTCTCTCAATTCGTCCGTCCATCGCACGGTCGCATGCAACACATGCATCAACGCGCACATTTTGACACCCTCACCCGGCCCCTGCCCACCTCAAGGCCCGCATAATCTCTTCGTGAATACCCATTTATCTCCTTAGGTTTGTTTTCTCTCAATATCTGACACACACACACACACAGAGACACGCAGCACAACACACACACACACACTCCCCCGAGCACACAATTCATCCCCATCCAAGGTTATACGGCGACCACTCTCGCTTGTGCTTCTTTGCACCCCAACATGCACAACACCTCAATATTCAAAGAGGGCATCGAGCAGATCGAAGACGGCGACCACACCGCGCTAGAGAATGCGGGATCATTTGGAAGCAGGGTGATGTGACGACGGCTGACTGACTCCTGCCCCCACCCTCTCTCTCTCTCTCTTGCACAAAATTACCAATCCCTCTCTCCCCCGCACAAAATTGTCAATCCCTCAACCCATGAGATCCTTCCCCTCTCGTCCATGTTTTTCCAGCTCTCTCATCAAACATGTTGTCTCTTCTCCTTCCACGTATACAGAATCCAGATGCACACGCATCTCATGTATATTACATGTATCCATCTTTCTCACAGACCTAACTTCTTCCTCTCTCTTTCCCTCTCTCTCTCTCTCTGTCTCGTTAGGTTTGTCTCCTACTCTCTCGTCCACATACATACAATCTTTCCCGCCCTATCTGCTCCATCTTCAAAAGCTCTCTCTGCACATTTCATTCACACATTGGGATATGTCAAAATGTTGTTTCTATAATGGCTGATGTAGAGTTATGGTTGTTTTTGTTGCATCCTACAAAGTAATAACTATGAAATGCATTTAGATTCTCATTTGACTGGGATTATGTGAATTTGAGCATGTTGTGAAGTACTATAGACCTTGTATACATCTTGGGATTCGACAATGATTGTAACTATTGAATTGTATAGACCATTACATTCGAAGTCAATAGCCTAATATATTTATTTCACAATTTCAACAAATGATTAGTTGACTATAAACTAAGAAAACAAATGTGTACTCCCTCAATTTTTATTTAAGTCCGCGTATTAGCATTGGTGAAAGTCAAGTTTTGTAAACTCTCAGAAAGTTTATAACAAAAAATATTAACATATACAATAACAAATAAATACCATTAGATTCATTATTGAATGTACTTTCACATCATAAATATTTGTTATGGTAAATGTTTATATTTTTCTATAAACTTGGTCAAACTTTAGGAAGTTTGACTTTGGTCAAACCTAATATGTAGAGTTTATTACTACTTCTCGCTAGTTGCTTAGCCGAATCACTCAACATGCCACACAGGGAGTCCAGTGTCACAAAATTTTGAGGTCGGCAGGAAAATCTCCCGCGACCCTGATTCGAGCAGTAGGAAGTTACCATCATAGCCTTAGGAACAGGCCTACGGATGACTCTTGGTAGCGGCTGTTTTCATAACTTCAGGTTCACCCTACCCAGCCAACCCCACCCCAACACCTAGAGTAGTACACCTGAATACTCCCCATTTTCTATCCCCACCACAAAATAGACTTCTCCACGGCATGGTAGCCTTCTTGCTCCTCCCCTTTACATCGGCGCACTCGTCCACCGCAGCGCATCTGCCTCATCGACGACCTCGTACGCCGCACTAGAGCCGGTCCACCATCGTCGTCGTACACGGAGCCTCTTCCACGACATCGTCTTCCACGGTCTCGGATCTGCTTCCTGGAGGCCGACGCCAAGCGCAGAGGTACCACCATCGTGGACAATGAACTGACTCCTGTTGCCGACCATGACTCACAGAGGCCGCCGCGACCATCGTTCTCCTCCTCGATTGGTAATGTGTGTATTGAATCACTTAGCAGTACATGTGCAGTTCCAATTTTGTTTATACCTACCCTTCAAATTTCCTGGGTGCTATTGTTCCCATAAAAGTAATTGGTTATAGCCTCCATTGTCCAACAAAATATTAGCTTGTAATTGTGCGTCGCTCCTGTATCGCGCTGTGCTTGGGTAGGTTTTTCATCTGCAACCAGTAGTGTGGCAAATGATGGAAAGGTTTTTAGAACTAGCAAGATGCCCATGCGTTGCACGCATCAGGATGCATTTGTATGAGTTGTTTATCTTGTGGGAGAAAAGGATGAATGAGGGAAGGCCTTATTTGCAAATCTGGAGAGGGGTATGGGTATATTTTTGCATAATTCCCATTTGTTCTCTTCCTATCTGTCAGATATAAATCAGACGGCCTATATTGCAAGAAAAAAAGTATAGAGAAAAAAAGTAGACAGTAAAGGAAGTAGAGATAAATATTAAATATTAAATATTAAATAAATATAACAGTAGAGAAGAGAGTAGAGATAGCATGTTGAGATTTTTAAAGCGCCGCGCGTTGCGATTCTGTTGGAGATGCTCTAACATGGCAGAGGAGTGCTTTAATGTTGCCCACAAGATGCACGAATATTACTAGTAGTATATTTTTCTTTCAATGCTGAGATTTTAAAACCACGAGTGCGAACATGTAGAGGAGCAATGAAGACCAAACACGGGATATTCGGGACATCTTCAAGGAGCATGGCAAGTTAAAGAGGAGCTGCACCGAACCTGTAAAACGAGCTTTGGTAAGTAACACCCTTTCAATTACTTTCGTGTAGCCTCGTGTTCTTCGATGTGTATATGTTGTAGTTTCTATTTCTCTTAAGCGTGGTGTTCTTCGATGTGTAATAAGAAGAGTCTTAATCGTCCTAATGCTTTCGTTTTTAGCTTGATGTAGGAAGTGGGTGTTCTCACCTTGTAGTCTATTTTTTTCCTTTTGAATTCACTTCTCCGAGTTCTGTTTATCTTGCTTCTACTAAATGGATCTAGGTCGCTTTGAGTATTGATCTAAAAAAGAAGTAACTTCATGTCAGGATGCAGTTCCTGCGAGGAGGGAAGTATGGTCAACCTCGAGATCATGTTTCCAAAATGAGGCTGGATTACACACAAGGTGCCAGTTCCCTAATGATGCTGGATTAGACACAAGGTGCAAATTCCCAGATGATGCTGGATTACACACAAGCCAGGTGGAGTCGTCAGCTGTTCGTGTCCTCATGGCATTAGTAAAGGCTGAAAGAAAGCGTGCAGCAGCCCTTGAGAATGTAGCTGAGTTCCTGAAGAAGCGAAAAGAGCAATCAGATGCTCTCTTCACCCAAGCCAAAGAAGAGATGGAAGAAGCCAAAAATAAGCTAGCAGAGGCAGAGCAGGCTAGGCGTCTCCTGCTATCTAAAACTGTTGTCAATACAAAATTTCCTTCATAATAGCTAGGTTGAAGTGTTTATCCAGTCAGCATGCATGTTGTGATGTCCGTGCATCTACTGATGTGGCACAAAATGTTTTTTTGGGTCATGTAATAACAGCAATTACTTTCCAAACAATAACAGACAAAGCATTGGACATGGTATAGTTCATGCGCAAGCCCGACATTCCAAGTTCAACTTCCACATCAAACTCATGTTCACAGATATCTCCACATTCATACATAATGTCCACAACCATGATTCACTTCAAAGCCAAAAAATGTGAGGAGAGTTATAAATAAAGAAAATCCTCTACTAGTTCCTGCTACCAGTGCGAGCACAACAAGTCAAGACCATGCGTAAATTAATTATATTTTAGTCATTTTTTGTGTTCTAAAATGCCTGCCGGCTCGCGGAAGGACGTGTTGCCGGCACACGCGTGGATTCAATGAAGGTAGGCGGGGCAGTCTTAAGCTGGTTGCACGCGGCGAGGAGGCGTGCTCAGCCGGTCCTGCAGCGAGTGCGGCCCTCTTGGCTGGCGCGCCGGTTCAATGCCTGTGCTATGAGAGGTCGCGTCCGTGTCAGAGCAATCACTCCCCCTAGTCCTTTTTTGTTTGGGTATAACAAAATCTCGTTTTCCATTCACATTTTACAAGTAAAATTCATGGACAAACTTTGACCCAATGGACGATGGGGACTAGTAAACCAGAATGGAGGTAGTAGTTTTTTTAATCAAAGAAGGGTTTCCCCTTCCGATTTTCATTACTGAAAACTAGCATCTAAATCAATGTTGGGGATATCGCTTATCGGGAACTTATCAGTCGACCCATGATAAGGGGTAAATCGGCCAGTTTATCGGCGTATCGGCCGTTTTATCGCCATATCGGCTGATTTATCTTATCGGTCTGACAGCGGTAAGCGATAAATCAGCCGATTTATCGGCATATCGAAAGATATCTTGAACAGTGATCTAAATCTAAACCATAGTATTTGCCCTAGAACTACCAGGTTCAACATCTCGCAACATAAACCCATACAACCTCCATCGCAAAAAAACCATACAACCATACGCCAAGGAGGTACGTAGTACTATGAATTCCATTTTCACTCCATACCAATCGTTCTAAAAACTACTTACTACTTATAACGCGCCATTGAAAATCGGAACTCTTAACCCCGCTAAAAACAATATTTTAAACGTGGCTACTCGATCTATGGCAACTGGCAAGCCACCAAGGTCCAAGTCATTCACCTGTGGTCCCGACCATCAACTCCTACGGATCAAATTATCACGTGAGTTGACTATTCCTACAAAGGTGCTCCACCACGTACCCGGTACCCGCGAATGCAGCAATCGTGCACCTAGGGTTTTAGGGTTTATTTGTTAACGTCGCCTTTACGTAACACTCATGTGTGTGAGACAGCGAGAGGCCGACTGCGTGCGTGCGCCTCTTCTCTTCGTATATGTACTCCACTGTTTGTCTGGTGTCCAAAAAATTATAATAACTACTAGCAATGTGCCAATGCGTTGCCACACGATCAAAGTAGATTAATACATATTCACTGATTTGATAGAAAAAAGTCTAGTTTTGAAATACGTATATCACTAAAAATATGTTATGTTTCACTCAAAATATATTCCTTTGGCAGTTTTGATGAGATAAGGGAGGAATGTTGTTTGTTTCAAGATTCGAGAAGTGGTATATGTCTAATTTCTACTCTTACTAGCAAGATGCCCATGTGTTGCACGGAACATCAAGATCTTGTGGGAGAAAAGGATGAACGAGGGAAGTCCTTATCTGCAAATGTGGTGAAGAGTGCGGGTAAATTGCCATATTTTCCTTCCTATCCGTCAGATATAAATCGGACGACCTACATTGCAGGATGGCAGGCCCACCATCATCACCAACTCTATTTTTTATCCTTACTCTTATAAAAAGCATTTTCGGTGATGACCGTGTGCCTGCCATCCTGCAATATAGGCCGTCCGATCTATATCTGACGGATAGGAAGGAAACTATGGCAATTTTTCAAAAAGATACCCACACCCCTCTCCACATTTGCAAATAAGGCCTTCCTTCGTTCATCCTTTTCCCCCACAAGATAAACTTCTCATACAAATGCATCTTGATGTTCCGTGCAACACATGGGCATCTTGCTAGTTGTTGCAAAAAGCCCATGTGTGTGAGAGAGAGGGAGAGCGGAGGAGGACGGAGTGCATGTGTGACAAAGACACAAGGAGTGTGTGTGCGACAGGTATCAGCTTAAAATGAGGCGATAGTGTGTGTGTGCACGATTGAGAGGGCGTGTCTCAAGAAGGGAAGAAAAATTTACATAGATACAAGGAGCGGGAGAGAGACATGTATGCGATGGTGGAAGCACAAGCGTGTGGGTGTATAAACCTATCTAGAGGCTAGCTAGTCGATAAATGTTTGTGAGAGAAATACGAGTCGGGGTGCGAAAGCGAGAGTTTTGTGTGTGAGAGAGAGAGACGGTAGTCGGGAAGGGGAGTGGAAGCAGGAGTTGTGTGTGTGTCTGTGAGAGAGAGGGAGAGGAGACGGTAGTCGGGGTTGTCTGATCGGTAAATAAATGAATAATGTCAGTCTGGGATGGAAACGAAAAAGAGACCGCAACAAATGTTGTGTCTATAGGAGAGAGAGAGAGTAATTTTAGTGGTATGAGTCATATATAGAGACATATAGGGTGTGTGAGAGAATCCCATAGAGAGAAAGACAAAGTGAAAGACGAGTGGAGACTCTGTGTGTGGCGGTGAAAAAGAAAGCTTAAGTACCGAGTGATACCAGAGAATAGTAGAGACATGAGAGATAATGAAAACCGTGTAATGTATAATGATAGGGAGAGTGTGACACTTCTCAAGGGAGACGTTGAGAGACCATGTTTGCGAGGATAGGAGACACATAAAGTGAGCGTGTGGGTGAGCTGGAGAAAAGAGAGTGATAGCTACCTAAAGGAGCATGCATGCGAGAGAGATGGGCGTGAAAGGAGTGAACAAAAAAGGGATTCAAATATTTGAATTCGAGATGATGATACATGTAATCCATACTCGAACCAAAATTGATCTATCAAACATGCATACTCATATGAATTCACGCACATCTATGTTATTTAATATGTAGATATTACTGATCCATACATTTTAGTAGAACATAATTTGGTTAAATTTTTTCAAATTCAACCTTAAGATTTCGAGATCATTGGATTTGTAAATCATATTATACATATAAAGGAGCTGAATTCTTTGTTGTGCTTTTGAAAATGGATCTCGCCCAAAAAAATAGAATACAAACTGGATTCGAATTGAGTTGGCACGGTAAATGTGCACTCTGCAAAATTTGAGCGAAGCGGGGAAAGTCGCAGTAATCGCCCAAAACCAAAATCTGCGAGATGGAAATCACTACTGCCTATCCCTGCCACGCAAAGCCTATCTACTGGATTTCTATAGGTTTCGATAGGGGTAGGTTTGTAATTTCACCCAAACGTGACGTAACCGCCTCTCACCTGGATTCATACATGGTGGGCGCCAAAACACAGTGTGTCCTCGGCCGAAATCGACTCCCTCCCTGATTCATATTCATACACGGTGGGCGCCAAAAACAAACTCTCGTCGGCAAATATTCGGTGTATGCGAGATTACCGTCCAATCCCCAACCAACTAATGTTGTTGTGATGTAGTAGAAATTTGAAACGGGGGCTACGTTTGTAAATTTCCTTGCATTTAAGACAAGCGCGCCCTGAATACATGGTTCCCCCCTTCCTCTCTACCTCACTTTTCCCTATTCGTACTCCGTGGGCGCCAAAACACCCTCGCCACCCCACCCTCCTCCGTCCGCCGCCGTCCGCCACCCCATCCACCGCCGTCCTCCTCCACCATGTCGGAGCTAATACCCCAACGCCGCCTTCCATTACAAGAGATCGACCTCTCTCATCCACGGCTTCGAACCGGGATCCTTGCATCCCGTCCTCTCGCTTCATCCCCGCCGTCGTCCACCTTGCCTGTGCCACTCCTACAACCGTCTCGTCCACCGCGCCCCGCCGCCACCGTCTACCCTCCTAGATCTGCTTCCACGCCACCGACAGCCATCGCTACCGCAGCACCGTCAAATTCTCAGCTGATGCATACACGGCGCCGCACCAAAGGCGGTACTCTTTCGTATCTGCTCAACTTATTTATCATAGCAAGAAAATAGATCGCCACTGCTTTACTCTGATTTCTTGTCTTCGTTGCGAAGTTGCCTTTGTCCGGTTTGCACCTTCAGATCTGCCATGGCACGCTCAACACTATACTCCCAATGCTTATGGTTTTCCCCTTTTATATTCCACACTAGTTAAATCACAGTAGACTAAATTTCAAAATTGGGTCAGTCGATTTTTCAGAGCTCGACGGAGTTCGCCGGTGCGATCGAAGGGGCTCGGGTGGTTGTGGGGCCTCGCCGAACGAAGAAAACTCGACACAGGTGGGGGTTGGGGCGGGGTGGGGGTGGTGGAGGAACACAGGTGGTGGGGGCCGGTGGTCCGGCCGGCGGCCCGTGCGGTGTTCTGTATGGGAAGAATCAGAGACGAGGAAGAAGAAGGGTTAGGGGACGTAGGATCTTCATCCAATAGCCTGAAATGGTCGAGAGACAGCTGGGAGTTGCATTCTTAATGCGCTCTGGTTCATCATGTGTGGGCAGTGCGCAACCAACATTTTATTATCCAAAATCTGCTCGCTCTTCTTTACCATGTTCCTCTTCTGTTCTTCTTTAATATGTACTCTCTCCATTCCTAAATACGAGTCTTTGTATAGATTCCACCATGGACTACATATGGATCAAAATGAGTGAATCTACACTCTAAAATGTATCTGGATACATCTGTATGTGATCCATAGTGGAAATCTCTACCAAGACTTATATTTTGGTATGGAGGGAGTATGATAGTAGTACAGTATGTTCCTTGTACTGAAGATGAGCAGGGACATTTACAGTGTAGAGGTCTATACGGTTGGTTGTGATGGACACTTTGAGCCTCTTTGATTCGTAGGATCTTGTAAACATAGAAATAGGATTTGTAGTGGCCTTCCCACTTGAATCCTATAAGAATAACAAGGAAATGCGGGGAGCTGTGTCGCCTTTGAGAGTTACACTGATATTAACAGTACCGTGCCTTCACTTGAAGAGAGCTGGTATCCGAAGCCATTCTAGCCGTACCGACAATACTTGCACATATATTCCAGCAAGTTCCACTTTGCTGATTTTACTCTGATGCTTAAGGTTTTCCCGTTATATCTACACTATGATCTGTGTAGCTGCTTTGTGTCGCACTAGCAGCAATCCACTCTTGAAGCTAAACACTGCAATGACTTACAAAATTGGCACCAAGGCATTGAGTGCCATTCTGGATGCAATGAAACTCATACGCTCCCCATATGTTGATTCTTGTTCAGAATATGATCCTAATGACTATTCTAACCTCGAGGAGTCAAAGGCAGATGGCATGTCCTGTTCACCCATCAAGGTGCCTGTTCTAATTTGGCAATGTTTTATTGATTGCGGGTATCTTGCATATGTTGTCTTGCATTTCTTCTACTTTGTTGCACCGCCATCTGCTTAGTTTACTCATCATATATGTCGAGATCCCATGCCCATCCATTATGAATACATATTCCATCTGTCATCATACCATGTTTTTCCACTCAAATGCTGTTCTTGTGCATCATACATCAAAAAGGAAGAGGGTGATTGCCGAACCTGAAGGAGCACTAGCAAAGTCCTTGAAAAATGTGGTGGTGCCGGAGAAATCAGACAGCACCCCACTTATATTGGTTGTACAACCAGTGACACAAAACGTAGGACCGACTCCAGCAGACTATACCCATACTTCACTAGCCACACCACTAGCCCCACCACATAGGACCTGCACTCCAGCAAAAGGTATATTGATTTCATTTGCCATAGCACCAGCTGTACCACAGAAAAATCCCACTCCAGCAAAAAGTACAACAAGTCCACCGACCGAGGACCTATCCCAACTGCAGAGACGGCCAATTCTTGCAGATTGGAACCCCATTCCATTTATTCCCAGTTTAAAAGACAATTCTTTCAATGTTGTTAGGGACTACGTGCATATATTCCCATCATGGGAAGATTATTGTGAAGACAAACACCATTTTGACATCTTCCCGTCCAACTTACGTGTAAGTGCTATTATTCATGGTTATTATTTTCCTGTTTTCTGCTGATTGAACACATCAATGATTTACATTACATTGTTGTAACTAGGCGAGGGTCAATCTGGATAGTCATGACGAGCAAAGCTGGCTTGTGCTTTTCAAGGAAGCATTGTAGCAGTATCGGTGTTACCTGAGGAAATCACACTTTGATGGCAAGTCTATAAACGAATTTCCGGTGAAGTCTCCTGTGCTAAATTTAGAAGACATTGAATGGAAATACCTTGTTATGCACTGGTCTCGTTCCCAGGATGAGGTGCTGTCTATGAAATCACATGACAATTTGAACTTCTACTTTTCTGCATGTGCCTTACAGATCTTTTTTGCAGGAAATCTGCTCGAAGAAGAATTCCGGTTTGACAAGAACGACAGGATATCGCAAATATGTTGCCCGCTGCTTTGCTCTTGTTAATACTTGTTGTCCTGTATCACTGTACTTGCATACATACCTGGTTCATTATGTGACAGGAGTATGCATGATAGCTTGCTTATCAATTGTTCGCTCCAAATTATCTGATCTGTATGAATGGTTACATTAGTGTAGAATATATCCAATGCCAATGTTTTTTTAGCTTTGCATTGTTCTTGTAAGTACATGTTGTCCTTTATTAGTGTACTTATAATGACAGGTAGTTGTTCATGTACCATCACTCTGCAGCTTATTTTCCTTTGCCCTCCATTTTCTACACATCAGATCTATATTTACTCTTACCATAAGGTTGGTACTGAAGAAGTTTAGCTGTGCATTGCTCTTGGCTGTACCTTTTTCCCGTATCGCTGCACTTACATTTATAGCTACTTGGTTGTGTAGCATCACTCTTCATCTTATCTTAAATATTCTCCATTTTCGTATATTATCACATCTATATTTATGCTTAACAAAATGTAGAATAAAGGCAATGCTTTTGAAGAAGATTCTATGGTAAACTTCTTGAATTGCCCCCCCCCCATCAGCATGGACAAGGCCTTTATAGAGCCTGTCTTCACCAATAATGAAATTTTGTCCATCTCAAGCCTTCAAAATTTGTTGTATTTATTTGGTTAGGCATGACTGCAACAGCTATTTATTTTTGGTGTTTGCATCAAATTGCTTGTTTAAAGTTTATTATGTAGTTCATAAACAAAAGTTTGTCCTTTCTCAATTTAAGTTTTCAGTTGTAGAACCAAGTTCCTTCTTCATACCATGTAAATTAAACTATACAGAGCAAGTGATCTTATTTTGCAGTGCATGTATGCTTCTATTCTTCATCCGTAATCCAGTGGTGTGGTGAACCTACCGACTACAGCACAATGTCATATTCTGCAATGTCTTAACTATGAACAATGTCATATCATTCTACTATTATTTAAACCGTCTCTTTATTTGCCAATATGAAATGATATAAATTGATTGCACACTAACCATTGATACTTATGAGTTCTTGATCTGTAATCCAGTGGTGTCGTGAAGCTGCCAACTCCTTCACAATGTCATTTCCTGCCATGTCTTGACCTGAACAATACCATATTGTGTTAATGCAATTTTAAACTATGTCACTTTATTTGTCAGTAAGAAATGTGATGAATTGTCAGCACTGATACTTTTATGTGCAAAACCTCTCATCTGTCTGCTTGTTTATCTTTTAGAGTGAGGAAGATATAAGTGTTGAACAAGCACAGTCTCATCATCTTGCTCAGCTGCTTGCGCTGTAGCTCCCCAGCAGGGCTAACCTTTCTTGAACTCTATTGAAGTGCTGTCGGTTTTGTATATTATTTTGTCGGCATGTTTATTTGCACTGGTGGCGATCTTTGATGCCCGGTGTATGTAATCTGCTGTCTGCTTGTGCTTTATTATCATAGTGGCGAAATTTGATGCCCAGTGGATGTAATATGCCGTAGTTTCTTTATTGTATAGTCTAGGTTTTTTCTTATTCACGATGTTGCAATTATTTTACTGTATATATATATATCCTGTCTTCGCAATAAACCGGCCAAACCATAAAATTACGGTACATAATCGGGCCGTCATGCAATCACGATGTAGGTTGTGCTTGAAACGTGCCGAACAGGTCACGGGCCGGCAGCAGCGGAAATGAACCCCGACCCATGATTATGCGAATCAAATCACGGGCTTTTAACATGCCATAATTGTCTTGGTCCTTGTTTGGCCCAATCAGATATCGGCTGCGAGCAGGCCGGATGCAAACCAGGCCGTAGTTAGGCCAAACTATATGACGGGCTTTTAATGGGCTGAAATTAATATAGGGCCGAAATGTTAAACGGGCCCTTAACAGGACAAAACTAATATCAGGCCGAATTACTAAGTGGGCCTTTAGCAAGTGGGCCTTTAGCAAGTGGGCCCAAAAGCATAGTGTCCAGTTGATGGGCCGAATCTGATATGGGCCATAATTGAGCCCAAAGCCTCTTAAAGGGCCGGACCTGATCTGGGCCGTAATTTGGCCCAGAACGTGGTAGCCTTTTAACGGGTCGGATCTCTTATGGGCCACTATTAGGCCCGGAGCGTGGCAGGCCATTAATGGACCAGATCAAATATGGGCCGGCATTTGGCCCAAAACATGGCAGCTAGTTAATGGGCCGGCCTACTAGGGTCCACAAAATCTTGTGGGCCTACAGCTGGGCCAGCCCATTAATGTCGACGAAATCTCATGGGCCTTTAGCCGGGCCGGCCCATTATGATCTGCAACAATCTTGTGGGCCTTTACCTGGGCCGGCCCATTATGGCACACAAAAATCTTGTGGGCCTTTAGCTAGGCCGACCCATTATGGCCCACAAAATCTTGTAGTCCTTTAGCTGAGCCAGCCCATTATGGTCCGCAAAATCTCGTGGGCCTTTAGCTGGGCCGGCCCATTATGGTCCGCAAAATCTCATGGGCCTTCAGTTGGGCCGGCCCATTTAAACTTGATGGGCCGGTCCACGTGACAACATATCATAGGCGCGTCTCACCCATTGGATGAGTGACACCAGCGCCAACGCGGACCTGACACGTGTCTCCTCCGGCCAATGATGATTTTACACGTGGAAAATCCCCATTGGTCGAGGCTGTTAACGGGTTATCGGATCCAAAACCCGACTCGATAGCTTAACGGTGTTCCGTTACGGTGGACGCCACGTGTCAGTCACCCTTGACGAAAGCACTTCTGTGACGCAAGATTTATCTTCATGGAAGTGGACACTTCCGTGATGATAATTTTGGTAATGTCATGGAACACTTCTACGACAGCACATGTATGACTATCTTGATTCTGTCGTAAATTTGTCATAGATGTACATGCATGACAAAAAAAGCGACCTACTGTGACAAACACGTATCATCACAGAAGTGTATTTTTTGTATTGTTTTCATGGATCGGGTTATGGAGGCGGTAGCTCCGGTTCAGGATTTCAAGGCAATCAAACCGTACATAGCAATCAAGGGAACCAGGGCAACCAGGGAGGTTATAATCATCAGGGGAATCAGCAGCAGCAGCAGTCGGGTTATCAGAGCAATCCGAAGCAGTTGAATAGTGGGCAGTATCATGTCTTCACAACTATCTTGTGCAAACATGATCAAAAGCTTCACAAGAGGGACGTGAACTCTGTTGAACCGGCAGTACCTCAGTATTTGTGCTGGTCTGAGCAACCCATTTTATGGAGTAGAGAGGATCACCCACCCCGGGTTGATAATCCGGGTCATCTGGCCTTAGTGGTGGCACCCCAAGTTGGGGGGTATAAGTTCACCAAGGTGCTCATGGATGGAGGGAGCACTATCAATATTCTCTACTATAATACCTTCCGCCGTATGGGGCTGACAGATAGGAATCTTAAACCATCGAACACTATTTTTCATGGTGTGGTTCCCGGTAAATTTGCATATCTGGTGGTCAAGATAGCTCTAGAGGTGGCCTTTGGAGATGATTATGATTCAAGGTCAGAAATGTTGACTTTTGAGGTGGTGAAAATCAAGAGTCTGTATCACGCTCTGTTTGGGCGACTGGCTTATGCCAAGTTCATGGCAAGGCCATGTTATGTTTACCTGCAGCTTAAGATGCCAGGTCATAAGGGGACCATCACAGTACATGGGAGCAGGAAGATTGCTTTGGAATGTGAGGAAGGTGATGCGGCTTACACTGAGTCGGTTTGTGCTACGGAAGAGCTGAAGTTTTATAAGGACAAGGTTGATCCGGCAAACATGACTTCCTTGAAAAAGCCAACTACAGAGCACGATCCGGCATTGAAGTTTAAATTGGCCACAAACACTAAGATGGTTGATTTTGTTCCTGGCAATTCATCCAAGCAGTTCAGCATCAGCGCTAACGTGGATCCCAAATAGGAAAGGGCGCTCATCGAGTTCATCCATGAGAACCGGGACATCTTTGCATGGAAGCCTTCTGACATGCCAGGTGTACCCAGGGAACTCGCTGAGCACACACTTAATATAGATCCCAAGTTCAAACTGGTCAGGCAGTTTCTCCACCGCTTCAACAAAGAAAGGCGTAAGGCTATTGGTGAGGAGGTAGCTCGGCTGTTGGCCGCAGGGTTTATCGTGGAGGTTTTTCACCCTGAGTGGTTGGCTAATCCGGTGCTGGTTCTTAAGAAAAACGGCACTTGGCGTATGTGTGTGGACTACACAGATTTGAACAAAGCTTGTCCAGCAGATCCTTTTGCCCTCCCACATATTGATCAAATTATTGACGCTACGGCGGGTTGTGACCGTTTGTGTTTTCCGGATGCTTACTCTGGTTATCATCAGATCAAAATGGCAGTTAAGGACCAGGAGAAGACAGCTTTTATACCTCCCTTTGGAGCCTTCTGCTATGTCTCCATGCCCTTTGGGCTCTAGAGTGCCCAGGCGACTTATCAGCGTTGTGTTCAGAATTGTCTTCATAAACAAATTGGGTGCAATGTTCATGCATATGTAGATGATATTGTGGTGAAGTCCAGGAAGGAGGAAACATTGATAGATGACTTGAGGGAGACTTTTGACAACCTCCGATTTTATAAGATGATGCTTAATCCGGACAAAAGTGTCTTTGGTGTTCCAGCAGGGAAGCTCCTGGGTTTTCTGGTGTCAAACAAGGGCATTGAGGCTAATCCAGAAAAAATTAGAGCGATCACGTCCTTGGCTAAACCGGCGTGTATCAATGACGTTCAACGTTTAGCCGGCCGGATTGCGGCGTTGAGCCGGTTTATCAGTCGTCTCGGGGAGAAAGCTATCCCTTTATATCAGATGCTAAAGAAAACGGATGACTTTGTCTGGAGTGATGCGGCTGATAAAGCGTTTGAGGAGTTGAAGAGGCAGTTAGCTGAACCGCCTTTCCTTGCGGCTCCGATCGATAAAGAGCCTTTACTGCTATATGTGGCTGCTACTGCCGGGCTGTTAGTGTGGCTATTTTTTTGGAGCGCAAGGAGGCTGGAAAGGTGTATCCGGTTCAACGGCCGGTTTATTATATCAGTGAGGTACTTATCGAATCAAAGCAGAGGTATCCGCATTGGCAGAAGCTGGTGTATGGGGTGTTTATGGCAAGCCGGGAGCTCAAGCATTACTTTCAGGGTCATCCTATCACAGTGGTCAGTTCAGCCCCTCTGGGAGATATCATTCAAAACAGAGAAGCAACTGGCCGGATTTCCAAGTGGGCTATTGTGCTTGGACCTCACGGGCTCAAGTATACACCTCGCACAGCAATCAAATCTCAAGCACTAGTGGATTTCATCAATGATGGACAGAGTTGTAGGCACCAGAGGTAAAGACAGATAACACTTATTGGACTATTCACTTTGATGGGTCCAGGCAATTGGAGGGCTCGGGGGCTGGAGTCATATTAACTTCCCCACGAGGTGACAAGTTTTGTTATGTTCTTTGCTTAATGTTCCCTTATACTAACAATGCATCTGAGTACGATGCTTTACTCCACGGTCTTCGGATGGCTAAGGAGATGAACTTAAGCCGGGATAAGTGCTTCGGTGACTCGGACCTGGTGGATCAACAGGTATCTGGCACTTGGATTCTAAGGACCCACTCATGGCTGCATATCGACACGAGAGGTGGATATAGTGGCTAGGCATTTCAAGGGTTATCAAGTTGACCATATAGACCGGCGAAAGAATGAAGCGGCGGATGCTTTAAGTCGCCTTGGCTGTCAGCGTAAACCGGTCCCACCTAATGTCTTCCTCGATGTACTGCATAATCCGTCGGTCAAGATACCAACAGAGGAGGAATTGGCTATTCCTGACCTGGAGGCCCAATTGGTGGTAGTTTTGCATGTTATACAAGATTGGACAGTCCCGTACTTGGTTTACATGAACCGGGGCGAGTTACCTGAGGACGAAACCTTGGCTCGGTAGATAATCCGGCGTTCCAAGTCAATGACCATAATCAATGGGGAGTTACATCGTTATAGCGTCACAGGGGCAATTCAGTGTTGTGTGTCTCCTCAAGATGGTTGTGAGATTTTGTGAGAAATCCATGAAGGAGATTGTGGTCACCATGCCGATTCAAAATCCTTGGTGGCTATGCCTTTTCTCCATGGTTTCTATTGGTTGACAGCTCATGCTGATGTTGAGGATTTAGTCAAAAGGTGGAAAGTTGTCAAAAATTTGCACGCTGCGCTCATGTTCCAGTTCAAGAATTGAGGATGATTCCAATAACTTGGCCGTTTGCAACTTGGGGGCTTGATATGGTGGGACCCTTTAAGAGATCCAAGGACAAAAAGACCCACCTGTTAGTGGCAGTGGACAAGTTCACCAAGTGGGTGGAAGCAGAGGCAGTCAGTAAGTGTGATGCAGCCACAGCGGTTCAATTCATCAAAAAGGTGATATTCCGGTTTGGTTTCCCACACAGTATTATAACTGACAATGGTACTAATCTATCAAAGGGTGAGATGGAGGAATTTTGCCAACGTGAGCACATCTAGCTTGATGTAGCATCAGTGGCTCACCCCCAGTCTAATGGTCAAGCAGAGAGGGCAAATCAAGAAATTTTGAGAGGTATTAAACCCCGGCTTATGGTTCCTTTAAAGCGGACATCGGTTTGTTGGATGGAGGAGTTACCTTCTGTGTTATGAAGCATCAACACCACACCTAACATATCTACGGGTTACACGCCTTTCTTCATGGTTTATGGAGCAGAGGCGGTTCTCCCTAGTGACATCCGTCACGACTCGCCCCATGTGGCGGCTTATGTTGAAGCTGACAATGAGAAGGCACGTCAGGACTCACTGGACCTGTTAGATGAGGATCTTGCAGCAGCACGTTCGGCGATTTATCAACAAGATCTCTGACGTTATCACAGCCATCGGGTTAAGACCAGAACTTTTCAAGAGGGTGATCTGGTGCTCTGGCTCATCCAGGATCAGACTGATATGCACAAGTTATCCCCACCTTGGGAAGGACCTTTTGTGGTCAGCAAAAATCTGCACAACGGGTCATACTACCTCATTGATGTTCGAGAGCACAAAGACTCACATAAATCGGAGGAAGAGACCAAGCGGCTGCAGAATATAGCTCTTTTTCGGCCTTACTATACTTGATCCACGGGCTCCTCTTATGCACATACTTATGACAATGTATATATTATATAATAAACCAGAGCCTCAAATAAAGCGGGGTCTCTGTTCTTTTTACATCACGTGTGAGCCTGCAAGAGCTTCTACTGACAAAGCGGCGTTTAATTAAACCGGCCTATACGACCACACAGATATAAAGAAAATCACTAGGGGGCTTGGTCGTATCCGAACCATAGCTACACCTCTTGATCGGTTTAAAACCAAAAAGGGATATCACTAGGGGGCTTGGTTGTTTTCACACCATAGCTACACCTCTTGATAGGCTTCAATCCAATAGGAAATTATGTGGAACCAAAGAGATAATTTTACATTAAGCACAACTCAAACATAGGTAACCATTGACAACAACTCAAATATTACCTGGGGGCTCCTTGCTTCTCAAAGAACAACGAGCTTGCACCCTTGTAATAGGCTATCAAGCCAGGCTTGGAAGCCAGGTGTATTCACCTAAAACCTCAGGTTATCCTGCCTCTTTAAAGTAAGCCACTCCGTCCAGGTAAACCTGGTATGACCCATCGAACGTTTGACAAGTCAATCCCATGGACCCTGAACTTGTAAAAGTTAAAACGGTGATTGGTTAAAGATTGAGGTCCATCTTAAAAGGCTTTGCAAAATGGTTTAACTTAGCGGCCTGGCAGCCCATGAAAAGCCTCGATTTAGAGCCTGGAAGCCCATGAAAAGCCTTGCATATTTCTTTTGTCTTTGCTATTTTTTATGATAAGGGATTTATGAATATTTTTGTGATAAACTGGTGTTCATTACAACCCGGCATGACTTTCAACGCTTAGTTGCTAGTACATGATCAGTTTTTAAACAGGTAGCATATTGCTCCGGTCTGGTTTTGACTAGATGTCACCAGTATTATATGAACAAATCAAAGGCTATAATAGCCCAGTATGGTTTCTGTATGAACCGACAAGAGGGCAAGGAGTTATCAACACTCCGGATTGGTGTTGTTCACCTTTACCATACAAGCAGTTGGTCAGCCAACGAGGTATGTCACAGATATTATTTATTTTATCTGGTTTATACAAATCTTGGTTATTCATCCATGTTATGTATATACTTTTGGGCATCATGACCCGTCTAGTGGTAAACCACTAGGACGCTTTCAAGTTCTTGTATGCAGGAACAGAAATCATAATGGACTATGCATAAATAGATCCCAAAAGTGAAACAAGTTTTCAAGATATCAAGCAACCTAAACATGCTCGATGACATGGCCGATAAAGGAGTTCCTGCTATCCTCTTACAAGGCGTTTCAAAACGGCCCAAATTGAATAATTGTTTTCAAGACGTGGCAGACTGTAGCTGATATACCGGCCGCCAGTTTAGGATCCTTCATTGCGACGGCTTGACGATTGAGGGTCATCTTGCGCAGTTACATCCTCTTGATCCCTCCCCAGACGCTGGAAATCAACCGTCGACCAATCGATTCCAGTTAAAGCTTGAAACATGGCCTCTTCATGGATAAGGCTGGAGGGGTCAATGTCAGGAGTGTACGTATGCTTACGGATTGGAGGCACAAGATCTTCAACATCATGGATCACCGCGGGCTGTCTCTTTCCCTCAGCATCATAAACCGGTTGGAAATGAGATAAATCTGTGTCTTCAACATCATTGGCCGCATCTCCTTCGTCAACCTTCGTAGATCGTCATTGTTGAAGTCTGAGCCATCTTATTTCACACCAGGATACCCCTTGATGATATCTGCCGGTTCAAGATCCGGAATCCATGCCTTGGCCCGGATTAGCGCGGTCAGTGCTCCTGATTTGGCGGCTGATCTCTTCAGTTCATTGATCCGGGCAGGTAGCATGGCTAGCTTCTCAAGTGTTTCCTTTATCAACGATGGCACCAGCTTGTTATATGCTGCAGTGCAAATGGCACGTTGGGATCCAGAGAACAACTGTTCTATTAAGTGTAAGCCGCTTTAAGTTTCATCCGCATATCAGAGCCCAGATGAACAATGCAGGTCCCTGTCATGGTTCAGCATCAGTAAACCGGATATTGATAAGATCTTATGAATTAGACGAACTGCATGTGAGGGCACTTACCAAACACAGCAGAAGTCATGGCGTCAATTTGCCGTTTTAAGCCGGCCAGTTCTTCCACCACCAGTTTCAGGGCTGCCTCTGCATCCTCGGCCTTTTTTATCAAACCGGCCTTTTCTGTTTCCCAGTCAGCACACTCCTTGTTGAAGGTCTCTTTTAACTTCTCCATAGCTACCAAAGCATTGGTCAGCTCTTCTTTGGCTTTGAAAGCCTCTACTTGTTGATACTTTACATTCTCTTGAAGGTCTACGGTTTGAGCATCCTTCTTATTCAGCTCAGCCTACAAAGATGAGATATATCATTAAAATAGGGTATGAAGTACCAAGCGTATAAACAGTTATGCACTTTGTACTTGGGGGCTAATGCCTATTTGTTCTATCATCAACACATTTTTAACAAGTCTCAAGTGCAATGCAAGAATTATCCTTAACACTTGGGGGCTAATGTACATCTGTTCAAAGCTGACGAATTGATTCATGACCCGGTTTACCTCGCACAGCTAAACCGGCCCTTGGGGGCTACACAGGTGAAAAACTATAGGAATATAATGGTCACGTCTGATTTACTTCAAACGATCAGTTGGTATATGGAGGACAAGTTTGTAAAGGTTACTGTTTTACAAAGTCTCAGTTTATGATTATCATCATAAACCGGCCCTTGGGGGCTACTTGGGTTGATGCTTGTACTTTGGATTTAAGGAACGAAAGTGATAAAAATACCTCATAGTGCTCTTTCATCAAATTCACCAAACCGGCTTCATAATCACGGTTTGAGTGCAGATGGTTTAGAAAGTCGGAGTGGAGTTCTTGAGCGCTGAGATGAGCGTAGCTTGACAAGTCAGTGCTCTATTTGCCTTTTTTTCATGGTAGCACGCTCTTCCTTGGCACTATGTTGGGCCAAGATTACATGATGGCCAGGAGAGGTGTGACCAATACCAGTAATGGTAACCTCGCCTTCTTTATCTCTAGCAGCTTTTTCTGGAGTTGATGGAGTTTCAGTAGCTCTCACCGGACTAGCCCGGATTGGATCTGCCGGTTCAGCATCAGGCACAACAGTATCAACTTCTGGTTGTTCATCGATATTGTGATCTTAAAGGGGTGGTTCATCAAAGCTAGCTTCATGATTGGGACCCTCTGGTTCCATAGCTTGTTCCGGTTCAACCGTTTGCTCTGGTTCATGAGCTTCCTGGTCTTCAGATGGATTATTCACCCGAGCCTTTTTGCTGGGTCTGGCCTTGGCTCTTAAAACAGAAAAGCTGCGAAAGTTAAGCATAGTATACAAAGTATGGAAACATTCAAAGAAGGGGTTTAAGTACTTACCCAGCTACAGTTTTCAGGGGAGGAAGTTGGGTTGCTGTGGACTCGCCAGAAGATGAGGGAGGTGTCACCTAATAATTTGAATCAGACGGATTAAGATGTTGTCGGAAATAACCTACCTTGGGATAAGAATTGTCAGAAGGAGGTGAGACCTCAGATCGGCGCTTTCGAACAGGGGTGTCAGGTAAACCGTCTGAGGTGACCTTTTAGCCATTGTGCCGGGTTGTGCAGCGAGCCTCGTGCTGCTGCTTCTTCAAAATAAATGTTGGATCCAAGTGAGCAAGAGGATGTGAAAAGCTTACTTTCCAGATCGCTTGATGGATTTTTTGTGTTGGCAAAGAGTCTGAACCGGAGGAAAGGACAATTACCTCTACATCGCCGGCTTTGTTGCCTTCCGCGCCCTCCTGATAAATATCATTGTTAATGAGATGCATAAAAAGGGAACCAAGTGAATCAAGTTCTACTTCAACTTCCGGTTCATCTGCGTCGTCATCTAGTTCCATGCTGATATGTTCAGCTGCCTTCCGCTTTGAGGTTTTCTTAACGGTTTTTGTTTTGGGGCAGGAAAGCTTTGCCGCTTTTTCTGCAGGTTTCTTCTTCCAGAATGGATCATCACCCTGTTTATAAACAAGCAGAAGGATATTCACAGGTTGAACAGTTTAAAAAGATGTCAAAGGTGAAAAGGAAGGACAGTACTTACAGCAGGCGGTTTGTTTTTTTTGCGTAAAAGGGGTTTAAGTAGGTTTGGCGGCAGACAAATTCCGATTCATTCATAATCTTCTTGACACCCTCAGTGACTTCTTCATCAGTTAACTGAATGTTGATGTGACGTTGGGAGTCTTCTACTTCACCAGTGTACTCACACATTAAACCGGAGTGACTACTTAATGGCAAGATGCTCCAGGACATCCAGCAATGCACAAACTCGACACCTGATAAACCGTTGGCCATAAAGGCTCGGAGCTTGCCCAGTTGAGGGGCATAAGAGGCCCGTTCCTGGGCACTTACACGTTGCGGCAGTGAATGAGTGTTGGAAAGTCGATGGGCACGGTAACCCGGCAGAGGGTTCTCGTCTTCAGGGGAGGTGTCTTTACAGTAGAACCAAGTTTGGTTCCACTCTTTGGGCTGACTGTGCAGCTTGGCATGAGAGAATTCAACTTCTTTTCTTTTTTGAATAGAGACGCCACCAAGTTCAGTGTTGAGTCCGTCTACAAATTCAGTGCGCTGGTTCAGATGGAAAAAATCCCGGAACAGCTCGGCAGTTGGTTCTTCTTGTAAGTACACTTCACAGAAGACTTGGAAGTTGCCTATATTGGATACTGAGTTAGGTCCAATATCTTGAGGGTGGAGCTGGAAACTGGCAAGCACATCCCGGAAAAACTTTGACCCGGGCGTTTTGAAACCACGGCCTATGTGATCAACAAATACCACTACCTCCCCCTGCTTAGGGGTAGGAGGATTTTCCGGTCCAGGAACTCGCCACCGGATCTCATTCTTTTTTGGCAAGGTACCAATTCTGACCATTCCATTAAGCTTCTCTTCGGTAACCCGGGAAGGAGCCCAGGTACAAGCGTAAAACTGTTTGGCCATTGCAAGAGAAAAGCTGAAAGGAAATACCGGTTTACAAATCATTCATGGTGATACATAAGATGCGATGGAATAAAGATATAAAGGTATGTAAATTGCCTAAACTGGAGGCTGATACAATAATGAATGACAAGGAAATATCAGAACAAAAGGTATACACATGCTGTTAAACCGGAGTACAACAACGGAGGTAAAAAGGCTTGCCGGTTCACCAGGGGATTAATGGTATGTGATAGATTGCTTTTACAAAGGTAAAACCGCCTATGTGGTAAAGAGGATACAGATCTAAAGTAAAAATTACTGAGTAAGGTAAAACATATTTCACAAGGTTGAAGGGAAATTTTCGATCTACCGTAAGACAGGAAATCAAAAAGATTTTGACCTAAAAGGGTTGGTCCCGAAGGAGTTCACGAAGGACCAGATCAGTTTTTATGCGCATAAGGGTTTGTTGTGGTAGCAGAAGATAAACCATTACACAGAATATATCAGGCTTGAGGTTTTTATCCATGGACTAAGGAGGAACATGGAAGAATAGCACCGGAGCCCTGATGGACTTCGATGAACTACGAAGAACAAGGAAACCCTAGACAGATCTACAAAGGGGGGAAGGAAAAGACTTACAGCGACTGTTGAAGCAATGGAGGCATGTCGCAGCTCTCTGGTGTGACCAGGTTGATGCAGCGGCCAAGGAGAGGCGGAGGTAAAGCTCGGCGACGGCGGCGGCGCTCGGATGCAGAGACGTCGCAAGGAGGAAGAAGAAGTGAAGGAGGCGAAGGGGAAAAAGAGAATGGCCCTTGGCCTATTTAGAAGGTGAACTGATAAGCGACAAGTGCGTAAATCGAGGAGCTTAAAATGGATAGTTAATAAGGATGTCGACTCGAGGTTGGATATTCGTTAATGAAAGGTATCTTTGGCTTCAATGGATAGATTACATCATGACGATTTATTACGGATCTAAAGGATGACATCATGGTGGTTTACCATATTTATGCGAAGGTGCCAGGGCAAGGTTTTTTTGAAGTATCGAAGATTGACATGAACAAGTTCAAATCAATCTGGGGCCTAATGTTGGCGATATGATTACTAGAGGTAAACCGGCTAGGAGTTGCTGGGTTAGCTCCATGAAGATAGAAGCCCATGAAGACGTGAGGATGGTGGCGCTTTAAGAAGGCCAAGGCCCAAAGGCGGGTTAAGGACTGTAGATGTAAACTGACTCTTTCATGTAACTTGTATTGTAAGTTAGAGGAATAGAGACCGAGCCGGACACGTTTATGATCTGGCCTCGGGACTCTGTAAACCGGCGGGCGTCGACCTATGTATATAAAGGGACGACCCGACAGCGGTTTAGGGACGACAGACAACAACTCGAGAGCCAGGCAAGCGGATTCGCTCCCTGGTCATCGAAACCCTAGCAATACCAATCACAAACTAGACGTAGGCTTTACCTTCATTGAAGGGGCCGAACTAGTATAAAATCCCTCGTGTCCCTTGTCCGGTTTAACCCCTTTAAACTAACCCGTAGCGATGGCTCCACGACTAAGTCCTTTCACGAGGACATCTGCCGTGACAAACCCATGACAACACCAGCAAGCTCTTCACCAAGGCAGTTCATTCGCGCCCATCGCCTCCTGGAAGAGCTCGTGGCGGACCACGCTGCGCCCGCGAACGAGCTCGAGCTCAAACGCTTGGCCCACCTCGTCCTCCACCTCAGGGGCTGCGGGTGGAGCATCAAGTGGCGCACCACCTCCCGGTTGGGGCTGGGGCCTGGCACAGCCCCAGGCGCCAGCTGACCCTCGCGAGGGGCACTAACCGAACAAGGCCCGCTGCTTGAAGAAGACTCCAGGATCAAGGCTAGCCAGCTACCAACCATGACTAAGGGAGGATCCATTGGCGCGCCTGCTGCGCTCCAAGCAAGGCCGCGAAGAAACGACGACGAAGGCGCAAGCTCGAGGCGCCTTGATGATGGACCAACTCCCATGGCTGACCCCACGCCATAGGCAGCATCTGACCTTGTAGCACTGGAGCTTGGCGGGTGTGATGGGACGAGAGGGAGCTGCTTCTCTGGAGATTTCACGGCCTTAGCAGAAGGGGACCTGAGGGGACAATCGTTAGGAAAGGAAGGCGGCACATCGAAGATCACCAAGATAAGGTACTTACTCATCGATAGCGATGTACTTCCGTCGCTTCAATGGTCTGAAGATGTTGCCGCCGCTAGGGATCCTTTCCTCTTGCAAAGCTCCTCGAAGTCCATGCAAAGGCGACCGAAGAGCTGGACGTGACGGTCGGAGCGCGGCAGAGCCAAAGAAGAACCAAGAGGGATGGCTTCAGGGGAACCCGGCTACAGCGAACAACCCGACTCTTTCTCGCTGCGACCTCCTGAGGCTCCTGGAGCCTCGGCCTCGGGAGCCGCATGCCGCATCTCATCAGTGACCGACGCCTCAAGAGGGGCGTCGCAAGCTCCCGAGGACGATGCCCCCGGATCACCACTCGGCATGTGCTCCTCGGCACCTGAGCAGCCGGCCCTCGTCGCAGCTCGCTCCCCCGCACTGTCACCTGGGGCGAGCTCGGCACCAGCAGTGAAGAATGGGACCACAATGACGGGATTCTCGCGGGGCCCCACCAAGCATGTTCGCGGCAAAGGTGACCTTGTTCTCGCAGCGGTACAACATGCAGCTTTTCCTGGGCATGTCGTCCAGCAGAGGGACATCAGATAGGACCGTGAGCCTCGTTTGCCGCGCAGTGAGAGGAAGCCCTCCTCCTGAACCCTCATGTTGTCCTGCCTGCTGAGCAAGTCCCACATAGGGCGAGAATGGCGCTGAAGCGGAGCAACTCGACGCCTGACGAACTCCCTCACCACCATGGGCGCAGTCACGCCAAGGTCCTTCAACCACCTCAGCCTAGCCCAAACGGGGGCAAGGCAGGGGCTCGTGAGCTTCTGATGACCCCAACCGGAGTTTGGAATGGCAGGCCCCACCGGAGCTTGGAGCTGAGGGTTGAGCACGCCGGCATCAACAAACACCCATCGCGTGCGGAACTCGCTTGCGGATGAAAGGAGCTCGAAGTCGATCCCCATGCCTGCTGTCGTAGCCACAGCCTGGAAGCCCACACACCCTAAGCTCTGTCGGGCACCGGTGAGATGCAGCGAGAAGAAGTGGCGGAGGAGTGCCACGGAGGGGGTGATGCCCACCATGGCCTCACACACGAAGGCAAAGACGGCAAGAAGGGTCACAGATTGAGGGTCGAGATGGAGCATGTGGATCTGATAGTGCTCGAGCACCGCGTGGAAGAAGGCGGAGAAGGGAGGAAGCAGGCCAGCCCTGAGGGCGTCAATGAAGATCAGAACCTCGGTGACTGACCGAGCTATACTGGAGCGAGACGCAGGCCAGGCCGGCATCTCTCCCCACTAGTTGAAGCTAGAGGCGAGCATGGGGCGCACCTTGCCCATGGCCTCGTCGTTGAGCACCAGAGGCCGGCCGAGCGCCAGCTCAAAGGATGGAGGCGCAGTTGGCAAGGACAGAGGTTTGTTCCCCTTTTAGGCTTGCTTCGGCGCCATGGCAGTGAAGCGGGCGGAGCGCTGGTCGGATTGGGAAGGCGGAGCAGGGCGTCGACGAAGCAGGGAGATTGGAAGAACCAGGCATGGTGAAGGAAAAATAACTGTGTAGGCCGCAGGGGCCGCATAGCCAGGAGGATTCAAGGGCAGCGAGGGGAAGCGAAGACGCCCACGTCCAATCAACCGCCACGCGTCAACTGAGGCCGCAGGCTTTTGGGGCCCGCGGTGCTCCGAACTTGACCCTTGGCTTCGCTGCGAAACCAAGCCCGAGCGCACCTTGGGCCCGAGGGCTACTATCGGTGCTCTGGAAACGGGGTCCCCAGACTTGCCTGCCTGCGGCCCGCGGCGTGGCGGAGCGAGCAGGCCGTACGACCCATCTTCATCAACAAAGCATCCAAGGCCCTCACGAGGGGGACGACACAAGGCCTCCTCCCGAGCGGCCTAGTCAGGCAGGCTCACGAGGGGCGGAGATATCAAGGCGAGGCGAACCTCACGAGGCTCTCGTGACGTGAGCCATGACGATCGACACTGGGCAGGCGCCAGGCGGGCGCCAGCGCGCGCAGTGTCCTTGTTTCCCCTTTGGTGCAAAGGAGGCAAGCGCAGCCGCATAGTACCGAGGCCTCAGGCAAAGGTTGCCATTTCGGTGCAACAAGACCAAGACCATGGACTGCAAGACGGAGGTCATCGTGGAGCCCAAGACGGCGTCACCCCAGAGCCTTTCACAGGCGCAGACTACTTTTTGTCAGGATAGCTTGTACTAGGTGTCCCCCTTCAAATTAGCCTGCCATTGTTGGCTCCCTTCCCGCTTAATATTTGGGAAGAGGACCAGGGCCTCTATAAATAGGACTAGCCACCACCATAGTAGGGGATTGGATCGCATCTCATCTTAGCTTAAGGGAATCTACACACCACAAGCTCATACACACAAGAACACCTCAACCTCAGGAGGCTGTTCTTCCCCTTGTATTGTTCATCATCAGCCCAAGAAGCAATCCACCACCACCACACTGGAGTAGGGTATTACACCACAACAGTAGCCCAAACCAATATAAACCCCGTGTCTTTCTGTGTTGCGAGTTCGTTGAGTTTGTCCGCGAGATCTAGCGAGCTAGAGCGTAGATCAGTAGGAGGGATAGACTTCGCGCGCACCCCAGTGTTCGAACCTTAAGGGTTTGCTGGAACCCCACATCTGACACACAGGTATGATATTTTATTAACAATTGTATAAGGATTGCAGTTCTACCAGCCCTGGTTATGAACTATTTTCCCCCAGTGGTTTAATACGGGGTATTGTGACCCGCCCCGCGGTAAACCGCCAGGGCACTTGTGACCTGTTTGTGTGCAGGGTATTGCTAAATCTGATCTACATAAATCGACGCTATCATAACCATAATGTGGTAGTTTGTCAACTGGCGGATCAGCAATTTGCGCAAAACAAAACGTGCACGATGGCACGACAGATCAAAGTTTCACTAGCCTATTACATGACTCAGTGAGCCAAAAAGGTCAAGTGTTTTTTGGAAGATCAAATATTTGAACCGCCCAGCGAATCAATGTTCTTGGCCTTCACGACTTGAAGCTTCTGGATCATCCTTCTTCGGTTCTTCGTCCTCCTCCGCCATCTGGAAGTTTGGTGATGACCAATCAATGCCACACAAGGCTTGGAATTCAGCTTCATCATCTATAAGGTCGGACGGATCAATTTCAGGGGCGAAAGTATGCTTACGGATTGGGGGAATCAGATCCATCACTTTATAAGCCGGCGTGAGCATCTTCTGATTTTCTGTATCATAAGCCGGCTGATATTTTGATAGATTTGTTTCATCAGCAATTAGAGTTGCCAGAGGACGTATTTCCTTCACACGGGCAGCGAAGTATTTTTGGTCGAATGGAGTGCCATCTTCTTTCAAGCTTGGATATCCAGTAGCTACCTCGGCCTAGTCTAGCTTTGGTAACCATGCCTTAGCCCGGCTCAAGGCCCTCACGGCACTGGCTCTTGCAGATGACCGCTTTATCTCTTCAATCCTAGTAGGCAGAATATAAAGTTTCTTCAAGACGTCACTCAACGGCGTGGGAGCCTGATTAGTTGGAGAAATCGTGGCCAGCGTGCGCCGAGTCCTGGTATATAGCTGTTCAACAAGCGTATATACGGCTTTAAGCTTCACCAACATGTCTTGACCAAGATTGCTACTCCTAGGACCTATGTAATAATTGCGGATTGATCAGCAGCAGTTTATGACATGAAAGACAAGACTTGATTATGATGCTAGTATTGTTATTTACCAAAGATAGCAAAAATCATCTAGGAGACGTGGTGTTTTAAGCTGGTAAGCTTAGTGGTTATCTCTTGAAGAGAAGTTTTAGCTTTTTCAGCCTGTTGTATCAGAGCAGTCCTCTCCTCAGCCCAGGCGGTTCTTTCAACATCAAAACTAGACTTCAGTTTTTCTGTCTCAGCCAGACTAAAATTAAATTTTGAGTCGGCCTTCCGGGTCCCAGATTCTTGATGTTCAAGCCAGGCTTTCACGTCATCCAACTGCGATTCCAGTTGAGCAGTGGTGTCCTGTACATGCATAGGTTTGCATATCATGTTCATATTCGGGTCACGGGAATAAAAGTTCCAAGCCTTTTGCAACCAAAAACACTTGGCACTTGGGGGCTAATGCGTACCAAAAAATTCTTCATACAACTGCTCAGATGAATAAGTCCCAAGCCCTTTGCAAGCAAGAGTACTTGGCACTTGGGGGCTAATGCATATTGCTCACGTTTCATTACTAGTTTATGATGACCTAGTTGGGCCGCAAACAACCACAGGCGGCTCATGGGGGCTACACGAGTAAGCTTTGATTTATAAACAATGATGAACAAGTACCGGTTCATTCATGCTGATTAAACCGGCCCTTGGGGGACTACAGATGCAATGTTAATCATTAAAGATCTGGTTTAAGTACGACGGTGACAGTCGGCCTTTGAAGGATTCTACCAAAGATGCTTTTTACACTCATGGCTATTCTAAGTCTACAGCATATTCAATCTTATCATACGCATTAGAATTGGGGGCTGACGGGATATGCATAATGTATCAAGCCAGAGTTCATATCTCATATTTCTGATGCATCTCCTTCACCATGTCAATTTCAAGATCGCGGCTGGTATGCACTTGGTTGAGATAACCAGAGAGTACTTCACTAATGCTTAATTGAGAATAATTGGCGATATCAAATCTCACTTTCCACCTTTCAATGAATTCCTCTTTGGCGAAGTGCTTGGCCAAGACAGTAGGTTGTCCCAATTCTTTGAAGCCGGAGCCACTGATCACAACATCGTCAGCATGTGTTTTGACGGCTTAATTGGGCTTGATGATTCATTGCTCAAAGGATTGAGGTTTGTATGGTCACTGGAGAGGTCAGGAATTTCTGGTGGAACATCATGAACAGGCTCTTGGGGTTGCGGCACGGTGGTGTCAGATGCTGGAATTTGCTGTTTCGGTTCATGGACTTTGGGGTCTTCAACCGGCTTGATCACCTTTGCCTTCTTGCTAGGCTTTGTTTGTCCACTGCATGGGTTATGTGAGGTTAGTACAAGTATAAGAGCATAAGGAGGTAGAGAATAAAAAGTAATTGTTGTTACCCAGGGGCAGTTTTGAAAGCCGACAGCTGGGTCTGTGATGAGTCACCGAAGGAAGAGCGAGAAGCCTCCTGATAGTTTGAATCGGAAGAATTAAGTGGCTGGCAAATGAGACCCGCCAGTGGATAAAAAGAGTTTAAATTTGGAAGGACCTCACTTCGACGTTTCCGCGGAGCTGGAGTATATGGTAAGCCGGAGGATAACTCTTCACCTCCGCTAGTCCGAGTTTGTCGCCGGTTCTCTTGCTGGCGTTGCTTCAAAAGAAAGTGAGGGTCCAAATGAGCTAAGGGGTGTGAAAAGCTTACTTTCCGGGTTACACGTCGAATTTTCTGTCTTGGCAATGGCTCTGAGTCAGAGGAAATAATAGTTACCTCTTCTTCGACCGCTTGACTGGCCCCCGTGTCATCCTGATGATAATCAGTGTCAATAAGATAGTTGCAAAAGGAGCCAAGGGAATCAAGGGCTACCTCCGACTCAGAACTGTCGTCTAGTTCAAACATCTCAGAAGCCGTTAATTTCTTCTTATTCTTCTTGGCGACTCTCTTGGCGGCTTTCGTTTTGGCCCTCGTTTTCTTGGCAGCTTCATGGTCATATTCCTTATTCCAAAAATCGGATTCAGCCTGTGAAAATCATCAAAGTTGAGTAAATAGAACATTTGAATGATAAGGTGAAGAAAGTGATTTTAGAGACTCACATATGGTGGCGGGTTAAGTTTGCAGAAAGGGTTCAGTCCCACTTTGTTGTAGCTTTCCAGGCTGTTGTTCAGAAGGGTCTTTGTCATTTCATTGACTGCATTATCAGTTAGGCACACGGAGTTGTGGTGTAGTGGATCTTTTGCACCACCCGTGTAAGTGCACATTAAGCCGGATCGGCGGCCCAAGGGTATGATTCCCCATGAAACCCAACAACGAACGAAGTCAATGCCGGTTAACCCATTTCCCAGCAGGGCCTTGACCTTTGCAATAGTGGGTGCAAGCTCTGCACGTTCAACAGTTGAAAGTGCAACTATCCCTGGATGGTTTTGGTAATTCCTAACAAGACATAGCCGATTGAGCTAATGCTATTTCATGATAAATATTTCAGGAAAGCTCAATGTTTCGCATGGCATGGATTAGAAAGTGGACCCCTCAAAATACTAAGAAGACATGTTGGCTCAAGCTCAAGACTCTACATTTTACTTTTAGTGATCCAAGATCACATTGAGTCTATAGGAAAAGCCAATACTATTAAAAGGGGATGAGGTGTTGCTTAATGAGTTACTTGCTCAAAATGCTTAGTGATATGCTCCAAAAACCCTCAACTACTTTCTCATATACACATATGTCCCAAACCAAAAGTCAAACTCGGCCTCACCGAAATTTCCTACCCGGCGCCACCGAGTTCACTTGACATAGCCACTACCACAAACCCTAGTCATTTCGGTCTCACCGAGATGGGATTGCAAAATCTCTGTTTACCTTCGTAATGTTTTGGTCCAACCGAGATGAGCGATCGGTCCCACCGAGATTGCAATGCAAACTCTCTGTTTCCCCTTCGTAATGTTTCGGTCTAACCGAGATGAGCGAATCGGTCCCACCGAGTTTGCCTGACCAACTCTCTGTTTGCCTATTACCAAAATTGGTCCCACCGAGTTTGTGTAATCGGTCTCACCTAGATTACGTTATGCCCTAACCCTAATGGAATCAGTCCCACCAAGTTGACATGTCGGTCCCACCAAAAATCCTAACGTTCACATTTTGAACTAAATCGGTCTGACCCGAGTTTGATGATTCGGTCCCACCGAGTTTGGTGATTTGTGTGTAACAGTTAGGTTTTGTGTGGAGGCTATATTTACCCCTCCACCCACTCTTCATTCATGGAGAGAGCCATCAGGACATGCCTACACTTCCAACATATATTTTCTGAGAGAGAACCACCTATACTTGTGTTGAGGTCAAGATATTCCATTCCAACCACATAAATCTTGATCTCTATCCTTCCCCAAGTTGCTTTCCACTCAAACCCTCTTTCCACCAAATCCAATCCTATGAGAGAGAGCTGAGTGTTGGGCAGACTATCATTTGAAGCACAAGAGCAAGGAGTTCATCATCAACACACCGTCTATTACCTTTTGGAGAGTGGTGTCTCCTAGATTGGTTAGGTGTCACTTGGGAGCCTCTGTCAAGATTGTGGAGTTGAACCAAGGAGTTTGTACGGGCAAGGAGATCACCTACTTCATGAAGATCTACCCTAGTGAGGCAAGTCCTTCATGGGCGATGGCCATGGTGGGATAGAGAAGGTTGCTTCTTCGTGGACCCTTCGTGGGTGGATCCCTCCGTGGACTCGCTTAACCGTTACCCTTCGTGGGTTGAAGTCTCCATCAACGTGGATGTACGATAGCACCACCTATCGGAACCACGCCAAAAATCTCTATGTCTACATTGTGTTTGCTCCCTCCAAACTCCTCCCTTTACCTTCATATGCAATTTTTATACATTTCGCTGCTATACTCTTAGAATTGCATGTGTAGGTTGATTACTTGACTTGTGCTAAGTTGTTAAAATCTGCCAAGAACTAAAATTGGAAAAAGGCTAGATTTTTATTTGGTCAAGTAGTCTAATCACCCCCTCTAGACATACTTTTGATCCTACAAGTGGTATGAGAGCTTTGGTCTCCATTTTCTTTGATTTCCATAGCTTTTGATGATCATAGCCTTGGTTTGACAACCTAGGAGAGTATGGCGTCTAGGGAGGAAAATTACCACCATAGAGGTCATTACTTTGATGGTACAAATTTTGCTATTTGGAAGCATAAGATGTAAATGCATATTCTTGGACATAACCCCGCTGTTTGGGCTATTGTGTGTATTGGCTTGCAAGGTGAATTCTTTGATGGGGGAGAATCAAACCGTGAAGTTACCACAGAAGAGTTGAACATGTTGCAATACAATGCTCAAGCTTGTGATATTCTCTTCAACGGATTGTGCCCCAAAGAATTGAACAAAATCAGCCGTCTTGAGAATGCAAAGGAAATTTGGGATACTTTGATTGATATGCACGAAGGTACCGACTCCGTCAAGGAATCCAAATTAGATGTGCTTCAAAGTCAACTTGACAAGTTCAAAATGAAGGATGGTGAAGGTGTCGCTGAAATGTACTCTAGGCTTGCTCTCATCATAAATGAGATTGCCGGCTTAGGAAGTGAAGAGATGACCAATAGATTCATCATCAAGAAGATCCTAAGAGCCTTGGATGGAAAATAAGATACCATGTGCACATTGATCCAAATGATGCCCAATTACAAAGACCTCAAGCCAACGGAAGTCACTGGAAGAATTGTTGCTCAGGAGATGTCACTTAAGGATAAGGAAGAGCTCCACAAGTCAAGTGGTGCTTACAAAGCCTCATGTGATGCTCCCACATCATCAAGTGAGAAACAAGCCTTCAATGAGGAATTGAGCTTAATGGTGAAGAATTTCAACAAATTATACAAGAGTAGAAGCAAGAAAAGAAGTTCCAAGTCAAGGTCCTACAATGACAAAAAATCTTCAAGTCGTGAACGTAATTGCTACAATTGTGGAAGACCCGGACACTACTCCAATGAGTGTACGGCTCCCTACAAAAGAAGAGAAGATTCTCCCAAAAGAAGAAGTAGGAGAGAAGAATCACAACCAAGAGAGAGAATGAGTAGAGATGATCGTTATGAGCGAAGACCCTCACGGAGAAGCAAGGATTCGGAAAGGAAGGACAAGTCATAAAGGAGCTACAAAAAACAAAGACATTAAGCTCATGCTGGTGAATGGGTATCCGGCTCCGACTCCAACAATCACTCCGAGAGAAGTTATCACTCCGACTCTGAATATCCTCAAGATGAAGGTGTTGCCGGTCTAGCACTTGTGTCAACCAACTCCTACAACATATTTGACTCACCAAATGCTTCATGGCTAAAGGCCTAAAGGTATCACACCCCGAGTATGTTGATTTAATGAAGATGATTTGCTAGGTGATAATGATTTACTTGTTGACAACTCTAGTTATGAAAAGTATGATGAACTTGCTATTAATCATGCTAATCAAGATAAAACGAATGACAATGATAAGAAGGAGATTGAGCGTCTAACTAAAGAACTAAACACTCTTAAGTTAGCTCATGAAACTACCTTGGAAGATCATCGAGAACTTTTAAAGACTCATGAGAAGCTACACTTTGAAAAGCTCAACCTTGAGCAAGAGCATGTGTTCTTAAAGGCAATCAATGATGATCTTCGCAAGAAAAGTTCTTCTTACATTCCCAAGAGTTTACTCTTGTATACTTACATGCCTCAAGTTAAATCTAGCAACAAGAGTAAGAAAGATTCTTCTTCTAGTAGTAACAATAATCATGCTAAATCCAATGATGTTGCTTCTAGTAGTTCTCTTGATTCCACTAATGATTCTCTTAGCAAAGTTACACTTGAGCAAGAAAATAGATTATTGAAGGGAATCATAGAGAAAGGTGTTTAGAAGAGTCTTGCCAGAAGTAAGCAATTTGAGGAAATTGTACACAAGCAAGGAAGGTGTTGGTTTGAGGAATTTGAAGAATCAAGGTGTTGGTTTTGAACGAAAGTTCAATTCCAATGGAGTTGAGTGGGAAGAAGATCAATACCCTAAGACAAAGTTTGTTCCTAAACAAGAGAAGTATGATCGTACTTCTTTCCAAGGAACACAAGCCCAATATGATCTTCCACCACAAGACCACAAGCTAGAGGGCAAGGAAAAGCTTCAAGAGGAGATTGATGCATTTGAAGAAGCTCCTAAGGCATTGGTCAAGTGGATTCCCAAGACTACATCAAGTTCTACTTCATCAAGTACGACTAAAACTCCAAGGATTCCCATCAAGATGGTGTGGATCCTGAAGAAGAAGAACTAGAGAGTTCTTGAGGGTGACTCCGCCAACATACTTCACTCGTATCATTCTGGCAAGGACAAGTGCAAACAACTTACATATCTTGCACTAGTTCAAGGAGTCACAAACCCTCTTGTTGGTAAGACAAGGGACAAGGTAACCTAATGCATTCATGGACATCATATCATGTGAATATCACTCTATGTCTATGGATATCCCTGTTTGTTCCTTGTGGGACTAACCCGTGTAGGTATTGAAAGTGTAACTCACTCCAAAGGATTGCTCCGAATGATCTACATCAACTTTGAGCACCTACATCTTCAACACCTACATGAAGTCATCATCGACAAAACCCAAGGTTAGTTCATCCCTATTAGGGGGGATATCACATCTAGGGGGAGCTTTACTCTAATCAATTGAGCTAAATCAACTCTAACGATGTGAACACAACAATGCATTATGTAAAAGTGGTAACCCCACTTGTGCTTAAACGATGAGTATGACCTATGATAAAATGTTCTCATTTGACTCCTCAGTCAATATACTCATATATAGATGACCTAGTCATCGCCAAATTGCTTGATATATGCTAGAGTGATTGTGCATGATTCGCCACATATTTCATTTGCCATCTTATTGTGTGAGCATGTTGGTTGCATGTTTTACTCATTCGAGGACATCCATTTGTTGCCTTGATTGTATGGCTTTTTCTATTTTTCCAAATGGATGGACAAGAATTCCTAAGGACTTCCTATAGCTATCTATGCTTTTCTCGTCTCAAACTCTAGTCATGCTACATCACAAAGTTTGATCAAGTCAGATTCGAACCACTCCATGTGAGGAGCACTCGGATCCCCGATTCGTCATAGACTTAAACTTCCAAAACCTCTTTGTGCATTCTGGTATGACCGAGTCATCCATTACGGTCACACCGAGATCACTAAGTTGATCTAGATTTTCAATCTCGGTGCAACCGATTTGAACTTTCCTGTCACACCGAGTTGCAGTAACCGCTTGCGATTATGCATCTTGGTGCCACTGAGTTGTTCCACGCGGTCACACTGACAGGTGATGTCTACTACACAAACTTCTTATATGCGTTATTGGGCCTCCAAGTGCAGAGGTTTGTAGGACAGTAGCAAATTTCCCTCAAGTGGATGACCTAAGGTTTATCAATCCGTGAGAGGCGTAGGATGAAGATGGTCTCTCTCAAGCAACCCTGCAACCAAATAACAAAGAGTCTCCTGTGTCCCCAACACACCGAATACAATGGTAAATTTTATAGGTGCACTAGTTCGGCGAAGAGATGGTGATAGAAGTGCAATATGGATGGTAGATATAGGTTTTTTTAATCTGAAAATATAAAAACAGCAAGGTAGCAAGTGGTAACAGTGAGCACAAACGGTATTGCAATGCGTTGAAACAAGGCCTAGGGTTCATACTTTCACTAGTGCAAGTTCTCTCAACAATAATAAGATAATTGGTTCATATAAATATCCCTCAACATGCAACAAAGAGTCACTCCAAAGTCACTAATAGCGGAGAACAAACGAAGAGATTATGGTAGGGCACGAAACCACCTCAAACTTATCCTTTCTGATCGATATATTCAAGAGTACGTAGTAAAATAACACGAAGCTATTCTTTCCGTTAAATTATCATAGAGTTCGTACTAGAATAACACCTTGAGACACAAATCAACCAAAACCCTAATGTCACCTAGATACTCCAATGTCACCTCAAGTATCCGTGGGTATGATTATACGATATACATCACACAATCCAAGATTCATCTATTCAACCAACACAAAGTACTTCAAAGAGTGCCCAAAGATTCTACCGGAGAGTCAAGACGAAAACGTGTGCCAACCCCTATGCATAAGTTCATGAGGTCACAGAACCCGCAAGTTGATCACCAAAACATACATCAAGTGGATCACATGATATCCCATTGTCACCACAGATAAGCATGTGCAAGACATACATCAAGTGTTCTCAAATCCTTAAAGACTCAATCTGATAAGACAACTTCAAAGGGAAAACTCAATTCATCACAAGAGAGTAGAGGGGGAGAAACATCATAAGATCCAACTATAATAGCAAAGCTCGCGATACATCAAGATCGTACCACCTCAAGAATACAAGAGAGAGAGAGATCAAACACATAGCTACTGGTACATACCCTCAGCCCTGAGGGTGAACTACTCCCTCCTCGTCATGGAGAGCACCGGGATGATGAAGATGGCCACCGGAGAGGGATTCCCCCCTCCGGCAGGGTGCCGAAACGGGACTAGATTGGTTTTCGGTGGCTATGGAGGCTTCCAGCAGCGGAACTCCTGATCTATTCTGGTCTCTGATGTTTTTAGGGTATATTGATATATATAGGTGAAAGAAGTCGGTCACGGGATCCACGAGGGTGGGGGCGCGCCCAGGGGGGCAGGCGTGCCTCCCTGCCTCGTGGCCACCTCTAAGTTTCCTTGACTTCAACTCCAAGTCTCCTGGATCACATTCATTCCAAAAATCACGCTCCCGAAGGTTTCATTCCGTTTGGACTCCGTTTGATATTCCTTTTCTGCGAAACACCGAAACAAGAGAAAAAACAGAAACTGGCACTGGGCCCTGGGTTAATAGGTTAGTCCCAAAAATAATATAAAAGTGCATAATAAAGCCCATAAACATCCAAAATAGATAATATAGTAGCATGGAACAATCAAAAATTATAGATACGTTCGAGACGTATCAGCATCCCCAAGCTTAATTCCTACTCGTCCTCGAGTAGCTAAATGATAAACACATAATTTTTGATGTGGAATACTACCTAACATTTTTCTCTAAGTAATTCTCTTTATTGTGGCATGAATGTTCAGATCCATAAGATTTAAGACAAAAGTTTAATATTGACATAAAACTAATAATACTTCAAGCATACTAATAAAGCAATCATGTCTCCTCAAAATAACATGGCCAAAGCAAGCTATCCCTACAAAATCATATAGTCTGGCTATGCTCCATCTTCATCACACAAAATATTTAAATCATGCACAACCCCGATTACAAGCCCAGAATTTTTTTCATACTTTCGATGTTCTCAAACTTTTTCTATCTTCACGCAATACATGAGCGTGAGCCATGGACATAACACTATAGGTGGAATAGAATGGTGGTTGTGGAGAAGACAAAAAGGAGAAGATAGTCTCACATCAACTAGGCGTATCAACGGGCTATGGAGATGCCCATCAATAGATATCAATGTGAGTGAGTAGGGATTGCCATGCAACCAATGCACTAGAGCTATAAGTGTATGAAAGCTCAAAAAGAAACTAAGTGGGTGTGCATCCAACTCGCTTGCTCACGAAGACCTAGGGCATTTTGAGGAAGCCCATCATTGGAATATACAAGCAAAGTTCTATAATGAAATATTCCCACTAGTATATGAAAGTGACAACATAGGAGACTCTCTATCATGAAGATCATGGCGCTACTTTGAAGCACAAGTGTGGTAAAAGGATAGTAGCATTGCCCCTTCTTTCTTTTTCTCTCATTTTTGGGCCTTTTCTCTTTTCCCCTTTTTTGGCCTCTATTTTTTTCTTTTCTTTTTTTATTTTTCGTCCAGAGTCTCATCCCAACTTGTGGGGGAATCTTAGTCTCCATCATGCTTTCCTCACTGGGACAATGCTCTAATAATGATGATCATCACACTTTTATTTACTTACAACTCAAGAATTACAACTCGATACTTAGAACAAGATTTGACTCTATATGAATGCCTCCGACGGTGTACCGGGATGTCCAATGACTCATGAGTGACATGTATGAAAGAATTATGAACGGTGGCTTTGCCACAAATACAATGTCAACTACATGATCATGCAAAGCAATATGACAATGATGAAGCGTGTCATAATAAATAGAACGGTGGAAATTTGCATGGCAATATATCTCGGAATGGCTATGGAAATGCCATAATAGGTAGGTATGGTGGCTGTTTTGAGGAAGGTATATGGTGGGTTTATGGTACTGACGAAAGTTGCGTGGTACTAGAGAGGCTGGCAATGGTGGAAGGGTGAGAGTGCGTATAATCCATGGACTCAACATTAGTCATAAAGAACTCACGTACTTATTGCAAAAATCTATTAGTTATCGAAACAAAGTACTACGTGCATGCTCCTAGGGGGTTAGATTGGTAGGAAAAGACCATCGCTCGTCCCTGACCGCCACTCATAAGGAAGAAAATAAATAAATAAATCATGCTCCGACTTCATCACATAACGGTTCACCATACGTGCATGCTACGGGAATCACAAATTTAACACAAGTATTTCTCAAATTCATAACCACTCAACTATCATGACTCTAATATCACCATCTTCATATGTCAAAACAATTATCAAGCATCAAACTTCTCATAGTATTCAATGCACTCTATATGAAAGTTTTTATTATACCCATCTTGGATGCCCATCATATTAGGACTAGTTTCATAACCAAAGCAAACTACCATGCTATTCTAAAGAATCTCAAAATAATATAAGTGTTCTTCACTTATATCGTATTAGAGCATGGCGGTGGTTTTATTTTTAAGAAATAGATGAACTCTCGTGCTTCACTAGAGCAAACAACAAACTACTCCGAAAGATATAAGTGAAGATCAATGAGTAGTTGAATAGTTATTTAACTATGTGAAGACTCTATAATATTTAAGAATTTAAGATCTTGGAATTTTATTCAAACAGCAAGAAAAACAAAATAAAATAAAATGACGCTCCAAGCAAAACACATATCATGTGGTGAATAAAAATATAGCTCCAAGTAAAGTTATCGATGAACGAAGACGAAAGAGGGGATGCCTTCCGGGACATCCCAAAGCTTAGGCTCTTGGTTTTCCTTGAATATTACCTTGCGGTGCCTTGGGCATCCCCAATCTTAGGCTCTTGCCACTCCTTATTCCATAGTCCATCGAATCTTTACCCAAAACTTGAAAACTTCACAACACAAAACTTAACAGAAAACTCGTAAGCTCCATTAGTATAAGAAAAGAAATCACCACTTAGGTACTGTTGTGAACTCATTCTACATTCATATTTGTTTAATATCTACTGTATTCCAACTCATCTATGGTTCATAACCTCCGATACTACTCATAGATTCATCAAAATAAGCAAACAACACATAGAAAATAGAATCTGTCAAAAACAGAACAGTCTGTAGTAATCTGTAGGTTCCGAATACTTCTGTAACTCCAAAAATCCTGAGAAATTAGTAAGTCCTAGGAAATTTGTTTATTGATATACTTCAGTTGGAATTGGTATTTTATCGCTCTCTGATAAAAAACAAAAATTATTCTTGTGAGCGCATACTTTCTGTTTTTTACAGCAAGATCAAATAACAATCACCCAAGAAGATCCTAAAGAATTTACTTGTCACAAACACTAATTAAACATAAAACCACATCTAACCAGAGGCTAGATGAATTATTTATTACTAAACAGGAGAAAAAAACAAGGAACAAGAATAAAATTGGGTTTCCTCCCAACAAGCGCTCTCGTTTAACGCCCCTAGCTAGGCATGATGATTTCAATGATGCACACATAAAAGATAAGAATTGAAGCATAAAGAGAGCGTCATGAAGAATATGACTAGCACATTTAAGTCTAACCCACTTCCTATGCATAGGTATTTTGTGAGCAAACAACTTGTGGGAACAAGAATCAACTTGCATAGGAAGGTAAAACAAGCATAACTTCAAAATTTTAAGCACATAGGGAGGAAACTTGATATTATTGCAATTCCTACAAGCATATGTTCCTCCCTAATAATAATTTTTAGTAGCATCATGAATGAATTCAACAATATAACTATCACATAAAGCAATATTTTCATGATGCACAAGCATAGAATTTTTATTACTCTGCACATAAGCAAACTTCTTCTCACAAATAGTAGTGGGAGCAAACTCAAGGAAATAACTATCATGTGAGGCATAATCCAATTGAAAACTAAAATCATGATGACAAGTTTCATGGTTATCATTAATCTTTATAGCATACATGTCATCACAATAATCATCATGGGTAGAAACTTTCTTCTCATAATCAGTTGGAACCTCTTCCGAAATAGTGGATTCATCACAAAATAAAGTCATGACCTCTACAAATCCACTTTCACCAATATAATCATCATAAATAGGAGGCATGCTTTCATCATAATAAATTTGCTCATCGAAACTTGGGGGACAAAAAATATCATCTTCATCAAACATAGATTCCCCAAGCTTGTGGCTTTGCATATCATTAGCATCGTGGATATTCAAGGAATTCATACTAACAACATTGCAATCATGCTCATCATTCAAATATTTAGTGCCAAACATTCTAATGCATTCTTCTTATAGCACTTGAGCACAATTACCATAATCCTTATTTTCATGATAGATATTAAAAAGATGAAGCATATGAGGTACCCTTAATTCCTTTTTTTGTAGTTTTCTTTTATAGACTAAACTAGTGATAAAACAAGAAACTAAAAGATTCGATTGCAAGATCTAAAGATATACCTTCAAGTGCTAACCTCCTCGGAAACGGCGCCAGAAAAGATCTTGATGTCTACTACACAACCTTATTCTTGTAGACGTTGTTGGGCCTCCAAGTGCAGAGGTTTGTAGGACAGTAGGAAATTTCCCTCAAGTGGATGATCTAAGGTTTATCAATCCATGGGAGGCGTAGGATGAAGATGGTCTCTCTCAAGCAACCCTGCAACCAAATAACAAAGAGTCTCTTATGTCCTCAACACACCCAATACAATGGTAAATTGTATAGGTGCACTAGTTCGGCGAAGAGATGGTGATACAAGTGCAATATGGATGGTAGATATAGGTTTTTGTAATCTCAAAATATAAAAACAGAAAGGTAGCAAGTGGTAAAAGTGAGCACAAACGGTATTGCAATGCGTTGAAACAAGGCCTAGGGTTCATACTTTCACTAGTGCAAGTTCTCTCAACAATAATAACATAATTGGATCATATAACTATCCCTCAACATGCAACAAAGAGTCACTCCAAAGTCACTAATAGCGGAGAACAAACAAAGAGATTATGGTAGGGTACGAAACCACCTCAAAGTTATCCTTTCTGATCGATATATTCAAGAGTTCGTAGTAAAATAACACGAATCTATTCTTTCCTTTCAATCTATCATAGAGTTCGTACTAGAATAACACCTTAAGACACAAATCAACCAAAACCCTAATGTCACCTAGATACTCCAATGTCACCTCATGTATCCGTGGGTATAATTATACGATATGCATCACACAATCTCAGATTCATCTATTCAACAAACACAAAGTACTTCAAAGAGTGCCCCAAATATCCTACCGGAGAGTCAAGACGAAAACGTGTGCCAACCCGTATGCATAAGTTCACGAGGTCACGAAACCTACAATTTGATCACCAAAACATACATCAGGTGGATCACATGATATCCCATTGTCACCACAAATAAGCACGTGCAAGACATACATCAAGTGTTCTTAAATCCTTAAAGACTCGATCCGATAAGACAACTTCAATGGGAAAAATCAATTCACCACAAGAGAGTAGAGGGGAAGAAACATCATAAGATCCAACTATAATAGCAAAGCTCGCGATACATCAAGATCGTACCACCTCAAGAACACGAGAGAGAGAGAGAGAGAGAGAGATCAAACACATAGCTACTGGTACATATCCTAAGACTCGAGGGTGAACTACTCCCTCCTCGTCATGGAGAGCGCCGGGATGATGAAGATGGCCATCGGAGAGGGATTCCCCCCTCCGGCAGGGTGCTGGAACAGGTCTAGATTGGCTTTCGGTGGCTACGGAGGCTTCTAGTGGCAGAACTTCTGATCTATTCTGGTCTCCGATGTTTTTAGGGTATATTGATATATATAGGTGAAAGAAGTCGGTCAGGGGAGCCACGAGGGGCCCACGAGGGTGGGGGCGCGCCCAGGGGGCAGGCGTGCCTCCCTGCCTCGTGGCCACCTTGAAGTTTCCTTGACTTCAACACCAAGTCTCCTGGATCACATTCGTTCCAAAAATCACACTCCTGAAGGTTTTATTCCGTTTGGACTCCGTCTGATATTCCTTTTCTGCGAAACACTGAAACAAGGGAAAAACAGAAACTGGCACTGGGCTCTAGGTTAATAGGTTAGTCCCAAAAATAATATAAAAGTGCATAATAAAGCCCATAAACATCCAAAACAGATAATATAATAGCATGGAACAATAAAAAATTATAGATACGTTGGAGACGTATGAACAGGGTCGGGATATATATACCCACGGGTGAGATTTTGGAAATTTCTTCAAAGTCCTCACCCCGCGCGTGTGTCATATTCTGCCTCCTCAGGTCTCCGAATCGTCTCCTCGCCGCCAGCGACCTCCCTCCACTGGTTTCCATCGCCATGAACGGAAATCTGCTCCGCCGTTGTTGCCGTAGAGAACTCCTGCCGAACTAGGGTATGGGTTCGACCTTTGTGCTATTCTTTTACCTCTGATTCATAGCTCATTGTTTTGCCATGATCCTTACCACGTATGCAAACACTCTATCCACTGAAAACATCCTTTAGTTTAGATTTGATTTGAAAATTTAGGGTTAGGTCTCCGCTGAACTCATCTCGGACCGAGCGAGTTGTAGAAATCAGTCTCACCGATTTGGCTTAGGCCATAGCACTTGCAATTTTTAGTCTGACCGACATGACCGAGTTCAATTCTTTGTGAAACCATAGCAGTCTTGGTGCCACCGAACTGTGACTCGGTCTGACCGAGTTCACCAGTTTAGGTTCCAAAAGCTGCTTCGGTATCACCGAGTTTACAAATCGGTAGCTCCGAAATGCTTTCTATGGAGAACTAAAACTAAGTTTTTAAGTCATCTGTTTTGCAAAAACTCTGCACTTTGTGATGCTCATCCACTATCTCATGTACATCTATTCACAGGGTCTGCTGTCAGTGAGTTTGCAAAGATGTCTGATCAGAGTGATAGTCAGAATAACTCTGAGGAACATGTGTAGCTGAGTGAGGGTTCAGATCCCTTGAGCACTTCTGATGATGGCACAGCTGCTACAGTTAAGCCAGGGATGAATACGAAGGCTCCAGCAAAGAGAATTCCTATGTCTAAGGCCAGATCCTCTACTCAAGAAACAATGGAGTTCACTCTTGAACCCAAAGAAGCTGGAGAGGGAAAGAAGAGAAAGGAAAGAGTCAAGAAGTCCATTACCAAAGTCATTGGCAAGCCCTCCATGATGAAAGATCCCTCTGAGGATGATGAAGAAGAAGAGGATGCTCCAGCACCCAAAGCTCAGAAGCTTATGGGAGATGCTATAAAGTCAGGGGTTGCAACATCAAATCCCAAAGCTGCCCCCAAAGCTCAAGCTCAGAAGCCTCCAAAGCCCAAGAGGAACACCAAAAGTATACTTGCTGAAGAAAAGAACAAGGCCCCAGTGCTTGAAGCTGAAGAAGAAGATGATGAGTCTCTTATGCTGAGAAAATTGAAGCCCAAGATTCCAGACCACAATGATGCTCATCCAGTCGCTGAGAACATGAACATCAAGAAAGATTCAGGACTAAGATTGTGGAGATAGTCTAATCCCTATGCTATGAGGAGAAGGACTTCAGTTGACTACATGTTTCACACAAAGTAACAACAAGACTTTTATGAAACTATTCTGCTTGACAAGAAGCCCATTGTGTGTGACATGAGAGGGTTGATTGGGAATTCATCCAGGAGAATGAAGATCACTTCCCAGGAGTTTATGACAGCTTCAAAGCATGTGGAGTAGATGAGTTTGTTGGACTGAAGCTCACAAAATGGAATGATGAGCTAATCATGCAGTTTTACTCCACTGCTCACTTTTACCCATATGGAAAGATTGTTTGGATGTCAGAAGGTACTAAGTACCAATCCACAGTTGAAGAATGGGCAAAATTGATAAATGACCCAGCAGAACATTAAGATGGCTTGGATGTGTATGCCAAGAAGAAGAAGGACCACAACACTATGGCTAACATGTATAAGAAGATCCCAGACAAAGCTTTGGAGACTCACAAGCTTGGATCTGTATATTTCTTGTTGTCTGGTCTGCCTACTATCAACTGGATCCTAAGGCACACTCTGCTACCCAAGTCAGGAGATCACAAAATGATCAGATGGCACTCTATCAACCTGCTACAGGTTTTTGATGTACGTCAGAAGTTCAAGGTCATGAGTTTGATTGTAGAGACAATCAAGAGGTCTGCTGCTGACCAGAAGAGAAGCTGTGGGTATGCTCCACACATTCAGGAGCTCATCAACTCCAAGATGGGCACATGAACATATCTGTTGGATAAGGAGCATCTACCCCTGTATCCTGATTTTGAAGATAATACTATTGTGATGAATGAGGAGGAACCATCATCAGTTCAAGCACGAGAGAAGAGAGCCAAAGAAAAGGCTGAGAAAGCTGCCAAGATGCCAAGTGTTGAAGAGGCATCTTAGATTTTCCTGAAGAGCAAGCAAGATTAACTTGCATATCTGATCCAGTCTACACTAAGGATTGAGAAGGGCTTGGCCACCCTGACTCAAAACCAGGAGAGCTTGGAGAGGATCATAGAAACTAAATTTTATGATCTTGATCTGAAGGTAACTGAGATTCAAACAGTAGTTGAGCAGCTTCAGGAGGAAGCAGAAGAGAAGAGAGGCAAGGCAACCACAGATGCATTCCAGCGAGTGCCTAGAGGACAGAGGTCTGCTGCCATGCCAGTGACAGATTCTAGAGCTACAACATCAGCACCAGTAGCTACAGCCTCAGTACCACCTCCAGCAGCCACTCCACCAGCTCCAACTACATCAACGGATGCCTTCGTCCTTGGAGTTCTCTCTACACCACCTCCCGAAGACCAAGCCTGAGAGACGCATAGCACTATGCATATTTGAACTTTTTGGTAACTTTTTGCCAAAGGGGGAGAAATATGTATAGATCATAGGCTTCGAGAGAGTGTTTTGCTTCTTTGCCTTTGGTTGAACTTTTTATTGTGTGAGATACTTTATGTCCTTGCGTGAGATACTTGTGTGATCATGTGATTGATCATTTGCTACCTTAATGCTTGTTTAGATGATACTATCTCTTATATCCATATATGATCATTCACTTTCTTGGTGATGAGTGCATGCTTTTAATCTCTATCATTTTGAGCGCTCGGCCCAGATGTATGTGACATGGAAGAGTAACCCATGATCCTAATCGATTGTGCATTTGCATTCAAAAGCAAGTTTTAAATAATGCGCAAATTTAGGGGGATCTCTTGCTTATCACATACTTCTCAAAGCGACGATGTTTTTCAAGCTTATTATCATTTGTCGAAGCTTTGATCTATATATTGTCATCAATTACCAAAAAGGGGGAGATTGAAAGTTTCACTATCCCTAGGTGGTTTTGGTAATTCCTAACAACATATAGCCCATTGAGCTAATGCTATTTCAAGATAAATATTTCAGGAAAGCTCAATGTTTGGCATGACATGGATTAGAAAGTGGACCCCTCAAAATACTAAGAAGACATGTTGGCTCAACCTCAAGACTCTACATTTTACTTTTAGTGATCCAAGATCACATTGAGTCTATAGGAAAAGCCAATACTATTAAAAGGGGATGAGGTGTTGCTAAATGAGTTACTTGCTCAAAATGCTTGGTGATATGCTCAAAAAACCCTCAACTACTTTCTCATATCCACATATGTCCCAAACCAAAAGTCAAACTCGGCCTCACCGAAATTTCCTACCCGGCGCCACCGAGTTCACTTGACATAGCCACTGCCACAAACCCTAGTCATTTCGGTCTCACCGATAGGGATCTCGGTCTCACCGAGATGGGATTGCAAACTCTTTGTTTCCCTTCGTAACGTTTTGTTCCAACCGAGATGAGCGATCGGTCCCACCGAGATTGCAATGCAAACTCTCTCTTTCCCCTTCGTAATGTTTCGGTCTAACCGAGATGAGCGAATCGGTCCCACCGAGTTTGCCTGACCAACTCTCTATTTGCCTATTACCAAAATCGGTTCCACCGAGTTTGTGTAATCGGTCTCACCGAGATTACGTTATGCCCTAACCCTAATGGAATCGGTCCCACCGAGTTGACATTTCGGTCCCACGGTAAATCCTAACATTCACATTTTGAACTAAATCGGTCTGACCGAGTTTCATGATTCGGTCCCACCGAGTTTGGTGATTTGTGTGTAACGTTTAGATTTTGTGTGGAGGCTACCCCTCCACCCACTCGTCATTCATGGAGAGAGCCATCAGAACATGCCTACACTTCCAACATATATTTTCTGAGAGAGAACCACCTACACTTGTGTTGAGGTCAAGATATTCCATTCCAACCACATAAATCTTGATCTCTAGCCTTCCCCAAGTTTCTTTCCACTCAAACCCTCTCTCCACCAAATCCAATCCTATGAGAGAGAGGTGAGTGTTAGGGAGACTATCATTTGAAGCACAAGAGCAAGGAGTTCATCATCAACACACCGTCTATTACCTTTTGGAGAGTGGTGTCTCCTAGATTGGTTAGGCGTCACTTGGGAGCCTCCATGAAGATTGTGGAGTTGAACCAAGGAGTTTGTACAGGTAACGAGATCGCCTACTTCGTGAAGATCTAACCTAGTGAGGCAAGTCCTTCCTGACTGATGGCCATGGTGGGATAGAGAAGGTTGCTTCTTCGTGGACCCTTCATGGGTGGAGCCCTCCATGGACTCGCACAACCGTTACCCTTCGTTGGTTGAAGTCTCCATCAACGTGGATGTATGATAGCACCACCTATCAGAACCATGCCAAAAATCTCTGTGTCTACATTGCGTTTGCTCCCTCCAAACTCCTCCCTTTACCTTCATATGCAATTGTTTTACATTTCGCTGCTATACTCTTAGAATTGCATGTGTACGTTGATTACTTGACTTGTGCTAAGTTGTTAAAATCTGCCAAGAATTAAAATTGGGAAAAGGATAGATTTTTATTTGGTCAAGTAGTCTAATCACCCCCCCCTCTAGACATACTTTTGATCCTACAGCAGCGGTAAGCTTTTCGAGAAATGATGCTTTGGGTCGAGCCGCTAGACACGATAACTCGACAATGGATTTTCATGAGCCGGAGAAGTATCTTTACAATAGAACCATGTCTGGTTCCAATCTTTGGGGTGACTCGGCAGGCGAGCATAGGGGAAGAAAGCATCTCTTCTTTGTTGAATTGAGACCCCGCCAAGTTCTAAGCTGGGTATGTTTGTAAACTCATTTTGCTGGTTCAGCTAAAAATATTCCCTGAAGAGTTCAACACTGGGTTCTTCTTGAAGGTACACTTCACAGAAAAATTGAAAATCGCAGATGTTTGACACGGAATTAGGTCTGATATCTTGAGGATGGAGTTGAAAGAAGTGCAGAACGTCTCAAAATTTTTTGGAACCGGGCGGTAAGAAGCCCCGATTCATGTGATCAGTAAAAAAATGACCTCATCATCCTTTGGATGAGGTCTTTCTTCGCCTGGTTTGGGGGCGCGCCAATGCATGATATTTTTTGCTGGTAAATAGCCGACTTTGACAAAATCTTTGAGCGTGTCTTCGGTAACAATAGAGGGAACCCAATTACATGAGGTGACTATCTTCGGCATTGTGAAGGAAGAAGCCTAAAACAAATAAAATTTTCCGGTTTAAGTTGATTGGTTAAGCCGAAGGTAAACGCTGTAGCATATGTTCACATTGGCGGCTTAAATTGGGCCGAATGACATATGAGTAGTTATAACCGGTGATGTAAGCCACCAGGACAATATGGATATTTAAGATCTATCAAGAGTAAATTCTGCTAAGTGTTGGACAAACAGGTTTTATACATTGGTGCACTCAATTTTGGATCTGACGATGTTCGGAAAAGAAAGATAAAATCAAAGTCTAATATCACAACGGCCAAGGAACTAGCATATTGGCAAGATTTTTGCATCTAAGAAGCATATTTGGTGATTAAAGGAAGGTACAGAAATACATTCCGCATGTTTTAAGTGTTATCTTTGGATCAAAATAAAGATTAAACAGAGATAAGGTGAAGAACAACGATGAACTCCTAAGAACTTTAAAAACCTTAATGGAGATCGACAGTGGGGAAAAGTGATATGCTTACTAGGTCTGTTGAACAACGGAGAGGCGCTGTAGTTCTCTAGATTCGTTCAGGTTGATGCAGCAGCCGGAGTTGAGGAAGCTGACGTGCTCGGCGGCGGCGGTGCTCAGGTGTGCAGATGTGTCGCAAAGAGAGAGATTGAAGATGAGAAGGAGAAGGGGGAAAATGAAAAGGCTGCCTGACCCTATTTACAGGAAAGGAGTAATAGGCAGGCGCAAATATCGAGGAGGCAAAAGAATGATTATCTAGCCGCTCAGATGCCTCGATCTTCGGGATGGTTATTAAAGATAAGGATCTATTAAGATATGATGGGTATTGTGCGAAATTAATGGTAGATGACGTCATGTCGGGTTTCCGTAATTCCATGAGATGGCGTCATGGCGGGTTACAATATCTTGCAAGAACAATTGAACAAGGATTTTTCCTAAGTGTTGAAGATTGACATGAACAAGTTCAAATCAACCCGGGGTCTAATTTTGGGGGTATAAATATTGGCTATGACCCGCCTAGGAGGGGACGAGTTATACAAATGGCGATTTATCATCATGAAGCCCATGAAGATGTCGAAGATGACGATTCAGGATGAAGAATTACTAAAGGGCCCAAAGCCTAGAGGCGGCTTAAGGCCCATAAGTGTAAACCGCCATATATGTATGACTTGTATCATAAGGCAACTATAGTTAGTCACCGAGCCATACACGTTGTTTATGAGCTGGCCAGGACTTTGTAAGCCGCTGGGCATCAACCTGTGTATATAAAGGGATGACCCAGCGGCGGCTTAGGGACAAGAAACAACAGATCGAAAGCAAGGTCAAGCGTATTCGCTCCCTGGTAATCGATACATAAGCAATACCACCTCAAACTAGATTAGGCCTTTACCTTCACCGCAAGGGGCCGAACCAGTATAAACTCCTTGTGTCCTTTGTCCCATTTAACCCCATTAAGATAACCCTATTGCGATTGCTCCACGACTAAGTCCTTCTGCTAGGACATCTGCCATGACAATTCCCCGACAGACGCTGATGGTAATATAACCATCTATAAAGCTTGACTTGTCGCAGAAGGTTTTCGACAAGTTCAAGGGGTTGACTACGATGAGACTTTCTCGCCCGTAGCGATGCTTAAGTCTGTCCGAATCATGTTAGCAATTGTCGCATTTTATGATTATGAAATCTGGCAAATGGACATCAAAACTGCATTCCTTAATGGGTTCGTTAAAGAAGAGTTGTATATGACGCAACCAAAAGGTCTTGTCAATCCTAAAGGTGCTAACAAAATGTGCAAGCTCTAGTGATCCATTTATGGACTGGTGCAAGCATCTCGGAGTTGGAATATACACTTTGATGATGTGATCAAAGCATATGATTTTATACAAACTTATGGTGAAGCCTGTATTTACATGAAAGTGAGTGGGAGCCCTGTAGCATTTCTAGTGTTATATGTGGATGACATATTACTGATTGGAAATGATATAGTATTTCCGGATAGACTAAAAGGATAGTTGAATAAGAATTTTTCAATGAAAGACCTCGGTGAAGCTTCTTATTTATTGGACCTCAAGATCTATAGGGATTGATCGAGACGCTTGATAGGACTTTTACAAAGCACATACCATGACAAAGTTTTGAAGAAGTTCAAAATGAACAAGTCAAAGAAAGGGTTCTTGCCTGTGTTGCAAGGTGTGAAATTGAGTCAAACTCAAAGTCCGACCATGGCAGAAGATAGAGAGAAAATGAAAGTCATTCCCAATGCCTCAGCCATAGGTTCTATTATGTATGCCATGCTGTGTACTAGACTGTAACATCCCAAAATTCTAAATTTTGGAATGTTATATTAAATAAATAGTTTTGCTTGGTTGTTTGTTTGTTGTGTGATTGATTGTGTGAAATTGAGTGGAATTTGAAACTTTTTGAAAGTTGAACGACAGGGAATGAAATGACTTTCCCAAACTTTCATCCTTGCATTTTGATCTGAAGGAATTCAAATTCAATTCAAACACAAAACCCTAGAGTGAAGATGGTATGCCTTCTTCCATTTGAAATGAAAAGGGTTTTTGAAATGATTTGAATTCCATCTGAAGATATTTCAAATTTAGAAACTTTAAGCAACTCAATGAGTTTCATGAGAGAAGGTAAAATAACATCTTGATATTTGAGGAAAGAGAGTTGGAAGTTTCAAAGAATCATTTGGAAAGTCATTTTGATGTTATTTAAATTTCCAAAATTCAAATTCTCTGAAAGTTATTCAAATGAGAGAAGTAAATATGACACTTCATATAATCATAGACATTTAAAATATTTCGGCCATGAGGAAAAACAGAAAAGATTTGGAAGTGGTTTGAAATTCAAATTCGAAACCATTTAGGAGTTATTTAGCTTTTATTAAAATTATTTTCACCTAAAAATAAAAAGATGGAAATAAGGGTAAAATGATTCCCTTCAATGGAAAATTAGGAGAAAATAAATTTGAAATTATTTTGGTATTTTTAAAAATATTTTTTACTGGGTTTTATTCCAACAGTAGCACTTTTGACTTTTGTGAATTTTTGTGAATTTTATTTGTCTATGAAAATATGTTCATGTTTTAGGATTTATTTTTTTGAACATTTTGATATATTATATGTCTCTGTATAATTTTTATTTATTCACTTTTTTATTAGTTTTATTCTCTGTTTATAAAAAAAACTGGCAGAAGCCACCAGGGCCCCATCTCTCCTTCTCTCTCTCTCTCTCTATCTCTCTCTCTCCCCTTATCCCATCTACATGCTAGGCTGGCCCAGCAGCCTCCCCTCGCTCAAACCGTTATCACCTCGGGCACCCGATCTCTCTGCCTCTCCCTCGCAATCATTGGTACGTCTCCAACATATCTATATTTTATGAAGTATTCATGCTATTATATTATCATTCCTAGATGTTTTACAATCATTTTATAGCAACTTTATATCATTTTTTGGGACTAACCTATTGACATAGTGCCCAGTGCCAGTTGTTGTTTTTTGCTTGTTTTTTACATCGTGGAAAATCAATACCAAACGGAGTCCAAATGCAATGAAACTTTTTGCAGATTTTTTTGGATCAGAAGACCACCAATGGGCCGAGGAACTACCAGAGGAGTGCCCCGAGGGGGCACAACCCACCTGGGCGTGCTTGGGGGCCCAGGCGTGCCTTGGTGGGTTGTGCCCACCTTGGTGGCCTCCTGCACTGCCTCTTCGCCTGATAAATTCCCAAATATTCCAAAAACCCCGAAGGTAACCCTAGCTCAGAAGTTCCGCCGCCACAAGGCACTGTAGCCATGAAAAACCAATCTAGACCCCATTCCGGCACCCTGCCGGAGGGGGAAATCATCACCGGTGGCCATCTTGATCATCCCGACAGCCACCATGATGAGGAGGGAGTAGTCCACCCTCGGTGTTGATGGTTTGTACCAGTAGCTATGTGTTTAATCTCTCTCTTTCTCTCATGTTCTTGAGATGTCACGATCTTGATGTATCGCGGGCTTTGTTAATATAGTTGGATCATATGGTGTTTTCCCCTCTCTATCTTGTTGTGATGAATTGATTTTTCCCTTTGAGATTTCGTTCTTATAAGATTGAGTACCGATACGTCTCCAACGTATCTATAATTTTTTATTGTTCCATGCTCTTATATTATCAATCTTGGATATTTTATAATCATTTCATATCATTTTTTGGTACTAACCTATTGACATAGTGACAAGTGCCAGTTGTTGTTTTCTGCATGTCTTTTACATCACAGGAAATCAATACCAAACGGAGTCCAAATGCAACGAAACTTTATGGAGATTTATTATGGAACAAAAGACACCTAACGGGCCAAGGCAGTGCCTGGGTGGTGCTCCGAGGGGAGCACAACCCACCAGGGCGCGCCATGAGGCCCAGGCGTGCCCTGGTGGGTTGTGCCCACCTCGGGTGCCCCCCAGACTGCCTCTTTGCTCTATAATACCCCAATATTCCAGAAACCCTAGGGGATTCGACGAAAATCAATTCCAGCCGCCGCAGAGTCCAGAACCACCAGATCCAATCTAGACACCATCACGGAGGGGTTCACAACTTCCATTGGTGCCTCTCCGATGATGCGTGGGTAGTTCTTTGTAGAACTTCGTGTCCATAGTTAGTAGCTAGATGGCTTCCTCTCTCTCATTTGATTCTCAATACAATGGTCTCTTGGAGATCCATATGATGTAACTCTTTTTGTGGTGTGTTTGTTGGGATCGGATGAACTTTGAGTTTATGCTCAGATCTATCTTTTTATATCCATGGAAGTTATTTGTGTTTCTTTGATCTCTTATATGCATGATTGATTTTAGCCTCGTATTTCTTCTCCGATATTTGGGTTTTGGTTGTCCAAGTTGATCTATTTATCTTGCAATGGGAAGAGGTGCTTTGTAGTGGGTTTGATCTTATGGTGCTTGATCCCAGTGACGGAAGGGGAACCGACACATATGTATCGTTGCTATGAAGGATAAAACAATGGGGTCTATCTCTACATAGATAGATCTTGTCTACATCATGTCATCGTTCTTATTGCATTACTATTTCTCCATGAACTTAGTACACTAGATGCATGCTGGATAGCGGTCGATGTGTGGAGTAAGAGTAGTAGATGCAGGCAGGAGTCGGTCTACTAATCTTGGACGTGATGCCTATATAATGATCATTGCCTGGATATCATCATGATTATTTGAAGTTCTATCAATTGCCCAACAGTAATTTGTTTACCCACCGTTTGCTATTTTTCTTGAGAGAAGCCACTAGTGAAACCTACGGCCCTCGGGTCTCTTTCTCATATTATTTGCCTTCACGATCTATTTTATTTGCCTTTTATTTTCAGATCTACTAAACCAAAAATACGAAAATACCTTGCTACACTTTATTTTATTTGGCGTTCGATCTATCAATATTTACAACTTTCTCCCGTCCACGTGCCAATTTCTGGCGTCGTTACATGAAAGGGATTAACAACCCCTTTTACACGTCGGGCTGCGAGTATTTGTTATTTGTGTGTAGGGGTTGTTTACATTGTGTTGCTTGGTTCTCCTACTAGTTCGATAACCTTGGTATCATATCTGTGGGAAATACCTACCACCGCTGTGTTGCATCATCCCTTCCTCTTTGGGGAAATACCGACGTAGCTTCAAGCAACATCAAGTACTTTTATGGATTTGAGAGCACTTGATATATGTCTTACATATGAATACCTGTGGTGACAATGGGGTATCATGTTGATTCACTTGATATGTGTTTTGGCACTCAAGTCACGGTTTCCCGAGGTGACATAGGGGTAATCTATGCATAGGGGTTGATGCAAGTTCTCGTCTTTTGTTTCTCCAATAGAAATCTTGGGGCACTCTTTGAGGTTCTTTGTGTTGGATTGAGTATTATGAATCTGAATTTGCTTTGGTTTTATTTTAGTACGAACTCTTGATAGATCGACCGGAAAGAATAACTTAGTGTTATTTTAGTACGAACTCTTGATAGATCGACCAGAAAGAATAACTTGGTGTTATTTTAGTACGAACTCTGGGATAGATCGATCGGAAAGAATAGCGACAAACAATTTCTTCTTATGTTCTTCGCTAGATAAGAACTTTGGAGTGATTCTTGATCGCACTTTGAGGGATGGTTATATGATCCAATTAGATTAGCATTGTTGAGAGATTGCACTAGCGAAAGTACAGACCCTAGGCCTCATTTTCAAGCATTGCAATACCGTTTGTGCTCCATTTTTGAATTGCTACCTTGCTGTTTTTTATTGTTCCTATCACAAAAATCAATATCTACTATCATTACTACGCTTTTATCACCATCTCTTTGCCAAACTAGTGCACCTATACAAATTGCCATTGTATTTGGTGTGTTGGGGATACAAGAGACTTTTTATTATTTGGTTCCAGAGTCGTTTGAGAGAGACCATCTTCATCCTACACCTCCCACGGATTGATAAACCTTAGTTCATCCACTTGAGGGAAAATTGCTACTTTCCTACAAAACTCTACGCTTGGAGGCCCAACACAAGTCTACGAGAACAAGTTATGTAGTACACATCAGTCACCGACATGTGGGACCCGCTCGTCATCTCCCTACCCTCTCCAATTCGTGTTCTTCATGAACTGTGCGTCGAATCAAATCCCGCCTTATTCGATCTGATCCTTGCCCCTTGCGCAGGACCTTCTTCCTATATATAATGCTCTCCCACTCTCTCCTCTAATGATTTTCACAAAAACCGCTAGCTCCCGTACCCTAGAGCGCCCGATCGATCTTGCATGATCTCGCCCGAAAGCTTCTGTCGCCAGCCGGTTTTGTCGACGCCGAAGGTTCCCCAAGTCCCTCCTCTTCTCCATTCGCTCCGCCTCGACACGGTGCATCTCCCGGACCTCTTCTCTCTCGCGGAAGCGCAAGGGACCGAACTCCCCATATCTTCCGAAGGTTGCCGGAGATGCCGCAGCTCCGCCGTCTCGCCTCACGCCGTTCCGATGCCGAAGGCGAACTCCGCCACCAACATCGGCTTCACCACCTCATGCTGCTTCTCTCCGACCTTGCGCCCATGGCAAAGGACCGCCGGAGCAGGCGCCATGACCACGCCTGAGCCGCCGTGACGTCCTTCTCCTGCGACGTCGACGCCCAACACCGCGGTAAGCCGTCGCTCCCTCTTGTCCTTCCGATCTGGAACAAACCGCTGAAATTAGATCTAGGTTCAATGTTTTTGAAGCGTTAACTTCTATTTTGCGGTCGTTCGTTCGATTAGCCAGGCAACGAACACTCATCGGCCAGTCGCAGCGTGACATGTCGCGCTAGATTATTTTTTCTTCAGCCGCTACCGCCGAGACCACTAAACATCGGCCACCCGCTGCAACAGAAAACTGCAACTGCTCAAAGGTCGCCACCTGGCACCACTGCCACGGTTGACCGGCCCGTAGCTCTTTCGTTCTATTTTTTAGTTTTTGTTTTAAAAACAGAAATAGTTCTGTTTTTAGATTGCTTATAACTTTTATGTTTTAGATCCAAATCGAGTGATTCTTTTTGCATTAGATTCAAAATTTCTTCAAGTTTATGTTAGTTCAATTGGATTTCAAAACTGAATAGTTTAAATTTGAATTATATCAAATATGCTTCAAACACGGTTTTGGCTCTAGTTTAAATTCTATAATGGATTTTTGATTGATTCTTTTTTATACTATTTTGTTATTGTTTTGTATATCCATAAGCATATACTGATTTATTTTTAGTTTAGTTAAATTAGGTTTATTGCAAAAAGAGTACTGTTTTGCTTATGTAGTTGTTTTAGTCATATAATTAGTGTTTTTTAGTTAATTCTTTTTGTAACTTTTTACATGTTGGCATATGCTTCTGTTAGACATCAGTAGATGGATTTTTATAATTAATTATTAGTATTTAGCTACTTTTTTGTATTTGGTTGCTTAGCTCATAGTTTTAGTTAATTGAAATAGTTTTATGCCTTTTAAAGTAATTCTTTTTGCCTCTTTACTGTAGTTAGTTTTTGTTTCTATCAAAAAAGCAACAATTTAGTTTTATAGTTATTTAGTATTGTTTAGTATTGTATTAAGGTATTTTTGGTTGATATAGTGGTTTAGTGTTAATTATATAGTTATAATAGATGTTAAATTAGTTCTTTTTGTTAGTTAATTATTTATTAAATTACTTTCTGTTCTTTTATTAGTATTATATTTTCTTTGTTGTAAAAAGTCATTAATGTAATTTAGTGTTGTTATGATAAAATTTGTGTGAGTTGGTCTCAACTAGTTTTCCTTGAAGTTTTCTTTTGAAGTTGTACTTTGATTTTCATTTGTTTTCATTTGAAAATTATTGTTTCTTTATTGCTTTTGATTGTTATTTTGATTGATAGAATTGATTTCTAGAATTGTTGCTTATGTGAATACAATGTTTGACTATATATATTTTCTCGGAGTGACGAATAGTTTATCAAAGTTTCCAAGAGCATTATTATCTTCATAAACATACCATGCAAGTTCACTTTGACCATGTTATTCATATCCATGTTTATATTGCATTTAGTGTCACCATTCATGATCGCTCCGGTTGTGTTATTGACTTCTTGTAGCTGAGTAGAATGCATGAGGTAGGAACCCATTTATGTTATCAAGCCTGGGACGTTATGTAGTTTAAGTGCTACATGATAGTAGACGGGGTTGGTATGAGTGTTCAGGAGTGGTGTGAGAATGGAGGACTCTACGACAATGGCGATAACTCCATGATGGCATAGGTAAGGACTGCCTCTTCAACACCTCAAGACTTCGATACTCGAGACAAGAATGCAATACACACTACTGGGTGAAGGATGGTTTAGATGGGCACCCTGGAGCAACCAGTGGATGACCCGGGATGCATGGAGAAATGCCATGACATCTTGCAGAAAGCTTCACCCAGACTCAAAGAGATGGAAGAATACTTCATGCCCGGAAGCTTACCTGTGCAATCGCAAGTCATTATGGGCTTTGGCTTGGTTGACCTTACAGGTGACTCTGGCTCGGACGGTGCTAGCAGATGTAGAACTATGGTAGGATTGGATGGGTATCGGACAGTGGTCAGGGGAACTCTTCGGAATACCATGTTTCGGTCGTCTTATTCTCAAACATCATGAAGTGCGAGAATGTAAAAAGAGGGATCGAATCTTGCTGGTAAAGTGTACAAACCTCCGCAGAGGGTTAAAACCCAATCGATTAGACGTGTCCCTGATTACAGACAATTTGAGCATCTGGACTTGGATCTATCTCAGAACTCTCAACACCGGACTAATAACATAATTGTGGGCAACTTATGATGATTTGGGGCTATGAGACATCGGTTGGCGGAACCATGTCATGATTGAAAACTCCATAGTACAGACTCCTGATATTCCTTTGATGTAGGGAAAATAAAACCAGCTTTTACGCAAACAAATCTCAGATACAGAGCCACAAAGACATATTGCATATAGTATAGTTTATGATCTATTTTTCTTACAGTGATCTTATCGGTACATTCAGTATACTAACCTACACGGTGCAACCTCTTGAGCTTGCGTTGGTTTTTCCCTTGAAGAGGAAAGGTGATGCAGCAAAATAGCTTAAGTATTTCCCTCTGTTTTGAGAACCAAGGTATCAACCCAGTAGGAGACAACGCGACAAGCCGCCGAATACCTGCACAAACAAACACAAACTTGCAACCAACGAGAAAAAGGAGTTATCAATCCCTTCACGGTTATTCGCAAAGTGAGATCTGATAGAGATGGATAAACGGTAAGGTAATATTTTTGCTATTTTTGGTTTATTGAACAAAAAGTAAAAGATTACAAAATAAAGTAAATAGGAAACTAGAATTGTTGATCGGAAACTTATATGATGGAAAATAGACCCAGGGGCCATAGGTTTCACTAGAGGCTTCTCTCAAGAAAGGAATTATTACGGTGGGTGAACAAATTACTGCCGAGCAATTGATAGAAAAGCACAAAGTTATGACGATATCTAAGGCAATGATCATGAATATAGGCATCACATCCGTGTCAAGTAGACCAAAAATATTCTGCATCTACTACTATTACTCCACACATCGACTGACTTCTGCCTGCATCTAGAGTATTAAGTTCATAAGAACAAAGTAACGCACTAAGATGACATAATGTTGCGGGATTAACTCAAGCAATATGGTAAAAACTGTTATCCTCAATGGCAACAGTACAATATGTTCCGGTTCCCCTTCTGTCACTAGGATCGAGCACCGCAAGATTGAACCAAAAGCAAAGCACTTCTCCCATTGCAAGAAAAACCAATCTAGTTGGCCAAACCAAATTAATTTTTTGAAGAGACTTGCAAAGATATCAAATCATGCATAAAATAATTCATTGGAGATTCAAATAATATTCATAGATAAGCTGAACATAAATCCACAATTCATTGGATCTCGGCAAACACACGGCAAAAGAGTATTACATCGAATAGATCTCCAAGAACATCGAGGAGAACATGGTATTGAGAATCAAAGAGAGACAAAAAGCCATCTAGCTACTAGCTATGGACCCGTAGGTCTGAGGTAAACTACTCACGCTTCATCGGAGAGGCAATGGTGTTGATGTAGAAGCCCTCCGTGATCGAATCCCCCTGCGGCAAGATGCCGAAAAAGGCCCCAACATGCGATGTCACGGTACAGAAGGTTGCGGCGGTGTAAAAATGGTTTCATGTCTCCCCTGGAAGTTTTCAGAGTATAAGAGTATATATAGGAGGAAGATCTAGGTCAGGAAGCCACCGAGGGGCCCACAAGGTTGGGGGCGCGCCCTCCACCCTTGTGGTCGCCTCATGGCTCTTCCGACTTGCACTCCAAGTCTCCTGGGTGTCTTCTGGTCCAAGAATGATCATCGCGAAAGGTTTATTCCGTTTGGACTCCGTTTTGTATTCCTTTTCTGCAAAACTCTAAAACAAGGAAAAAACAGAAACTGGCACTGGGCTCTAGGTTAATAGGTTAATCCTAGAAATCATATAAAATAGCATATTAATGCATATAAACATCCAAAACAGATAATATAATAGCATGGAACAATAAAAAATTATAGATATGTTGGAGACGTATCAAGCATCCCCAAGCTTAATTCCTGCTCGTCCTCGAGTAGGTAAATGATAAAAATAGAATTTTTGATGTGGAATGCTACCTAACATATTTATCCATGTAATTCTATTTATTTTGGGATGAATGTTCAGATCCGTAAGATTCAAAACAAAATTTTAATATTGACATAAAAACAATAATACTTCAAGCATACTAACAAAATAATTATGTCTTCTCGAAATAACAAGGCCAAAGAAAGCTTATCCCTACAAAATCATATAGTCTGGCTACGCTCCATCTTCATCACACAAAATATTTAAATCATGCACAACCCCGATGATAAGCCAAGAAATTGTTTCATACTTTTGATGTTCTCAAACTTTTTCAACTTTCACGCAATACATGAGAGTGAGCCATGGATATAGCACTATAGGTGGAATAGACGATAGTTGTGTAGAAGACAAAAAGAAGGAGATAGTCTCACATCAACTAGGCGTATCAACGGGATATGGAGATGCCCATTAATAGATATCAATGTGAGTCAGTAGGGATTGCCATGCAACGGATGCACTAGAGCTATAAGTTTATGAAAGCTCAAAAAATGAAAACTAAGTGGGTGTGCATCCAACTCGCTTGCTCACGAAGACCCAGGGCATTTTGAGGAAGCCCATCATTGGAATATACAAGCCAAGTTCTATAATGAAAATTCCCACTAGTATAGGAAAGTGATATCATAGGAGACTCTCTATCATGAAGATCATGGTGCTACTTTGAAGCACAAGTGTGGTAAAAGGATAGTAACATTGCCCCTTCTCTCTTTTCTCTTTTTTATTTGGGCCTTCTCTCATTTTTGGGCCTCTTTGTTTTCGTCCGGAGTCTCATCCCGACTTGTGGGGGAATCATAGTATCCATCATCCTTTCCTCACATGGGACAATGCTCTAATAATGAAGATCATCAAACTTTTATTTACTTACAACTCGATACTTAGAACAAAATATGACTCTATGTGAATGCCTCTGTCGATGTACCAGAATGTGTAATGAATTAAGAGTGACATGTATATTGATGAATGATGGCTTTGCCACAAATATGACGTCAACTACATGATCATGCAAAGCAATATGACAATGATGGAGCGTGTCATAATAAACGGAACATTGGAAAGTTGCATGAAAATATATCTCGGAATGGCTATGGAAATGCCATAATAGGTAGGTGTGGTGGCTGTTTTGGGGAAGGATATGTGGTGGGTTTATGGTACTGGCGGTACTAGAGAGGCTAGAAACGGAGGAAAGGTGAGAGTGTGTATAATCCATGGACTCAACATTAGTCATAAAGAACTCACATATTGCAAAAATCTATTAGTCATCGAATCAAAGTACTAAGCGCATGCTCCTAGGGGGATAGATTGGTAGGAAAAGACCACCACCCGTCCCCTGCCGCCACTCATAAGGAAGACAATCAATAAATAAATCATGCTCCGACTTCATCACATAACGGTTCATCATACGTGCATGCTACGGGACTCACAAACTTTAACACAAGTATTTCTAAAATTCACACCTACTTACTAGCATGACTCTAATATCACAATCTTCATATCTCAAAACAATCATAAGGAATCAAACTTCTCATAGTATTCAATGCACTTTATATAAAAGTTTTAATTATATCCCTCTTGGATGCCTAACATATTAGGACTAATTTTATAACCAAAGCAAATTACCATGCTGTTCTAAAGACTCTCAAAATAATATGAGTGAAGTACAAGAGTTCATCAATTTCTATGAAAACCACCACCATGCTCTAAAAAGATATAAGTGAAGCACTGGAGCAAAATTACCTAGCTCAAAAGATATAAGTGAAGCACATAGAGTATTCTAGTAAATCACGATTCATGCATGTCTCTCCCAAAAGATGTGTACAGAAAGGATGATTGTGGAGAACTAAAAAGCAAAGACTCAAATCATACAAGACACTCCAAGCAAAACACATATCATGTGGTGAATAAAAATATAGCCTCAAGTAAAGTTACCGACAGATGAAGACGAAAGAGGGGATGCCTTCCCGGGGCATCCCGAAGCTTAGGCCTTTTTGACATCCTTGAATATTACTTTGGGGTGCCTTGGGCATCCCTAAGCTTAGGCTCTTGCCACTCCTTATTCCATAGTCCATCAAATCCTTACCCAAAACTTGAAAACTTCACAACACAAAATTCCAACAGAAAATCTCGTAAGCTTCATTAGTATAAGAAAATAAATCACCACTTTTGGTACTGTTGTGAACTCATTTTTTTATATTGGTGTAATATCTACTGTATTTCAACTTTTACATGGTTCATACCCCCCGATACTAGCCATAGATGCATCAAAATAAGTAGGCAACACGCGAAAAATAGAATCTGTCAAAAACAGAATAGTCCGTAGAAACATGCGCATTTGGAATACCTTTGTAACTTCAAACATCCTGAGAAATTAGGAAGTCCTAGACAATTTGTTTATTAATCCTCTAAAAAAGAATCAGTATTTTATCGCGCTTCTGTTAAAAATGAAAACTAATCTCCTGGGCGCAAAAGTTTCTGTTTTTCAGCAGGATCAAATCAACTATCACAGTAAGCTATCCCAAAGGTCTTACTTGGCACAAACACTAATTAAAACATAAAACCACATCTAACCAGAGGGTAGAAGAAATATTTATTGCGAAACAGGACCTAAAAAGCAAGAACAATATATTATTGGGTTGCCTCCCAACAAGCGCTATTGTTTAACGCCCCTAGCTAGGCATAAAAACACGAATAGATCTAAGTATTATCATCTTTGGCATGCAATCCATAAGTGGCTCTCGTAATAGATCATAAGGCAATTTAATTTTCTCTCTAGGGAAGTGTTCGATGCCTTTCCTTAACGGAAATTGAAATCTAATGTTTCCTTCTTTCATATCAATAATTGCACCGATCGTTCTAAGGAAAGGTCTACCAAGAATAATAGGACATGTAGGATTGCAATCTATATCAAGAACAATTGAATCTACGGGCACATAATTCCTATTAGCAACAATAAGAACATCATTAATTCTTCCCATAGGTTTCTTAATAGTGGAATCCGCAAGATGCAAATTTAAAGGATAATCATCAAATTCACGGAAACCTAACACATCACATAGAGTTTTTGGAATCGTGGAAACACTAGCACCCAAATCACACAAAGCATAGCACTCATAATCTTTAATTTTAATCTTAATAGTAGGTTACCACTCATCATAAAGTTTTCTAGGGATAGAAACTTCAAATTCTAGCTTTTCTTCAAAAGATTTCATCATAGCATCAACGATATGTTTAGTAAAAGCTTTGTTTTGATTATAATCACGAGGAGAATTCAACATGGATTGCAATAAGGAAATACAATCTATGAATAACAATTATCATAATTAAATTCCTTTAAATAGAAAAGAGTGGGTTCATTGCCACTTTTATAAATTTTTGCATCAAGATCTAAAAACTCCGAATCATTGGGACGCCTTCTAACTAAAGTTGAATCATCTCCAGTCCCATGTTTATCAAGATTAACATTGGAAAACAAAGATTCAATAGGAGTCACATCAATCACTTTAAGATCTTCAACATTATTTTCACGGAAACTAGAAGAACACGCTTTTAGAAACCAATCTTTCTTAGCATGCATCTTAGTGGTTCTTTCTTTGCACTCATCAATGGAAATTCTCACGGATTTGAGAGACCCATTGATATCATGCTTAGGTGGAATAGATCTAAGTTTCAAAGAATCAATATCAAGAGAAGTTCTATCTATGTTTCTAGCCAAATCATTAGTCTTAAGTAGGTTTTTTCAATCAAAGCATTGAAATTCTTTTGCAAACTAATAAATTCTTTAACACTATTCTCAAAATCAGAGGTCATCTTATTATAATTTCGATAAGAATTGTTGTAGGAATTACCATAATTACTAGAGGAATTACTAGGAAACAGCCTAGGATTAAAATTACCTCTATACGTGTTATTACCAAAATTGTTCCTACCAACAAAATTCACATCCATAGATTCATTATTATTTTCAATCAAAGTAGACAAAGGAATATCATTAGGATCAAAACTAGCACTCTTATTAGCAAACAATTTTATAAGTTCATCCATCTTTCCACGCAAAACATTTATTTCTTCAATCGCATTGAGAGTAATTAACCATAATATTATCAGTGGAAGATCTTTCAGTATGCCATTGAGAATAATTAACCATAATATTATCTGGAGTTTAGTAGCTTATCCTAAAGTAATTTCCATAAAAGTGCCTCCCACGGCCGAATCTAAAAGATTTCTAGAAGCAAAATTCAATCCGGCATAAAAGTTTTGTATATTCATCCACAAATTCAAACCATGAGTAGGGAAATTTCTAATCATCAATTTCATCCTCGCCCAAGATTGTGCAACATGTTCATGATCAAGTTGCTTAAAATTCATAATGTCGTTCCTATGGGAGATGATCTTAGCGGTAGGAAAGTACTTGGAAATAAAGACATCTTTACACTTATTCCATGAATCAATACTATTTTGAGGCAAAGATGAAAACCAAGTTTTAGCGTGATCCCTAAGCGAGAACGGAAATAGCTTCAACCTAACAATGTCATTATCCACATCTTTTTTCTTTTGCATATCACACAAATCAATGAAATTATTAAGATGGGATGCAACATCTTTATTGGGAAGGCCGGAAAATTGATCTTTCACAACAAGATTCAGCATTAGCATCGGGGGCAATCGGAGTACTAATGAAATCATTGTTGTTGGTATTGTAAAATTCACACAATTTGGTATTATCTTGAACCATCATGACAAACCAAGCAATCCAACACACAAGCACACAAAAAGCAAACGAAGAAGACGAACGAAAGAGGGGCGAAAAAGGAAAATCTTTTTGAATTTTTTTTAGAAGTGGGGGAGAGGAAAATGAGAGGCGAATGGCAAATAATGTAATGCAAGGGATGAGAGTTTGTGATGGGTACTTAGTATGTCTTGGCTTGGCACAGATCTCCCCGGCAACGGCGCTAGAAATCCTTCTTGCTACCTATTGAGCTTGCGTTGTTATTTCCCTTGAAGAGGAAAGGGTAATGCATCAAAGTAGCGTAACTATTTCCCACAGTTTTGAGAACCAAGGTATCAATCCAGTAGGAGTGTAACATCCCAATTTTTACTAATTTGGATGTTAATAGAATCATTCAATGCATATCATATTTCTTTGCATTTTGGAGTTTTTGAAATATTCAAATAATAGTTTTCCACCCGAGAAAAAACAAATGAGAGGGGATAAGATGACTTCCTAAAAATATAAAAAGAGTGGGAAATTTTATTTTGAATATTACTTTAAGTTTTGGAGTTGTTTGGTATTTATTTTATTTGCAAAAAGTGCATTAGTTGCATTAGGAAAATTATTGTCAAAATGTTGTGTGCTTAAGTTAATGTTCATTAGGCTCTAAATATTACGTAGTTATTTTAGAAATTTATTTGGTGTTTTTAGAAATTCTTTTGAATTAGTTATGAGCACTTTAGTCTCCAAAAACAACAAACACGCACGCACGCACTCACTGCAGCCTGGACCGAAACCGGGTTCGGCCCAGGAGCGCCCCAACCGGCCCAGTTGGCCATTTGGCCCAAGGCCAACGCCCCAGCGCCCGAAACCTCCCGCACCGGTCGACCGCTCCGCGCACGCCCTCCCCTCGCCTATAAATGCCCCGGGCTCCCTTGTGTCGATCTCGCCGTCCCGCTTCTTCCCATGTCGCCCCGACCGCCCGCAGGCGCCGCTTGGATCTCGCCGGCCGAACGGACCTCGCCGGAGCATTCCGCTGCCAGTAAACCACACCGAGCCCTTGTTCCTTCATCAATCTTGCCACCGTGAACTCGCGCATCTTGTTGACATCTTTTTCTCGCCTAGGTCCCGCCGGAGACGACGCCCTGACGATGCCCGACCTCGCCGGAGCCCACGGAGCACCGCCGCCTTCGCCTCGCCGAGCCCGACGCCCCTGAGGAGCCCCGACGGCACCATCCGGATGCCCAAGCCGCGCCGCACCTCCCCGTCTTCTTCCCCGACACCGAGGACCACCGTAGCCGCTGCCCCGCCACCACCACCCGCTGTAAGCCGCCGCCCCACCCTCGCCCGTTAGATCGGACACCAACGGCCTAGATTAGATTAGGTTAGTTGTTTTTTTAGTTGAACCGGTACGCGGTTAACCGCAGTTTTTATTTTAAAAACTACCGGTCGGTTTCCTTTAGACCGTGCAGTTTTATTTAAACCGAGCGTCGATTTTTATTTAGTTAGCCACCGCCGATGTTTTTCTTATTTGGCGGCTGTTCGCTGTATAGTCTCCGCAGCGGACGCTGCCCGGCCAGCCAGGAGCCGCCACGTGGCCAGGGACCTGTTTGCAGTAGTTTTCTTCACCATTTAGTCCCTGCAAATAGCAAATTAGTCCCTGATCTTAGATTAGCCATAACTTTTTAATCGTAGATCCAAACTCGATGAAACCAGCGGCAAATTCTTCGTATTGTTTAGATCTATCTAGTAGCATAGTTTTTGCAAAAAAAATTTAGATTCAAATTTGAATTTATTCAGATTCGAATACAAACTTCAAATAGCCATATCTCCCAAACCGTAGCTCCGATTAAGTTGATTCCTTTTGTAGGTTGTCACCATAACAAAGCCCTCACCTGGACCTTTGTCACAATAATTTTCACACACTAGATTCTGCCCTTTAATATTTTTACTAGTATGCATAGTATGCACTATACTTCACATCACTCCTTGAACCATAGGACTATGTTGTTTTGCACTTAGAATATTTCTGTAGTAGCTTAGTGTGTTGTATGTTCATTTGGGTTTTCCAAGACTTTTTGCTATGCATGTTCTTTTGGTCTCTGGATTTTTGCTTATGTTTGTTTATCTTCCTTGCAATAGATTGCCCGGAGTGCGAAGCAGAATATTATCAGTCTTTAGAATTCAACCAGCAGTATCAAGGCAAGTTGCATCTTGATCATGTTTCATTACCTATGTTTTTACTATGCACCTAGTTCTTTGCGGTAGGACTGCATGGTAGGAAACTGGTGCCGCATGACTTTGCTTTTCACCCAGTAGTTCATTGAGGCAGGTCTGAACCATATAACTTTGTCACCATCATTTTACCTTATGTTGCTATGCTAAGTAGACGTGGATTGGGAAGTGACCATTGTAAAGTTTGAGTGACAATGTAGTAAATAGGACCTAAGTTAATTAATGAACTACCTGGGCAGAAACTTGTGGGAATGGTGGCGAAGTACAGTGGGGCACGCATGGGAAATCCATGGTGGTGCACCACTAGTGTACCGTCCGCTCAGGCTCAAAGAGATCAATCGTATTCCCATGTCTAGAAGCTTACGTGTGCAGCCACAAGCCAATATGGGCTCTGGCTTAGTTGAGTAGTTAGTGTGACCCCTTCCGGGATGGGCTAATAGATGTAGAATGATGTAGGTGTACCAGCCTATCCGTGGGTTAAGGGGGAACATTTTTGAAAGGCTGTGTCTCAATCTTCCGATCATGGAGGTGGTCGAGTCTTGTGGGGAAAGTGCACAACCTTTGCAGAGTTTTCAACCTAATTGATTAGCCGTGTCCCCGGTTACAGACAACTTGAGCATCTAGTAGTGGAAATGCCGGGAGATCTCCTCACCTTTAATTAAACAATTGGGTTTTAAATGAAACTTGGGGACGGATGGAGTTCGATTTGCCAAATCATCCTATGAAAATGTGTAGTAGTAGAATAACAATCTTTTCTAATAGGGAAAAACTAGCTTTATGCAAAAAACTAAACTTAGAGCTTTCCACCAGCCGAACTGCATGTAAAAGTAGGTTCATTACACTATGATGTGACTTGCCAGTACATTCAATGTACTGACCCATTTGGCTGCAACTTATCACGTTGCAGATATATCCGATGAGGATTAAGGTGCGATAGGTCGATGTTCTACACTCAACCTTGCTCGTGGAGTTGGACTCATTTACTTCTTTGCGTCCGTAGTATTTGCTTATTGGCTTTATGCCCTATTTTGTAATAAATGTATTGCTCCTAGACTATCGATGTAATAAAGAGATGTGTGTTATTTCTGTTATTTCATTGAGTACTATGTGTGCTAGCAAGTCGATCCAGGGAACTAGCACGGTAAGCACAGAGACTTCGACTCTTACCGAGTTGGGTCGCTACAAGATGGTATTAGAGCACACATTGACTGTAGGACGCGACCCCTAGAAATGGAGAAAAGCCATAGGATAAAAACTATAGTTTTCATTTTCCATATATATCCTTTGGTCTCGTACCTTCTCTGCTTCAATACTAATTTCTTCTCTTTTTCAAAATTTAGATGTCTTCTGCCCTTGTTGAGTTCGAGCAGCCCGACGAGACCATGCCCTTTGGAAGGCAGCTGGTGAAGATCACGAAGCACCTAAAGATTGGGCTTCGCACATTCACTGGAACCTTCACAGCCACCCTGCCCGAGGAGACACGTTGGAGGATCGATGCTCATATCCCCGGACGCATCCTCGGAAACCGCACCAAGCCCATTGATTTCCATGTGGATACCACAACATGGGGCTTGGGCAGGGGTATCGCTGCTCACATTGCTCTCGGACGCATTTGGGAGGTGTATGACGAAGACCTCAAGAGGACCTCCTTCGTGATGTACGGACACCGCGACGCAAATGGAGATGTGGTGCATACCCTGGAGGACGAGACGATAGCATCCCATATCCAGGACATGGAGGAGCACATTCGTATGATGGAGCTGGAGCTGTCCGACAACATGGTCGTCATCAAGAACCTCATGACTCGCAAGGCCGAGCTAGAGGAGGAGCTCCAGGACGCTCGCATTGAGCACGAAGGAGAGCTGGACGCACTGCTGGAGAAGATAGACGACATGAAGCTTGAGCTCGAGGAGTCCGAGGAGAAGCTGGGTGAGGGAGAAAACATCCAGGAGGATCACTCGTATGGTGCCTATGTCAGCCAGGAGAGAAACCAAAATGATGAGCTCGGAGATGACGGCATGGAGAGCGATGCAAGGACACCCGATGTCGACATGGTTGACTGGTCCTCATCTGATGAGAGTTAGATTTTATACCACCATGAGAGTTTAGAAATTCGATTTCGTTATCCGATTAGTTTTATTTCATTTGTAAGACCTTGTCAAATCTTGTGACATGGCTTACCTTAGGTTTGATTATTCATGTGAACCTCTTTGTTTGAAATTGAATTGGAGTGATTTGAAGTTTTATTGCTATCATGTGCATATGGGTAGTGTGATTTTACTCTCTAGGCCTTGTTCTATTCTAACTCCTCATCCACTCTGAAACCCATCAGATGCCTCCAAGACGTGACCACGGATTCAATTTTCCGCCGGAGCTTACGCAATTGATCCAACAACAGAATGCTCTTATGCAGATGCTCATTCAGAACCAGAACCAGAACCAGAACCAGAACAAAAACAACAACAACAACAACAACAACAACAACAACAACAACAACAACAACCCACCGCCGCCACCCCTGGTTGACAGTCTTACCCGTTTTCTAAGGCTGAACCCACCCGTGTTCTCCAGCAGCACAGAGCCGATCGTCGCAGATGACTGGCTCCGCAAGATAGGAAGGGAGCTAGCCACGGCAGGATGCAATGATGCGGAGAAGGTGAAGTTTGCTGCCCACCAGCTGGATGGACCGGCAGCTGCTTGGTTGGAGAACTACACCACCACATACCCCATGGAGAATGTGACTTGGGATCAGTTCCAGCGGGCGTTCCGCACTGCTCATGTTTTAGCTGGAGCCATGAGTCTGAAGAAGAAGGAGTTCTGCAGCTTGCGCCAGGGAGGACGGACGGTATCTCAGTATGTTGATGAGTTTAGTAAGTTGGCCCGTTACGCCCCAGAGGACGTGGCCACCGATGCAGCCAAGCAGGAGAAGTTTCTGGAGGGACTGAATGATGAGTTGGGAGTTCATTTGACTGTGGCAACATTTTCGGACTATCAGGAGCTGGTTGATAAGGCTATCATTCTTGAAGGCAAGCACCAGCAGATGGAGATTTGTAAGAGGAAGTACGGTCATGGGAAGTATAACTCGGGAGTTCAACAGAAACCCCGCTAGAGCCCGTACTCAGGGAGTTCTGGATCAGGCACTAGCAAGTTTGGAGGCAATCACCATAACCATGGGGGCCACATTCATCATGGAGGGAATGGACACAACCACCATGGTCACAAGCAGGGCAATGGTAATGGAGGAAATGGCAATCAACAGCATTTCAATTCTTCCACACCGATGAAGAAGGACCTGAGTCACATCACCTGCTTCAAGTGCAAGAAGACAGGTCACTACTCCAATGAGTGCCCTGAGGCACAGAATGGAAATGGAAATGGCAATGGGAATTCTGCAGGCAAGAAGCCCAATCCTTTCACTAAGGGACATGTGAATCATGTCAATGTGGAAGAGGTTTATGAGCAGCCTGACGCAGTGATTGGTAAGTTCTTGGTTAATTCATTTCCAGCACTCATTCTTTTTGACACTGGTGCATCGCATTCATTCATATCAAGGGGATTTGTGGATAAACATAAGTTGCCTACCATAGCTCTTAAGGCACCCATTCTAGTGAGTTCCCCAGGAGCCGAGTCTATGGCTAGTCAGGGATGTTTCCAATTGCCTTTGAACATAGGGGGACATGTTTTTCCCACAGATATGATTATACTAGAATCGCAAGGGTTGGATGTAATCCTAGGGATGGATTGGATGTCCAAGTATGAGGGAAACATTGATTGTGCTAGTAGATCGATTTTTCTCACCACCCCGGAGAAGAAGAGGATCAAGTACGTATCCAGGCTTAAGCCTAAGAGGACTCAGGTGAACTCTCTTACGGGAGTTGTCCAGGAAGAAGTACCAGTGGTGAAGGATTATCCCGATGTATTTCCGGATGAGTTACCGGGTATGCCGCCAGATCGGGAGATTGAGTTTTTGATTGAGTTGCTGCCAGGCACAGGGCCTATCTCCAAGAGGCCGTATCGAATGTCTGCTAATGATTTGGAGGAAGTCAAGAAACAAATTAAGGAGTTACTAGAGAAATGGTATATTCGCCCGAGTTCATCACCTTGGGGAGCCCCAGTACTTTTAGTGGAGAAGAAGGATGGAACCTTGAGAATGTGTGTGGATTACCGCTCTTTGAATGAGGTGACCATCAAGAACAAGTATCCCCTACCGATGATCAATGACTTGTTTGACCAGCTAGAAGGAGCTAGTGTTTTCTCCAAGATTGATCTTCGATCAGGTTATCACCAGTTGAAGATTCGTGAGAAGGATATACCCAAGACAGCTTTTACCACAAGGTATGGGCTTTATGAGTATACAGTCATGTCCTTTGGTTTGACTAATGCCCCTGCCTATTTTATGAACATGATGAAAAAAGTATTCATGGAGTTCCTGGATAAGTTTGTTGTGGTATTCATTGATGACATATTGGTTTACTCCAAGAATGAGGAGGAACACGCTGAACGTCTGCGCTTAGTTTTGGAGAAGCTCATAGAACATCAACTTTATGCCAAGTTTAGCAAGTGTGAGTTTTGGCTGAAGGAAGTCAGATTCCTTGGACATGTAGTGTCAGGTGAAGGGATTGCAGTGGACCCTACCAAGGTAGAGTCAGTCACGGAATGGAATGCACCCACCACAGTTGGCGAGATTCATAGTTTTCTTGGGCTTGCAGGATATTACCGGAGATTTATTGAAAATTTCTCCAAGATTGCCAGACCCATGACAACATTGTTGAAAAAAGACACCAAGTTCGTTTGGACGGACGAGTGTGAAGCCAGCTTTCAAGAGTTGAAGAAGCATTTGGTTACAGCCCCAGTGTTAGTCCTGCCTGACGTACACAAGGACTTTCAGGTGTACTGTGATGCTTCATGTCAGGGACTTGGAGGTGTTCTTATGCAAGAGGGGAAAGTTGTAGCTTATGCTTCACGACAGCTTCGACCTCATGAGTTGAACTATGCCACACATGATTTGGAGTTGGCAGCTGTAGTGCATGCACTCAAGACATGGAGACACTATCTTATTGGGAATCGTTGTGATGTTTACATGGATCACAAGAGTTTGAAGTATATCTTCATGCAGAAAGAGTTGAATCTCAGGAAAAGGAGATGGTTGGAACTTATAAAGGATTATGACATGAGTTTGCATTATCATCCAGGAAAAGCCAACGTTGTGGCAAATGCTTTGAGCCGTAAGAGTTATGTTAATACCCTTACAGCAGGAGGTTTACCTCAGGAGTTATGTGATGAGCTTAGAGACCTTCAATTGGAAATAGTTCCAAGAGGTTATGTTGCCGCACTCGAGGTGCAATCCACCTTGTTGGTAAGAATCAGAGAAGCCCAGAAGTTGGACCAAGGTATTGCTGAGATCAAATAAATGATGAGCAAAGGGAAAGCAGAAGGATTCCGTGAGGATGAACATGGAACCATATGGTTTGAGCAACGGATTTGTGTACCCAATGACCCAGAGATCAGGAAGTTAATTCTTCAGGAGGCTCACGACTCACCATATTTGATACACCAGGCAATACCAAGATGTATTTGGACTTGTAGGAAAGTTTTTGGTGGGCCGGTATGAAGCGAGAAATTGCCGAGTATGTGGCAATATGTGATGTATGTCAGAGAGTAAAGGCAGAACATCAGAAACCAGCAGGATTACTTCAGCCGTTGCCAATACCTGATTGGAAATGGGATAAACTTGGTATGGACTTCATCATGGGGTTACCCAGGACCCGTTCGGGTTATGATTCCATTTGGGTGATAGTGGATCGTTTGACCAAGGTTGCTCACTTCATTCAAGTGAAGACCACCTATACAAGTGCTAAGCTAGCAAAGATATATATGACCAGGATCGTATGTCTGCATGGTGTTCCAAGGAGCATCGTATCAGATAGAGGAACACAGTTTACCTCCAAGTTTTGGAAACAGTTACATGAAACTTTGGGTACCAGGCTAGAGTTCAGTACAGCCTCCCACCCACAGACTGATGGGCAGACAGAGAGTCAATCAGATTCTAGAGGACATGTTGAGAGCATGTGCACTAGACTATGGGTCTAGTTGGGATGATAACTTACCCTACGTAGAGTTCTCATACAACAATAGCTACCAAGCCAGTTTGCAGATGGCCCCTTTTGAGGCATTGTATGGAAGGAAATGCAGGACACCTTTGATGTGGGATGAAGTTGGAGATTGCAAGTTGTTTGGACCTGACTTGATCAGGGATTCTGAGGAGAAGGTCAAATTGATTCGTGACAGACTTAAGATAGCCCAGTCAAGGCAGAAAAGTTATGCCGATGCTAAACACAAGGAAGTGATCTATGAAGTGGGAGATAGAGCATATCTTTGAGTGTCTCCACTTCGAGGTATTAAAAGATTTGGAGTCAAAGGGAAGTTAGCACCACGATATGTGGGACCATACAAAGTTCTGGAACGTAGAGGAGAGGTTGCATACCAGTTGGAATTACCAGAGGATTTGTCGGGAGTTCATGATGTGTTTCATGTTTCCCAGCTGAAGAAGTGTCATGCAGAGATGGCGGACATTCCTTTGAGAGATACAGTGCCACTGGAGGCAATTCAGTTGGAGAATGATCTGACTTATGAGGAGAAGCCTATTAAGATTCTTGAGACTGCAGAGAGAATCACTCGTACCAAGATCATCAAGTTCTGCAAAGTTCAGTAGAGTCACCATACCAAGGAGGAAGGGACTTGGGAACGAGAGGAAGATCTTAGGCAGGACCATCCGCACCTTTTTGCTGGCCAACCCGAATCTCGAGGACGAGATTCATCTTAAGGGGGGTTGTTTTGTAACATCCCAATTTTTATTAATTTGGATGTTAATAGAATCATTCAATGCATATCATATTTCTTTGCGTTTTGGAGTTTTTGAAATATTCAAATAATAGTTTTCCACCCGAGAAAAAACAAATGAGAGGGGATAAGATGACTTCCTCAAAATATAAAAAGTGTGGGAAATTTTATTTTGAATATTACTTTAAGTTTTGGAGTTGTTTGGTATTTATTTTATTGGCAAAGAGTGCATTAGTTGCATTAGGAAAACTATTTTCAAAATGTTATGTGCTTAAGTTAATGTTCATTAGGCTCTAAATATTACGTAGTTATTTTAGAAATTTATTTGGTGTTTTTAGAAATTCTTTTGAATTAGTTATGAGCACTTTAGTCTCCAAAAGAAACACGCACGCACACACTCACCGTAGCCTGGACCGAAACTGGGTTCGGCCCAGGAGCGCCCCAACCGGCCCAGTTGGCCATTTGGCCCAAGGCCAGCTATAACACCCTCTATGCGACTATCTCTCCCACGTCTCGAGGCACGACTTAGAGGCATAATCGCATTGAAGGCATATGTCGCAAGTTAGGCAATCTTCACAACATCCCATGTAATATAGATAATAAAAGGGGAGATAACATAGTTGGCTTACACTCGCCACGTCAATAAAGTACATAAAATAGCATTACATCATTCAACACTCATGGCCCGACTACGGCGCCAAAATAAAAGATAAGCCAACATGCGACACGGTCCCGATCACCCCCAACAGGGCACCACTACTGATCCTCAGGAAAGGAAACATAGTATCGTTGAGAGTCCTCGTCAAACTACCACTTGAGCTCGAGCGCGTCACCTGGAGCGGAATCGTCTGGCCCTGCATCTGGTTTAATAGTAATCTATGAGCCACAAGGACTCAGCAATCTCGCACCCTCGCGATCAAGACTATTTAAGCTCAAAGGTAAGGCAAGGTAAATATGTGGAGCTGCAGCAAGCGACTAGCAAATATGGTGGCTATCCTGTTCGCAAAAGAGAGCGAGAAGAGGAGGCAAAGCGCGAGCGAGAAACTAGAGGGCAACCTGCGCAAGCATTACTCCAACACCGTGTCCACTTCTCGGACTCCGCCGAGAAGAGGCCATCACGGTAACACACTCAGTTGATTCATTTTAATTAAGTTAAGGTTTAAGTTATCTACAACCGGACATTAACAAATTCCCATCTGCCCATAACCGCGGGCACGGCTCTTGAAAGTTCAAATCCCTGCAGGGGAGTCCCAACTTACCCCATGACAAGCTCTCACGGTCAACGAAGGAATAGACCTCCTCCCGAGACGTTCCGATCAAACTCGGTATCCCGATTCTTTAAGACAACTCCAACAGTGGTAAAACAAGTCCAGCAACACCACCCGCTGTGCCAAAAAATCCCGATAGGAGCAGCACATATCTCGTTCTCAGGGCACACCGGATAAGCTAAGCGTACGGGAGCCAACATAACCCAAGTTGCCAAGGGACGGCCCCGCACGGTGCTCTAGGTTGGACCAACACTCAGAGGAGCACTGGCCCGGGGGGGTTTTAAAATAAGATGACCCTTGAGTCCGCAAAACCCAAGGGAAAAGGCTAGGTGGCAAATGGTAAAACCAAGGTTGGGCATTGCTGGAGGAGTTTTATTCAAGGCGGACTGTCAAGGGGTTCCCATTATAACCCAACCGCGTAAGGAACGCAAAATCCGGGAACATAACACCGATATGACGGAAACTAGGGCGGCAAGAGTGGAACAAAACACTAGGCAAGAGGCTGAGCCTTCCACCCTTTACCAAGTATATAGATGCATTATGATAACAAGATAATATAATGATATCCCAACAAGTAAATAATGTTCCAACAAGGAACGGCCTCCAATCTTCACCTGCAACTAGCAACGCTATAAGAGGGGCTGAGCAAAGCGGTAACATAGCCAATCAACGGTTTGCTAGGACATGGTGGGTTAGAGGTTTGACATGGCAATTTGGGAGGCTTGAAAGCAAGTGGTAGGCATCGTAGCATTGGCATAGGAAAAGAGCAAGCATCTAGCATAGCAAAGATAGTACTGATTTCGAGGGTATGATCATCTTGCCTGCAAAGTTGTCAGAGTTGACTGGATCCTCGAAAGAAAACTCAACGGGCTCCTCGTTAGCGAACTCGTCTCCCAGCTCTACCCAAACAAGACAAACAAGCAAACGGAACACAATCAACCATGTGCAAAGCTCAAACAATATGATGCAAAGATGATATGCTATGCGGGATGCGATGCGGGATGCATATGCAAGATGTGACAAGGAATGCATGAACCTGGCCTCAACTTGGAAATCCAAGTGTGCCACTGGAAATATGAGATGAAATCGCTTGAAAACGATATAAAGAACGCCGAAATCGGAGTTACGGTTTGGAAATGGCAAGCAATTCAAATATGACCACGTTCTACGATTTACAGCAAGTAGCCATCTAAATGCAACAAGATGAACATGCTACAGCACCCAAACATGGCAGGGATGCATTCAAGATGCTTAACAAAAGTCTAGCACTGAGCTACGGCCAATTCATCCTTTAACAGGTTCAAACAAGCATGGCAAAAATGCATATGGTAAACAGATCTCAGACTTAGTGAAATTAACACTTGTCTGGAATTTCAGATCAGGTAGCACACTTCGGAGCAACAAAACTATATGCTACAGGACCTGAACATGGCAAAGTAAAGCACGACATGGAGCTACTCAAAGAACTTAACAAAAGTCCCTTAGTGACCTTGAGCCGAAAGGGATCAGAAAATACAATTGCAAGCATGTGAACATGGCAAACACATAATCAGTTCTCAGACTTAGTGAAAATGGTAACATGCTGAAAACAAGTATCAAGTAGGCATGTTTACGAGCTCGATGCACTCACTATGGAGCAAGTCGTGACAAGTTAAGCATACATCCATCAAGAATACAGAAAATTCAAGCTATACATGGCAAGAACAATAGCATAGCATGCACGGATCAACTACAACATCCTCGGCAAAATCACTAACAAGTAGACAATCTGCCCAGATTCACGAAGTAGCAAAAGTAGAGCTCGATTGACTCAAGCTAGGTTGCTCCATAATTGCAAACAAAGACATGGATGGATAGAGCACTACAAGATTAACAAAACATCCTTACTGATCATCCTCAAAAGAGGCACAGATCAGTAGGAAACAACATGAACATATGGCAACATGAGATAAACAGCTCAAGGACTTGGTGGAATTGCTAAGTCCTTGAAATCAGCATTACCAAGTGCCTCACTTTGCAAGCTCGTGCTAGTCACCACACACATCACAAAAATACATGGGTTGCACCTCTGGAAAGATGGCAAAACCCTTAACAAAACATATGTAGAGCTCATGGGCATATCATGCACACAATAATCATGGCAAAAATGACAAATATCTAAATGGAGCAGCAGATCTGACAATTATCTCAAGTAGCCCTCTTCTAACAGCCTTTCAGGCATCAAGATGAACTCAAATGAAAATGATGGAATGAAATGAAATGATGTACTCTCTGAGACGAACATTTTGATATGCTATAAGCCAAAAATGGAGCTACAGATGCAAAGTTACGGCACGATGAACATGGCAACATGAACTAGGGTTTCGGGAGAAAGTCAGCCCGCGGTGGATCTGGATCTCAGATCTGGCACTGTAGCAGCTCGGCTGGTACTGTTCACCGGTTGACCCCGAGGTCGCTAGAGGCTCGCCGGACTCCGGCGAAGCGGTGAGGGCGCGGGGAGGCAGGAGGAGGTCGGAGATGCCCGGATCCGGCCCGGGACGGCGCGGCGGCGAGGTGGAGAAGGCCGGGCGGCGAGGAGGCGAACTGGGGCGGCGGAGGCAGCGCGGAGACTCGCCGGCGTTGACTGCGAGGCGGCGGCGGGGCACGCACCGGTGCGGGAGGCGGCGAGCGTCGCGAGGAGGAAGAGGCGCGGGAGGCGGCGCTCGGCTTCGGGCCAGGGAGGGCCGGAGGCGGGCCGCGCGGGCCTCGGCGGCGGCGGGGACAGGCCGGGACGCATGGCAGGAGGAGAGTGGCTGGGGGGAGCGGGGCGGACACGTCCGGCGCCGGCGGACGTGTCCGGCGGCGGCGGAGGAGATCTTTTTTAGGGTTTGGGAGAGGGGATCCGCGAATTTAGAGGAGGGGTCTATATATAGGCATAGAGGGAGCTAGGAGAGTCCAAATGAGGTGCGGTTTTCGGCCACACGATCGTGATCGAACGCTCTAGATGATGGAGAGCGTTTTGATGGATTTTGGGCCAAAATGGAGGGGTGTTGGGCTGCAACACACACGAGGCCTTTTCGGTCCCTCGGTTAACCGTTGGAGTATCAAACGAAGTCCAAATGGTACGAAACTTGACAGGCGGTCTACCGGTAGTGAACCAAGGTCGCTTGGCAAGTCTCAGTCCAATCCGGGAATGTTTAATCCCCACACACGAAAGAAGGCTAGAAATAACCACCGGAGGAGAACGAAGCGCCGGAATGCAAAACGGACAACGGGGAAAATGCTCAAATGCATGAGATGAACACGTATGCAAATGCAATGCACATGATGACATGATATGAGATGCGTGGCAATGATAACAACACACGGATACAAAGACCCGAACCCGAGAAAATAAAATAACTTAACACCGGAAACGGCAAGAGTTGGAGTACAAATTGGGTAAGTTACATCCGGGGTGTTACACCAGTGCCCCAGCGCCCAAAACCTCCCGCATCGGTCGACCGCTCCGCGCACGCCCTCCCCTCGCCTATAAATGCCCCGGGCTCCCCTCTATCAATCTCGCCGTCCCGCTTCTTCCCACGCCGCCCCTACCGCCCGCAGTCGCCGCTTGGATCTCGCCGACCGAACGGACCTCGCCGGAGCATTCCGCTGCCAGTAAACCACCCCGAGCCCTTGTTCCTTCGTCAATCTTGCCACCGTGAACTCTCTCATCTTGTTGACATCTTTTTCTCGCCTAGGTCCCGCCGGAGACGACACCCTGACGACGCCCGACCTCGCCGGAGCCCACGGAGCGCCGCCGCCTTCGCCTCGCCGACCCCGACGCCCCTGAGGAGCCCCGACGCCACCATCCGGATGCCCAAGCCGCGCCGCACCTCCCCGTCTTCTTCCCCGACACCGAGGACCGCCGTAGCCGCTGCCCCGCCATCACCCGACGTCGCGCCGCCGTCCTCTGCTCGTCGCCGGCCACCACCACCCGCTCTAAGCCGCCGCCCCACCCTCGCCCGTTAGATCGGACACCAACGGCCTAGAATAGATTAGGTTAGTTGTTTTTTTAGTTGAACCGGTACGCGGTTAACCGCGGTTTTTATTTTAAAACTACCGGTCAGTTTCCTTTAGACCGTGCGGTTATATTTAAAACGAGCGCCGGTTTTTATTTAGTTAGCCGCCGCCGCTGTTTTTCTTATTTGGTGGTCGTTCGCCGTATATTCTCCGCAGCGGACGCTGCTCAGCCAACCAGGAGCCGCCACATGGCCAGGGACCTCTTTGCAGTAGTTTTCTTCACCATTTAGTCCCTGTAAATAGCAGATTAGTTCCTAATCTTAGATTAGCCATAACTTTTTAACCATAGATCCAAACTCGATGAAACCAGCGGCAAATTCTTCGTATTGTTTAGATCTATCCAGTAGCATAGTTTTTGCAAACTTTTGTTAGATTCAAATTTGAATTTATTCAGATTCGAATTCAAACTTCAAATAGCCATATCTCCCAAACCGTAGCTCCGATTAAGTTGATTCCTGGACCTTTGTCACAATAATTTTCACACACTAGATTTTGCCCTTTAATATTTTCACTAGTATGCATAGTATGTACTATACTTCACATCACTCCTTGAACCATAGGACTATGTTGTTTTGCACTTAGCATATTTCTGTAGTAGCTTAGTGTGTTGGATGTTCATTTGGTTTTTCCGAGACTTTTTGCTATGCATGTTCTTTTGGTCTCTGGATTGTTGCTTAGGTTTGTTTATCTTCCTTGCGATAGATTGCCCGGAGTGCGAAGCAGAATATTATCAGTCTTTAGAATTCAACCAGCAGTACCAAGGCAAGTTGCATCTTGATCATGTTTCATTACCTATGTTTTTACTATGCACCTAGTTCTTTGCGGTAGGACTGCATGGTAGGAAACTGGTGCCGCATGACTTTGCTTTTCACCAATCAGTTCATTGAGGTATGTCTGAACCATATAAATTTGTCACCATCATTTTACTTTATGTTGCTATGCTAAGTAGACGTGGATTGGGAAGTGACCATTGTAAAGTTTGAGTGACAATGTAGTAAATAGGACCTAAGTTAATTAATGAACTATGTGGGCGGAAACTTGTGGGAATGGTGGCGAAGTACAGTGGGGCACGCATGGGAAATCCATGGTGGTGCACCACTAGTGGACCGTTCGCTCAGGCTCAAAGAGATCAATCGTATTCCCATATCTAGAAGCTTACGTGTGCAGCCACAGGCCAATATGGGCTCTGGCTTAGTTTAGTAGTTAGTGTGACCCCTCCGAGATGGGCTAGCAAATGTAGAATGATGTAGGTGTACCGTCCTATCCGTGGGTTAAGGGGGAACATTTTTGAAAGGCTATGTCTCGATCTTCCGATCGTGGAGGTGGTCGAGTCTTGTGGGGAAACGTGCACAACCTCTGCAGAGTTTTCAACCTAATCGATTAGCCATGTCCCCGGTTACGGACAACTTGAGCATCTAGTAGTGGAAATGCCGGGAGATCTCCTCACCTTTAATTAAACAATTGGGGTTTAAATGAAACTTGGGGACGGATGGAGTTGGATTTGCCAACTCATCCTATGCAAGTGTGTACTAGTAGAATAACAATCTTTTCTAATAGGGAAAAACTAGCTTTATGCAAAAAACTAAACTTAGAGCTTTCCACCAGCCAAACTGCATGTAAAAGTAGGTTCATTACACTATGATGTGACTTGCCAGTACATTCAATGTACTAACCCATTTGGCTGCAACTTATCACGTTGCAGATATATCCGACGAGGATTAAGGTGCGATAGGTCGATGTTCGACACTCAACCTTGCTCGTGGAGTTGGACTCATTTACTTCTTTGCTTCCGCTGTATTTGCTTATTGGCTTTATGCCCTATTTTGTAATAAATGTATTGCTCCTGGACTATCAATGTAATAAAGAGATGTGTGTTATTTCTGTTATTTCATTGAGTACTATGTGTGCTAGCAAGTCAATCCAGGGACTAGCACGGTAAGCACAGAGACTTCGACTCTTACTGAGTTGGGTCGCTACAAGGAGATAACGCGACAAGCCACCGAATACCTACACAAACAAACACTAACTTGCAACCAAAGCGGCAAAGGGGTTTTTAATCCCTTCATGGTTATTTGCAAAGTGAGATCTGATAGACATGCATAAACGGTAAAGTAATATTTTTGGTATTTTTGGTTTACGGAACGGAAAGTAAAAGATTGCAAAAGAAAGCAATAGGAAACTAGAATTGTAGATCAAAACTTATATCATGTAAAAAAGACCCGGGGGCCATAGGTTTCACTGGAGGCTTCTCTCAAGAAAGGAATTATTACGGTGGGTGAACAAATTACTACCGAGCAATTGACAGAAAATCGCAAAGTTATGACAATATCTAAGGCAATGATCATGAATATAGGCATCATGTCTGTGTCAAGTAGACCGAAACGATTGTGCATCTACTACTATTACTCCACACATAGACCGACTCACCTGCATCTAGAGTATTAAGTTCATAAGAACAAAGTAACACATTAAGTAAGATGACATGATGTAGCGGGATTAACTCAAGCAATATGATGAAAACCTCATCTTGTTATCCTCGATGGCAACAATACAATACGTGTCGGTTCCCCTTCTTTCATTAGGATCGAGCACCGCAAGATTGAACCGAAAGCTAAGCACGTCTCCCATTGCAAGAAAAAAACAATCTAGTTGGACAAACCAAATCGATAGTTCGAAGAGACTTGCAAAGATATCAAATCATGCATAAAAGAATTCAGAGGAGATTCAAATAATATTCATAGATAAGCTGAACATAAATCCACAATTCATCGGATCTCAGAAAACACACCGCAAAAGAGTATTACATCAAATAGATCTCCAAGAACATCGAGGAGAACATGGTATTGAGAATCAAAGAGAGAGAAAAAGCCATCTAGCTAGTAGCTATGGACCCGTAGGTCTGAGGTAAACTACTCACGCTTCATCGGAGAGGCAATTGTGTTGATGTAGAAGCCCTCCATGATCGAATCCCCCTCTGACAGGATGCCAAAAAAGTCCCCAAGATGGGATCTCACGGGTATAGAAGGTTGTGGCGGTGGAAAAGTGGTTTCGTGGCTCCCCAGGAAATTTTTAGGCTATAAGAGTGTATATATAGGAGGAAGATCTAGGTCACACTATTGCAGGATGGTCCAAACGTGACACTACGATCAGAGACCCTTCGGCGAAATTGCGTGCGATGCTATAATCGCAAACGGGGGGCTGTAAAAAACCGTCAAAAAAGGTGCAAAACATTTGCGATGACGGATGCATCAAACACGGTTCAGATTTTAGTTCCGTGTGCAATGGAGAGCATAGGGTTCAATTCAATTAACTGTTTGGGACGAGGAGGAACAAAAGAAACGGGCAGCCAGATGAAGGCGTGTGCGATATAAAGCATACGGTTCACTAGGATGAACCGTGTGTGATTAGGCAACACAATGGAAACGGTTCAACTAAACAAGATGTGTGTGATACACGGCAAACAGTTCCGTAATAAAAAAATGTGTGCGAAGACCAATAATAACATAGACGATTGCTGCTAATAAGCCATGTGATTTTCTCTCTCTACAGTAGAATAACATGTATATATATATAACTGAAATAAACATCCAATTACATAGTGACTACACAGATCATTCGCACACACCTCAATAAACAATTGCGTGCATTCTAAAGTAGGAGAAATGATCGTCTAGTCATCTACTTCTTGTGACGCTCCCGCCATTGCTATGTGGCTCGATCCCTCGTCTAGGTCAGGAAGAAGACATTTCCTCATGTCAACGATCCGCCTGTACATCTCGTAGCTTGTGTACGCGTCCATGGCCGCGTACTTGACATGTTGTTCATCCAGTCTCTTATGCCATGCATTGTACCACGCGTTCCTGTCCTTATTTCTCTCATTCTTCATCTTCATGTAGTAGGGGGTGATGATGGCCAAGACGAGGTCAACCAAGGAGTTCATTTTGTTTTTGTCGTTGCCCCAGACCTTGTAGTGGCTTTGGATGTCCACAAGATTCAGGCATTTCAAGCATGAAACCTTGAGCGCTTTTAGATCGTTGGTGGTGTCCACCCAGCGAAACTGTAGTCAGAGCTATTGATAAACCTGGAGAAATGCTCGCAAGGCGTTGTGGCCAGGTGGTAGTGGTAGACGAGGACGTCATGTCGCACGCACAACTGGGTGGCGACAACCTTCTGATCGTGCCCGGCACGACCCATGGTGTACTCGAGGTCAAAGCCGACCACTTGGTACTTGTCCTTGGCAAGGAACTGCTCCATAGTTTGGATGGAGCTCTCCACTGAGACCGGATCGTTAGTGTACACCATCGAGAGAGCCTCCCCCCTCACGTGGGTGTCCACGATGTGTTGCATGGTGAACTGCCCGCCACTGTCGTCGGCCGCTGGGAGCGCCATTGGAGCCACGGGGAGCGGCATTGGAACCGCTGGATGTCCTCTCTGTATGTGTCCTTGTAGGTGTGCTTATTGTGTCGTGTGAGACGAGAGATGAAGGTAAATGGCCGTAGGAATAAAAGGGGTCTAGGCGGCGTGGATTCTTGGCGCGTCCGCATGGTAGTTTTTGCAGCGGGTAACTGCATCATCACGTCGTGCCCGTGCAATCGCATGCACACGAACATGCGTGATCATGCGCCGGCCCATAACACTGGCAGCGCACGTGGAGGGACGAGGGCAGAGCATCTGGAGGGACGCGAGAGCACTACGCACGCGGTGGGACGTGAGCAGAGCGCGCCGCGGCCTCCTGAACTGCAAGCAACCACACACATAGATTAGTTGAACACGCAGGAAATGGTCGCGTCCAAGCCAGCCGACAGTTGCGTCGGTGCGTAGAGAGCGGCCGTGTGCTACCACCTCCGTCTAGTCTATAGTCCCCTTTATATTCTGTGCCATACTTTGCCCTCCAATTTAACCAACAAAATGTTTATGCATGTTATAAAAATTATATAATTGGAAATTATGTTCAAATATGAATCCAACTATATAATCTTTGGCGACATGCATTTGTATTTTATTAGTTAAATCATACTTATAAACCAGGACGAGGGTATAGTAGGTAATTAAATCGCAAATGTTTTTTATTAACCATATGTGTACGTGGCCTTTCGTCCTCCTCTCGCACTCTTGTCACCCTGTTGCCGCAGACGGCTTACAGCGCAAGCTTGCGCAGCGCGCGGGGGCGTTCTTTTGGCCAAACGGTGGCACCAATGAATCGTCGGTGAGCCCGTTCCCATGCAACCTCGCAGGTTCCCACACAAGATTCCCTCCCGACTCGGTGAAATCCCAAAATCCCAATGCTTACCGGCCTGCTATAAAAACCCTCATGGCCGGCGGGTCCTGTGTCGCATTTTCCGCTCCCTTCCTGTAGCTTATCGTGTCTGCTTCTCCCACCATCGCCAGGCACCGGTCCATCATCGTCGCTTAGCCACTCCACCATTATCATAGGACAGCTCCAGCTAGGAGGCTACACCACGGCGGCGGCGTAGTCCCCGGTGTAGTGTAGTGCGCGTGGCGTCTCTGTTGGGTGTGCGTGGAACACCCACCACACGCTCCACCGCCTGTGCCCGTCGGCAACTGCTGCCGGCTGGCATTGCCGCCACACCACCCTCGAAAGCCAGGTCCATCACCTGCTCTGTCACCATGGCCATAAGGCGGGAGGTGGCCATCATGGCCTCCACCCCACTGCCGGCCACTATGGCCATCACTCGCTCCGCCATCGTGGCCCGAAGGCGGGAGGTGGTGGTCGTGGCCGCCACCCTGTCGTCGGCCGCCGTGGCCGCCAACCCACCATCGACTGCCGGGGTCATCACCCGCTCCACCACCGCCGCCCGAAGGCGGGAGGCGGAGGTGGATGCCCGCACGTGTGTCTGCGACCTTGCGCGCTACACCGAGTTCCTGTGGGAGGAGGAGGAGCACCTTGTCGAGCACGCAAAGATCCTTACCGCCGTCATGGCCGCGGCACATGCTGCCTTAGAGGCGAGGAATCAGGAGATCTATGACGAGAACCACCACTTCGAGAGGGGTCATCTAGAGCGGCAGAGGGCGTTCGAGGTGAGCATCGCTGAAGCTGCAACAGCGGCAGGCATCGTATTGCATTTGCCCAGCTCGTCGGTAGGCTCCTCCTCCGCCTCTTACTGAGCACGCTCGGCAGAGGAGAGGCAGCCGGAAGTAGTACAAAGCCCCTCCACAGTAGTAGTAGTATTTAGGGGCTATTTTGTTTAGTTCATCTAACTATAGATGTGGTGGAACTGTACAATGTACTTAAAATGAGCTAGTATATGTAGTTGAACTAGCTATTTGAGTACATGGTTGGCAACAATTGGGGAAAAGTTTGGTCGGTTCAGCTGTCGAGTTGAACTTTTTGTATAAATTAAGAACGAATGCTTAATCTATGAATGAAATCTATGCTTAATTATTGAATTTAGTTGCAAAAATTAGATACAGCTAGTGATTTTTAGCTTCATATTTTGGCAAATCGCAGTGCTACAAGGTTGACAAATGGCAATGTTACTAGATCAACAAATGTCAATCTTTCCAGTTTGACAAATGGTAACATACCCAATATGACAGATGCAAATCGCACCAAATTGTTTGTAAGTGGTTGCACATGGGTCATCCAAAAGAACCGTTTGTGTTAAAGAGATGTTCAAATCCTGCTCTCACTTTGCATCATGTCGTCCCGGGGTCAACATGCGAGGGGTGGGAGGACAGCAGCTGGCGGCGCTGAGAGGTAGCGTTCAATGGCGGCTTCCCATGCCGCTGAGGGGGCCGCGCACACGGAGAGGAAGGCGGGCGGCAATGGAAGTCAAAGGGCTCGCTTCCAAGTGAGCATGTGCAGCATACAACTCGCACGCTTCCTGGTGAGCCTGCGCATTCGAGGACAACTTGCACTCCTCTCGGTCAGCCTACGCACCGGACTATGCTCGCACGCCTCCTGTTCAGTCAAGGTCAAGCAACTGTCCGCGCGGCACCTCCTACAACCATTAAAACCAAGACACGTGGCGTCACGTCAATGGTTAACAGAACACACACGGTTTGTATTATACAAACGTTTGAGATATTAAAGTGGCAGCTATTTTTTCAAAATGCCTTTGCTAGCTGTCATTATTTGAGTGCGCCTTCTCTCAAAATGGACACTAAAAATATCACATCATGTCGGGTGCCATTCCATGATAGCATGCCAAGTTTCATGAAATTCAGACGAGTTTCTGATTTACTAGAATTTAAAAACCAGGCATCTTAATGTTTTGCCGGCAATCAACGGTGCCCTGGTGTTTGAAATTCATTCCTATTTATTGCATAGGACCTAATCATGCACCCAAGGACACATATTTGATTTTTCAACCAATTTATATGCACTTGAGCATGTGCATGTAGTTCAAATTTGAATTATGCACATAAATGCATTGAAAACTCAGCTAATGCATAAAAATGTCCAAACGAACCCCGAAAAATCACAAAAATTGACACAACACTCCTGTTGTTCTATGTTGACACGAGAATTTTTTTGGAAGCAATAAGAGGCAATGGATATAGTTTCATCCCCAAAGGTGGGACGTTCCCTACCGAAACCATCATGCTTGTTGTGAGAAGCTCTGGTTTGTGAGAAGCATATACCCAAACCTGCCCCAAACAGGACAATTTTTTACCAAGGCATGTTGATGCCGCTCAATGAAAGCATGCCAAGTTTCATGAATTTCAGACAAGTTTTCGGATTTACTAGAATTTCAAACCAGGCATCTCAATGTTTTGCTGGCAATCAACAGTGCCCTGGTGTTTGAAATTCATTCCCGTTTCTTGCATGGGACCTAAGCATGCACCCAAGGACACATATTTGATTTTTCAACCAATTTATATGCACTGGAGCATGTGCATGTAGTTCAAATTTGAATTATGCATATAAATGCATTGAAAACTCAGTTAATGCATAAAAATGCCCAAATGAACCCCGAAAAATCACAAAAAATGACACAACACTCCTGTTGTTCTATGTTGACACGAGAAATATTTTGGAAGCAATAAGAGGCAATGGATATCATTTCGTCCCCAAAGGTGGGACGTTCCCTACCCAAACCATCATGCTTGTTGTGAGAAGCTCTGGTTTGTGAGAAGCATATACCCAAACCTGCCCCAAATGGGACAAAAGTTTTACCATGGCATGTTGATGCTGCTCCATGATAGCATGCCAAGTTTCATGAATTTCGGACGAGTTTTGGATTTACTAGAATTTAAAAACCAGGCATCTCAATGTTTTGCCAGCAATCAACGGTGCCCTGGTGTTTGAAATTCATTCCCATTTCTTGCATGGGACCTAAGCATGCACCCAAGGACACAAACTTGATTTTTCAACCAATTTATATGCACTAGAGCATGTGTATGTAGTTCAAATTTTAATTATGCACATAAATGCATTGAAAACACAGTTAACGCATAAAAATGTCCAAATGAACCCCGAAAAATCAGAAAAATTGACACAACACTCCTGTTGTTCTATGTTGACATGAGAAATTTTTTGGAAGCAATAAGAGGCAATGGATATCATTTCGTTCCCAAAGGTGGGACGTTCTCTACCCAAACCATCATGCTTGTTGTGAAAAACTCTGGTTTGTGAGAAGCATATACCCAAACCTTCCCCAAATGCGAAATTTTTTTTACCACGACATGTTGATGCCGCTCCATGATAGCATGCCAAGTTTCATGAAATTCAGACCAGTTTTGGATTTACTAGAATATCAAAACCAGGCATCTCAATGTTTTGTCGGGAATCAACGGTACCCTGGTGTTTGAAATTCATTCCCATTTCTTGCATGGGACCTAAGCATGCACCCAAGGACACAAATTTTATTTTTCAACCAATTTATATGCACTTGAGCATGTGCATGTAGTTCAAATTTGAATTATGCACACAAATGCATTGAAAGCTCAGTTAATGCATAAAATGTCCAAATGAACCCCGAAAAATCACAAAAATTAACACAACAATCCTGTTGTTCTATGTTGACACGAGAAAATTTTTGGAAGCAATAAGAGGCAATGGATATCGTTTCGTCCCCAAAGGTGGGACGTTCCCTACCGAAACCATCATGCTTGTTGTCAGAAGCTCTGGTTTGTGAGAAGTATATACACAAACCTGCCTCAAACGGGACAAAAAAATTACCACGACATGTTGATGCCGCTCCATGAAAGCATGCCAAGTTTCATGAATTTCAGACGAGTTTTGGATTTACTAGAATTTAAAAACCAGGCATCTCAATGTTTTGCCGGCAATCAACGGCGCCCTGGTGTTTGAAATTCATTCCCATTTCTTGGATGGGACCTAAGCATGCACCCAAGGACACATATTTGATTTTTCAACCTATTTATATGCACTGGAGCATGTGCATGTAGTTCAAATTTGAATTATGTGCATAAATGCATTGAAAACTCGATTAATGCATAAAAATGTCCAAACGAACCCCGAAAAATCACAAAAATTGACACAACACTCCTGTTGTTATATGGTGGCATGAGAAAAATTTTGGAAGCAATAAGAGGCAATGGATATCGTTTCGTCCCCAAAGGTGGGACGTTCCCTACCCAAACCATCATGCTTGTTGTGAGAAGCTCTGGTTTGTGAGAAGCATATAACCAAACCTGCCCCAAATGGGACAAAAAATTTACCACAGCATGTTGATGCCACTCCATGATAACATGCGAAGTTTCATAAATTTTGGATTTACTAGAATTACAAAAGCAAGTACGTCAACATTTGCTGGAGAGCCACGGTGGCATCATGTTCGAATTTCATCCCCATTTCTTGCATGGGAGATAAGCATAAACTTATAGACACATATATGATTTTACAACCCATGTTGGTGCACCGGAGCATGTGCATGTAGTTTAATTTTGAATTGTGTACCTAAAATTGCTAGAAAACCGATTTAATGTATAAAATGTTCAAACGAACCCTGAATAATTCCAATTCTTTTACAACACACATATAGTTGCATGTTCACTCCAGATAAAAGGTCTACAATTCAAACACCGTCCATTGCCTCCGTGACCCTGTTATGTAATTCAAATCAAGATGAAAAATCAAGTAGATCGCACACAGTTTATTATCAGCAACCATGTGAAATGCAGCACAAAATATCCTGGAGCACCGTCGGTGTATAGTACGCCTATGGCTTACGCGAGAAGGTGCGTCGGCTACAGTCCACAGTCGGCGTCTCAAGCACACTAGCTCGCTCCCCAAATATCTTTTCACTATTCAATCGTCGGAGGTGAAAGATGGGCACATGGACCCGCGTCATGAGGGCAACTTCGGTGGCCCACTCCGACGAGAGCGCGGTCACAGCCGCCATGCGCGTGCTAACAAGGTGCATGAGCGCGGCCGCAATCTGCGACCGGGTGGCCATGATAGCCCAAACGACCGATGTTGCTTCTCAGGTGGCGGCAGTAACATCTGTCTCGAGGATAACAACTGGCGGGAGTGGCACAACAACTATCCGTTCTGCGGCGACAGCCTTAGACCTAATGGAGGCCGCCCACACCCAGCTCCTGGTGGTCACCGCACAAATCGAGCGAAGCTTCTCCGACAACGGTCGGCAACCCACGGCCGAAGAGCTGGCAATCATCGAGAGCGCTCTAGCAACCGTCCGTTCCTCCGCCGCATACCTTGCGACGACGGAGCCCGTCCAAGCCCAGATCGTGTCTGCCCATGCCCAGCTTGTGGAGGCCTTTTCCAAAGAGATGGAGGATGCGGATGGCGAGATACTTGCCAAGTATGGTGCGATGGATTCCATGGAGCCCTTCCCCAGGAGATCGTCGGGCACGAGCTGGACATGGAGGCGGCGGCGGCGATCGACGAACACCAGTCGTAGTAGTACTCTTTGTTTTGTTTAAATAAGAGGGCCACTCTTTAATTTGTTAGAGTAATGTTTAGGTCAGCTAGCTCTGTTTAATTGCTGAACTTGCTCGATTAAGAAGTTAGTCTCCTTTGTGTACCCAAATTATGCAATGACGTGGATGACCACTGTAAGCAGGGAAATTCGAACCAAAATTTTTGACGTTCAAACTCATAACACACGGGTTAAGGTATCTGAATTGTTTGTGATGTTCACATATCATACACAGTTCTGAATAAGGGACCATGTCTGATGACACTTTGCGCGCCAGTTTTTTCACTGAAGCGATTCCAAATTTTCGGCTTCTACGGAAATATCTTCCTCCTTGCCCCCTCTCCCTTACCAAAAGCCACATTTCCCCTGTTTCCGCCTTCCTTTCCAAGTTGAAACCTTCACTCCTTGCTTGCATCGCCGCCTTCTCGTCGGCGACCCTCTGTCACGCTGCCCGGCCTCGTCTATCCAGGCAGGTAATCCACACCCTACCCCCATCCTCCTCCTCCTTCCACATCCCACATGCCCTGACCGCCAGCGCGAGCGCGACACCTTCCACCCAAATCACCGACCCCTCCACCAAATAAGCACGTCCCTAAGCCATGGTGCGCACAGTATGGCCGGGATCTCAAGGAGCATTTGGCAGCGGAGAAGCAAATCGCGGCCGCAAGCGCGGATGAGGTCGTGATGGTTGCCATTCGTGCCGACCCCTAGATCTTGGAGTAGCACCTTGCCATTTGCTAGCTATGCGGGTTAAGCATGCTCGGTTTACCCGTTGTGTGTGATGCACCTGCATTTCCTTCACAAATTCTAGTGAATTGTGCTACCTAATTTTACCATGCAATCTGTTGCTCTAGTGTATATGTTCTATATGTCGTGCAGTGTGGTGCTCACTTATTAAATGTTTTGTTAATTAGTTGTCGTCTTCAGTTAACTATTTGGTTCAATTCTACAAATGTGATGTTCAATTCTTCAGGCTGCAATTTTGTATTGTCTTCCATGTGAGAAATAAATCGAATTTATCTTTACAAAATACATGAGAAATGAATACAATGGCTATATTTCCAAGTTGTCAAGCATGCTTGGTTTGGTTATACATTGTGCAATGTGGTGCTTAGTTAACGTTTGGTTCATTTGTGTTGTGGTGTTTAGTTAACTGTTTGGTTCAATTCTACAATGCGATGTTCAATAGTTGTGGGTACATTCTGTTATTGTATACCATGTGAGGAATAAATTGAATTTGGCTGCAGTAAATACTTAACGTGATGACTAACTACCGTATATGTGTTGTAGGGAAACAATGTGAAGCACTGAGGTTTACAATCGAGGTTAGCACGTGCATGGTCTGTTGTCTAATAGCACATTATTGTGCAATTGCAGGAACCATTCTAATATTTTGGTTTTTAACAATGGGTCTTGCATATGTAGGTCCTGCTGTCAGAGGTTTTGACCCACTGTTCGACCCTTTTTGCATATGGGGAAATGAGTTGTCCATGAATATCAATCAAATCAAGAAACTCAGAAAGATTGTTAGGATAAAGAAATTAGCGACAAAAAACAACAAGATCTTTGTCTACACAATGAAGAAGACATCAGTTCACTACAAGATGGTACTAACTATTATACCTTGCCTTTTTTATTCCTTTGCCCCATTTCCAATATAGAGAAGATATGTATGCACATCCTTGTTTTCAGGCGTTTCCAAAGCAGTTCACTGATGATTACCTCTCAACCCACCTCTCTGGCCAGGAGGCGAGGAAGGTTTTCATACAACACCTATGGTTCAATATTGAAGTGTTCCTGAAGAGGACAAAGGACGGACGGCCAATCATCCACAAGCACTGGCCTAAAGTTGCAAAGACCTTCAACATGAATGAATGCTCAATATCCGCCTTCCGCTTCAACAGTTTTCCAGATGAGATGCATCTGTCTATATACCGTCTATGATGCTAATTTCAAAAGGTTCTACATGTTGCATGTGAAACTTGGTGCTGGTGCAGTTATGTAATGGGGTAGCTGAGTGCTGAAGCTATATCATGTTGTACTCTGATGTATTTCAATTATGAAATTCTGCTTCCTTAATATGGAAATGAAATATATTATGTGCTTAATATGAATGTCAATTAGATTAATAAATGGATTATTAATAATAGGGCAATTAGCCTGCTAATGGCGAATTAGCCTACTAATTGGGTTTTGCTATTGCAAATGGTTGTTGAAAAAATACCATCGGCGATGACCTCAGGAAAGACACAAAGTTTCTAGGAATAAACCGTGTTGGATCAATGAACAATCACACACAACTTTATCTTGAAAACTATTTGCGTTAGGCCACCTTGCGCAGACATTTACCACATGAAAACTGTGTGTGATGGACAACCTTTGCCACACAGTTTCTTCTACGGACCGTGTGTGATACATTCAATAACGTAAACGATTTAACTGGAAAAATTGTGTGTGGTGTACCTATAAATGGAAACATTTTCCTTGGAGCGACTGTGTGGGATGTACATATGGATGGAAACATTTAGCGGGGACTGACTGTGTGGGATGTGCTTGCGACCGGAAACAATTTTGTCGTATAATTGTATTTTTTAGCTATACTGTATGTATTTCCGTATTTGAGCGCAAGCCAGTCGGACACGACCTCATTTTGCTGAGCGTCTGTGCTAGGAGGGCATATCCCCAACGGTTTTTGTGTCGTGTAGGAAGGACCCCCGTATCGCCCACGCTCACTTGGCGACGGTTTCAAATGCCGTCGCGGAAAGGGTTAAAAGCCGTTTGTTTAAGACCGACGCGTACTAGTGTCAGGAGGCCACCGAGGGCCCACAAGGGTGGGGGGTGCGCCCTCCACCCTTGTGCCACCTCGTGGCTCTTCTGACTTGCACTCCAAGTCTCCTGGGTGTGTTCTGGTCCAAGAAAGATCATCGCGAAAGTTTTATTCCATTTTGTATTCCGTTTCTGCAAAACTCTAAAACAAGAAAAAAAACAAAAACTGGCGTTGGGCTCTAGGTTAATAGGTTAATCCTAGAAATCATATAAAATAGCATATAAAACATCCAAAACAGATAACATAATAGCATGGAACAATCAAAAATTATAGATACGTTGGAGACGTATCACACAGTTGCAATGTCTCATGCTACAAATATTTCTTCGACGAGTAAGAGTTACGATACAGGGTTATGGTCTACGCTCAACTTGCCGATGGCGTTGATGGGACTCCACACCTGTTTGATTGTTTCCACTGAGACTTATGAGGTATACATATATCAGTTTTACGTTTTTTATACATGTGATTGCACTTTGATATATACATTGATGTACTGTGTGTGCCAGCATACTGACCCAGGGATGGCACAGATACACAGAGGCTTGACCATTTGAGATCGGGTCGCTACGGAGATGGTATCAGAGCACATGCTGAATGTAGGATGTGACCCTAGAAATCGGAAAGCCCCTAGGATAGGATATCTATACAACTTTATTTTCAAAAAGATTCTTTCTTCTCATCTTTTCTGATTTTATCAAATATTCCCTCTTACCTCAAATAGTTAAAATATACCCCTTTTCCTTTTGACCACATGGAGGATCAACTGAAGCCGCTCCAAGAAGGACAAGATATCGGCCAACTAATGACCTCATCGGAGTAAAGAAGATTTCACCATGCATTAGAAAAGTTGAAGGTACAATAGTTGAAGACTCCGAGGACTTGAAGAATTTGAAGAATTATTTTTTAGAAGACCAAATCCCTGCTATATACTTACGTTAGATGCGATGATTTGTGAGCAGTTATTTGTTTGATGTTTTTCCGCCAGCCACAAAATAAAAACCCATTTCTTCAAAACTTTTGTTTGTATTGTGTGTATATTCCTCTATTCTTCTCTCGTATCTCATCCCAAAAACTTTGGACCCCATAGATGATGAATGAAGTTGGACTGAAGCAATGGACAGAACATGGAGAATCACTTCAGGAAATATTTGATTGCAAGGAAGTATGAGGTTCAATATGCTCTCCAGTATTTTACCGAGAGTGCCGCAACCTGGTGGAAAATGCATCAAGCCATACAAGTTTGCAATGGAGCAAAAACTTGGGAGGAATTCAAGAAGACTTATCCGGACGCACTGTGATAACCCAAAGAAGAAACCTTGTGCCTGCAAGATTTGCGGAGAAATAGGACACACCAATGAAGAACACAAGGATGGATGCCCTTATTGTGAAGTAAATCACCTAGCTGAAGAATGCCCGACTAGGCAGGTTAGTTGTTTCCTTGGTGAAGGATCTACTCATTTCCCGGCTCAGTGCCAAATCTACCCCATGGTACAAGAAGTTACCAAACAGCAGATAGAAGCCCTCAGGGAAAGTTTAGAAGAACCCATTATGGGGGAAGTTATTGAAGACCCTGATGGAGAAGGCCTAACCAGATTTTTTGCTCATGCCTGCTATTCATGTCGAGAAGAAGGACATTTTTCATGGTATTGCACAAAGGAAAGAGAAGAGTATCTGGGAGATTTCTCGATAGTAGAAGTGAAGTTTGACCTCCGGAAATAGAATCTCTGATCATTACGGAGAAACCTAGGAAGAGAAAACGAAGGCATCCATAGAACAACCCAATGTCTGCAGAAAAAGACATGAGTTATATCTGTGACGCCCAGATAATTAAGCTACAGTAATCCTCTCCTAATGATGCCATGTCATCACATTACTGTTGCTAATCCCTGCTTGATCTAAATCTTAGTTCAAACTCAAATTCAAATAAAGTCAAAAATTCAAATGTGTCCAACATGGAAACTAAAATGTTCAAAGTGTGGCAAATAATCCCTGGATATTTTTCATGTTGGAACCAACCTCTTTTGGTTTCCCAAAGTGCCCCTGGAAATTATTTAGTGGCCCAACAACAATTTAAATTGTCCTTTTCAATTTCTAAAAAGGGCTAGACAACTCCTTTTTGCCTCAAACTTTTTATGACTCCTACAAATAATGTGTTTGATTTATGTGACAAGTCTCATATCTAACAAAACTCATTTAGTCTTGCAATTAAATAAAAAATAGTAGCTAAAATCGAAAATAGTAAATAAAATATAAATAAAAAGAGAAGGGCCTATTCTACTTGGCACTTTGGCACAACTAGCCAAATGGATGGCCCAACCCACCCCTCTCCTTCAACCTGCTACAGGGAGACAGGGGATCGTGGCAACCATCCGCCGGCCATGTCGTGCGTGGCGGCCATCCCCGCCTCCCCGATGGCTACAAGGGCACCCCAAGCCCCTCCTCTCTCGCCTGGTTGAACCCTAGCTGCCACTACTTCCCCCCCTCACATCGTGGTTCGCTCCCGCGCACATACCTGAAGCTACCATCATCGTGCCATTGTCACCCTCGCGGCCATCATCGTCGCCTTCGCGTGGGAGGACGTCCAAGAGGACCGCGACCGTCGGCTTCGTCCATACCGAGCATCAGCTCAAGCCTACGTGGCTCGTGCACTCGCCATCGCCGTCTTTGTCGTCGTGTACATCTCTGGCCGCCGACGTTGATTCCCACCACTTCGGTCCACCCCCGGCTTCCACGTCTGTGCACACGAGCTCGCCGTGAGCTCCTCTTCCAAAACCCCCTCTCCCCCTTTCGATTTGGATGCCGTAGGCCGCCATCTCCGCCGTGCCTCACTGTCGTGCGCCCGCGCGTGCTGAACCGTGCTACCTCTTGAGCACTACGTTGGTTTTCCCCGAAGAGGAAGGGATGATGCAGCAAAGTAGTGTAAGTATTTCCCTCAGTTTTTGAGAACCAAGGTATCAATCAGTAGGAGGCTACACGCGAGTCCCTCGTACCTGCACAAAACAAATAAATCCTCGCAACCAACGCAAATAGGGGTTGTCAATCCCTATAAGCCACTTACGAGAGTGATATATGATAGATATGATAAGATAATATTTTTGGTATTTTTATGATAAAAGATGCAAAGTAAAATAAAGGCAAAGTAAATAGCAAAGGAAATAACTAAGTAGTAGGACATCAATATGATAAAGATAGACCCGGGGCCATAGGTTTCACTAGTGGCTTCTCTCGAGAGCAAAAGTATTCTACGGTGGGTGAACAAATTACTGTTGAGCAATTGACAGAATTGAGCATAGTTATCAGAATATCAAGGTATGATCATGTATATAGGCATCACGTCCGAGACAAGTAGACCGACTCCTGCCAGCATCTACTACTATTACTCCACTCATCGACCGCTATCCAGCATGCATCTAGAGTATTAAGTTAAAAACAGAGTAACGCCTTAAGCAAGATGACATGATGTAAATGGATAGACTCATGCAATATGAAGAAAACCCCATCTTGTTATCCTCGATGGCAACAATACAATACGTGCCTTGCTGCCCCTACTGTCACTGGGAAAGGACACCGCAAGATTGAACCCAAAGCTAAGCACTTGTCCCATTGCAAGAAAGATCAATCTAGTAGGCCAAACCAAACTGATAATTCGAGGAGACTTGCAAAGATAACCAATCATACAGAAAATAATTCAGAGAAGATTCAAATATTGTTCATAGATAGACTTGATATAAACCCACAATTCATCGGTCTCAACAAACACACCGCAAAAAGAAGATTACATCGAATGGTTCTCCACAAGAGAGGGGGAGAACATTGTATTGAGATCCAAAAAGAGAGAAGAAGCCATCTAGCTACTAACTATGGACCCTTAGGTCTGAGGTAAACTACTCACACTTCATCGGACGGGCTATGGTGTTGATGTAGAAGCCCTCCGTGATCGATGCCCCCTCCGGCGGAGCTCCGGAACAGGCCCCAAGATGGGATCTCATGGATACAGAAAGTTACGGTGGTGGAATTAGGGTTTTGGCTCCGTATCTGATCGTTTGGGTGTACGTAGGTATATATAGGAGGAAGGAGTACGTCGGTGGAGCAATAGGGGGCCCACGAGGGTGGATGGCACGCTTGGGGGGGGGGGGGTAGGCGCGCCCCCTACCTCATGGCCTCCTCTTTTCTTTCTTGATGTAGGGTCCAAGTCTCTCGGGTCTTGTTCATTGAGAAAATCACGTTCCCGAAGGTTTCATTCCGTTTGGACTCCGTTTGATATCCCTTTTCTTCAAAACCCTAAAACAGACAAAAACAACAATTCTGGGCTGGGCCTCCGGTTAATAGGTTAGTCCCAAAAATAATATAAAAGTGGATAATAAAGCCCTATAATGTCCAAATAGTATATAATATAGCATGGAGCAATTAAAAATTATAGATACGTTGGAGACGTATCAAGCATCCCCAAGCTTAATTCCTGCGCATCCTCGAGTAATGCGGAGTGCTACTTGGCATAATTTTAATGTAATTCTTCTCAATTGTGGTATGTATATTCAGATCCAAAAGATTCAAGACAAAAGTTCATATTGACATAAAAATAATAATACTTCAAGCATACTAAGTAAGCAATTATGTCTTCTCAAAATAACATGGCCAAAGAAAGTTCATCCCTACAAAATCATATAGTTTAGTCATGTTTCATTTTCGTCCCAGAAGAATGCTCTCATCATGCACAACCCCGATGACAAGCCAAGCAATTGTTTCATACTTTAGTAATCTCAAACCTATAAACTTTGACACAATATATCAGCGTGAGCCATGGACATAACACTATGGGTGGAATAGAATATAATGAGGGGGGTTATGTGGAGAAGACAAAAAAGGAGAAAGTCTAAAAATGGGCTATGGGGATGCCCACCGATTGATGTTAATGCAAGGAGTAGGGATTGCCATGCAACGGATGCACTAGAGCTATAAATGTATGAAAGCTCAACAAAAGAAACTAGTGGGTGTGCATCCAACTTGCTTGCTCACGAAGACCTAGGGCACTTGAGGAGGCCCATTGTTGGAATATACAAGCCAAGTTCTATAATGAAAAAATTCCCACTAGTATATGAAAGTGACAAAACAAGAGACTCTCTATTCATGAAGATTATGGTGCTACTTTGAAGCACAAGTGTGGCAAAGGATAGTAACATTGTCCCTTCTCTCTTTTCCTCTCATCTTTCTTTTTTTGGGGGCCTTCTCTTTTTTATGGCCTTTCTCCTTTTTATGGCCTTTCTCATTTTTATGGCCTTTCTCTTTTTTTATTCCTCACTTGGGACAATGCTCTAGAAAATGATGATCATCACACTTTTATTTATTTACAACTCAATGATTACAACTGGATACTAGAACAAAGATGACTCTATATGAATGCCTCCGGCGGTGTACCGGGATATGCAATGGACCAAGAGTGACATGTATGAAAGAATTATGAACGGTGGCTTTGCCACAAATACTATGTCAACTACATGATCATGCTAAGCAATATGACAATAATGAATGTGTCATGATGAACGGAATGATGGAAAGTTGCATGGCAATATATCTCGGAATGGCTATGGAAATGCCATAATAGGTAGGTATGGTGGCTATTTTGAGGAAGATATAAGGAGGTTTATGTGTGAAAGAGCGTATCATATTACGGGGTTTGGATGCACCGGCGAAGTTTGCGCCAACTCTCAATGTGAGAAAGGGCAATGCACGGTACTGAAGAGTCTAGAAAGGATGGAAGGGTGAAAGTGCGTATAATCCATGGACTCAACATTAGTCATAAAGAACTCACATACTTATTGCAAAAACTTCAAGTCATCAAAAACCTCGGTACTACGAAGCATGCTCCTAGGGGGATAGATTGGTAGGAAAATACCATCGCTCGTCCCCGACCGCCACTCAGAAGGAAGACAATCAAATAACACCTCATGTTTCAAATTTGTTGCATAAGGTTCACCATACGTGCATGCTACGGGACTTGCAAACTTCAACACAAGTATTTATCAATTTCACAACTACTCAACTAGCACGACTTTGATATTATTACCTCCATATCTCAAAACAATCATCAAGCATCAAACTTCTCTTAGTATTCAAAACACTCTTAAATTTTTTTACTAACTTTGTATACCTAGCTTATTAGGATTTTAAGCAAATTACCATGCTATTGAGAATCTCAAAATAATCTAAGTGAAGCATGAGAGATCAATATTTTCTATAAAACAAATCCACCACCGTGCTCTAAAAGGTATAAGTGAAGTACTAGAGCAAAACTATATAACTCAAAAGATATAAGCGAAGCACATAGAGTATTCTAACAAATTCCAAATCATGTATGGCTCTCTCAAAAGGTGTGTACAGCAAGGATGATTGTGGTAAACTAAAAAGCAAAGACTCAAATAATACAAGATGCTCCAAGCAAAACACATATCATGTGGCGAATAAAAATATAGCTCCAAGTAAAGTGACCGATAGAAGTAGACGAAAGAGGGGATGCCTTCCAGGGCATCCCCAAGCTTTGGATTTTAGGTGTCATTAGATTATCTTAGGGGTGCCATGGGCATCCCCAAGATTTATCTCTTGCCACTCCTTGTTCCAAAATCCATCAAATCTTTACCCAAAACTTGAAAACTTCACAACACAAAACTTAAAGTAGAAAATCTCGTGAGCTCCGTTAGCAAAACAAAATAAAATACCACTTCAAGGTACTGTAATGAACTCATTATTTATTTATATTGGTGTTACACCTACTGTATTACAACTTCTCTATGGTTTATAAACTATTTTAGTAGCCATAGATTCATCAAAATAAGCAAACAACACACGAAAAACAGAATCTGTCAAAAACAGAACAGTCTGTAGTAATCTGTAGCCAGCGCAAGATCTGGAACCCCAAAAATTCTAAAATAAATTCCTGGACGTGAGTAATTTATCTATTAATCATCTTCAAAAAGAATTAACTAAATGGAACTTTCCAAATAAAAATGACAGCAGTTCTCGTGAGCGCTAAATTTCTGTTTTTTACAGCAAGTTCAACAAGACTTTCCCCTAGTCTTTCCAACGGTTCTACTTGGCACAAACACTAATTAAACACAAAAAACACAACCAAAACAGAGGCTAGATAAATTATTCATTACTAAAAAGGAGCAAAAAGAAAGAAATTAAAATAAAATTGGGTTGCCTCCCAACAAGCGCTATCGTTTAACGCCCCTAGCTAGGCATAACGAGCAAGAATAGATCTAGGTATTGCCATCTCTGGTAGGCAATCCATAAGTGGATCTCATAATAGATTCATAAGGTAATTTAATTTTCTTTATAGGAAAGTGTTCCATGCCTTTCCTTAATGGAAATTGGAATCTAATATTTCCTTCCTTCATATCAATAATTGCACCAATCATTTTAAGGAAAGGTCTACCAAGAATAATAGGACATGAAGGATTGCAATCTATGTCAAGATCAATAAAATCTACGGGCACATAATTCCTATTTGAAACAATAAGAACATCATTAATTCTTCCCATAGGTCTCTTAATAGTGGAATCCGCAAGGTGCAAGTTTAGAGAGCAACCATCAAAATCACGGAAACCTAACAAATCACACAAAGTCTTTGGAATCGTGGAAACACTAGCACCCAAATCACATAAAGCATAGCATTCATGATCTTTAATTTTAATTTTAATAGTTGGTTCCCACTCATCATAAAGTTTTCTAGGGATAGAAACTTCCAATTCAAGTTTTTCTTCATAAGATTGCATCAAGGCATCAACGATATGTTTAGTAAACGCTTTATTTTGACTATAAGCGTGAGGAGAATTTAGCACGGATTGCAACAAGGAAATACAATCAATCAAAGAACAATTTTCATAGTTAAATTCCTTGAAATCCATAATAGTGGGTTTAGCAACATCTAGGGTTTTAATTTCTTCAATCCCACTTTTATCAATTTTAGCATCAAGATCAACGAATTCTGAATTCTTGGAACGCCTTCTAGGTCAAGGTGGATCATATTCAGTCCCATCATTATCAAGATTCAAATTGCAAAATAAAGATGTAATAGGGGACACATCAATAACTTTTAGATCTTCATCTTTGTTTTCATAGGAACTAGAAGAACACGCTCTTATAAAGGCATCTTTCTTAGCACGCATCCTAGCGGTTCTTTCTTTGCACTCATCAATGGAAATTGTCATGGCTTTGAGAGACTCATTGATATCATGCTTAGGTGGAATAGATCTAAGTTTCAAAGAGTCAACATCAAGAGAAATTCTATCAACGTTCCTATCCAAATCATCAATCTTAAGCAATTTTTCTTCAATCATAGCATTAAAATTGTTTTGCGAAGTAATAAATTCTTTAATATTAGATTCAAAATCAGAGGGAATCTTATTATAATTTCCATAAGAATTTTTGTAGGAATTACCATAATTATTAGAGGAATTACCAGGATAAGGCCTAGAGTTGAAATTTCCTCTATACGCGTTGTTACCAAAATTGTTCCTACCAACAAAATTCACATCCATAGATTCATTATTATTCTCAATCAAAGTAGACAAGGGCATATCATTAGGATCAGAAGAAACACTCTTATTAGAAAATAACTTCATAAGTTCATCCATCTTTCCACTCAAAACATTAATTTCTTCTATCGCATGCACCTTTTATTAGTAGATCTTTCAGTACGCCATTGAGAATAATTAACCATAATATTATCTAGGAGTTTAGTAGCTTCTCCTAAAGTGATTTCCATAAAAGTGCCTCCCGCGGCCAAATATAAAAGATTTCTAGAAGCAAAATTCAATCCGGCATAAAATTTTGTATGATCATCCACAAATTTAAACCATGAGTAGGGCAATTACGTATCATTAGTTTCATTCTCTCCCAAGCTTGTGCAACATGTTCATGATCAAGTTGCTTAAAATTCATAATATCATTTCTAAGAGAGATGATCTTAGCGGGAGGAAAATACATAGAGATAAAAGCATCTTTGCACTTGTTCCATGAATCAATACTATTTTTAGGCAAAGACGAAAACCAAGTTTTAGCACGATCTCTAAGCGAAAAAGGAAATAGCTTCAATTAAAAAATATCATTATCCACATCTTTCTTCTTTTGCATGTCACACAAATCAATGAAGCTATTTAGATGGGTAGCGGATCTTCACTAGTAAGGCCAGAAAACGGATCTTTCATGACAAAATTCAGCAAAGCAGTATTAATTTCACAAGATTCAGCATGAGTAAGAGGAGCAACGGGAGTACTAATAAAACCATTGTTGTTGGTATTGGTGAAGTCACACAATTTAGTATTATCTTGAGACATTGTGACAGGCAAGCAAACTAACACACAAGCAAACAGAGAGCGAGCGGGCAAAAAGAGGCAAATAGAGAAAGAGATGGAGGATAGAGAGATAGGGCGAATAAAACGGCAAGGGTGAAGTGGGGGAGAGGAAAACGAGAGGCAAATGGCAAATAATGCAATGCAGGAGATAAGGGTATGTGATGTGTACTTGGTATATTGACTTTTGCGTAGACCTCCCTGGCAACGGCGCCAGAAATCCTTCTTGCTACCTCTTGATCACTGCGTTGGTTTTCCCTGAAGAGGAAGGGATGATGCAGCAAAGTAGCGTAAGTATTTCCCTCAGTTTTTGAGAACCAAGGTATCAATCCAGTAGGAGGCTACGCGCGAGTCCCTCGTACCTGCACAAAACAAATAAATCCTCGCAACCAACGCAAATATGGGTTGTCAATCCCTATAAGGCCACTTACGAGAGTGAGATCTGATAGATATGATAAGATATTTTTTGGTATTTTCACGATAAAAGATGCAAAGTAAAATAAAGGCAAAGTAAATAGAAAAGGAAATAACTAAGTAGTAGGAGATCAATATGATAAAGATAGACCCGGGGGCCATAGGTTTCACTAGTGGCTTCTCTCGAGAGCATAAGTATTCTACGGTGGGTGAACAAATTACTGTTGAGCAATTGACAGAATTGAGCATAGTTATGAGAATATCTAGGTATGATCATGTATATAGGCATCACGTCCGAGACAAGTAGACCGACTCCTGCCTGCATCTACTACTATTACTCCACTCATCGACCGCTATCCAGCATACATCTAGAGTATTAAGTTAAAACAGAGTAACGCCTTAAGCAAGATGACATGATGTAGAGGGATAAACTCATGCAATATGAAGAAAACCCCATCTTGTTATGCTCGATGGCAACAATACAATACGTGCCTTGCTTCCCCTACTATCACTGGGAAAGGACACCGCAAGATTGAACCCAAAGCTAAGCACTTCTCCCATTGCAAGAAAGATCAATCTAGTAGGCCAAACCAAACTGATAATTCGAAGAGACTTGCAAAGATAACCAATCATAGAGAAAAGAATTCAGAGAAGATTCAAATATTGTTCATAGATACACATGATCCTAAATCCACAATTCATCGGTGTCAACGAACACACCGCAAAAATAAGATTACATCGAATGGTTCTCCACAAGAGAAGGGGAGAACATTGTATTGAGATCCAAAAAGAGAGAAGAAGCTACCTAGCTACTAACTATGGACCCGTAGGTCTGAGGTAAACTACTCACACTTCATCGGAGGGGCTATGGTGTTGATGTAGAAGCCCTCTGTGATCGATGCCCCGTCTGGCGGAGCTCCGGAATAGGCCCCAAGATGCGATCTCGTGGATACATAATGTTACGACGGTGGAATTAGGGTTTTGGCTCCATATCTGATCGTTTGGGGTACGTAGGTATATATAGGAGGAAGGAGTACGTCGATGGAGCAATAGGGGGCCTACGAGGGTGGAGGGCACGCCTGGGGGTGTTAGGCGCACCCCCTACCTCGTGGCCTCCTCTTTTCTTACCTGACGTAGGATCCAAGTCTCACGGGTCTTGTTCGTTGAGAAAATCACGTTCCCGAATGTTTCATTCCGTTTGAACTCCGTTTGATATTCGTTTTCTTCGAAACCCTAAAACAGGCAAAAACCAGCAATTCTGGGCTGGGCCTCCGGTTAATAGGTTAGTCCCAAAAATAATATAAAAGTGGATAATAAAGCCCAGTAATTTCCAAAACAGTAGAAAATATAGCATGGAGCAACCAAAAATTATAGATATGTTCTACTTTCGCCGCCGCAGCCTCTTGCTGCCACCGCTGCAGCATCCTCCCCCTTTCTCTGCTACGCCCGCAGCTCGCTGCTCCGCCCGTGACCACCCGTAGCCGTGCCGGTGTGCCCTGCCCGCCGCGCCAGGAGCTCCGCTGTCGCACGCACCTGCATGTATGCGCTTTCGTCGCGCCTCGCGCACCCGCCTGCTGCTGCTGCTCTGCTGCTCTTGCGAGCCACTACTTCTGCTTCTTGTTGCTGCCGCAGCACGCCGCTGCCTGTTCCATACCGCGTTTGCCCTTGCCCGGCCACACCGTCGCTGGTCACCGCTGCCCTGTCACCCGCTGACTGCGGCGCTCGCTCGTGCCCACCCCGCGCCGCCTGCCTGCGCCGCACCCCGCGCCTAGCTCGTGTGCATGCTCTTGCTGCTCTGCTGAATGTGCTATTGAATGCTACTGTAGCTACTACTTGCTAGCTTTCCTATTTCCACAATGATTAACCCCCTTGACAGCCTTTGATCAGCGGTTAAACAACTACAAACAGGCTGTCGGGGGCGATGCTGATTCCACCAACACCTATGGGGACAGGGCCCCTTTCGGTTCGGTGGGGGGCGGAGAGCGCACAAAGAGCGGATCGAGGCAGTGCACGCGGGCGATTTTACCCAGCTTCTGGCCGCACGGATGCGTAAAACCCTACTGCTGCTTGTTTGTGTATATTGGATTCTTGCTCAGGAGCGATGGACGCTGCCAGACTGAGCGTGAGAGTGTTCCTGGAGTTGAATGAGCCGAACTGGCCGAACCTTCGAACCCTTTCTACGTTGCGCTTGGGCCTCCTTTTATACTCTCAAGGGGTCACCGACGGGGGGCAACGTAGACAAGAAGGGTAAAAATGGAAAAGGATGCGGTAGGTGCAGCTACCGCTACTGTGGATACAGTGCGCCCTACCTAACTCTGACGGCAGGGGACAAGGGCATTAAATGCCTGTTTGAGTCTCTTAAACAGTGCAAAAGGTGACCGTTAGGAGTGCCACCGTTTGCCACAATGGGCTTCTCTTCATCTCCGCTTGCCACCACGTACCCCTAGCTGCACGGCCTCCTGCCACGTGTGCTTGGGGGAGTCCCAAAGCGACACGTTAGCAGGTGTGCTGGAGCGCGGGCACGAAGTGGGGGTTTCCGGCGGCAAGCTCCTTGCCGCGGCCGTTGTCTTGTCGCGTCCGGAAGCTTGTCGCTCGCCGGATCTTGCCGGGACACAGGGCGCGTCGCGGCAAGCTTTCTTGATACGCCTTGAGTGGCCTTCCTGGCAAGCTCCTCTTGCCGGGGCCTGGGTTGGCCTTCCTGGCAAGCTCCTCTTGCCGGGGTCTTGTCTCTTCCCGGCAAGCTCCTCTTGCCGGGGCCTGGGTTGGCCCTCCCTGGCGAGCTCCTCTTGCCGGGGCTTTGGTTTGAGTACTTTGTTCTTGAATGGTCTTCAAGGGAACCACGGAGGGGCCTGGCGGTCACCCGGCAAGCCTTGCCGCGGGGCGCTGCAACTGCCCGTGCACGAGATCGGGGTAATAGGGTACCCCTACTCTAGTACACCGACAGGAGCCCCCGGGCCTGGGCCACACACGGTGCCGAGCGCTGTTGGGCCAGGCCCAAAACAGTGCACGGGCACGCGCGCCTAGGTCACGCCGAATATCTCTCCGCTCCCACCGGGCACGCCCAGAACGGCACGCGTCAAACGCGGCATCGTGGGTGAGATCGTGGGTGGCGTGCGTGGGGCTAAGCCCCCCGAGCATGCGTCAGGCCACGATGATGGGGACGGTTCACACCCTCCTCCCTAAACGGAGGCAGGTGTGGGGGCGTGGTGCATTTACTGGACGAGGCCGGCGCGCGGTTTTTGGGACGTCCACTCCCCGCGTTCACGGGGTGGAGCGAGGCCACCTCATCTGTCGCCTTGGTTCTGCATCCCCGCCACGCAGCTCCCATGCGCTTGGGGTCACGGACGGTGGAGTGGGAAACTGGGCCGTCGCGAGCGGGTTGGCCCCGACTCCCTGCCCTTCCCGTGTCTTGATTCGCTGAGCGGGGCGGCCGAGCCCCCACCTCGCTCCTTTATAAAGAGCGGGATGGTAGCACAGAAACCCGCACTCTCTCATCTTCTCCTTTCTTCAGCTTCTACTCCCCTTTCTCCCATCTGCCATGGAGAAAGGGAACTCAGGCCCTTCACCGGTGGCGGCGAGGGTCACCACCAGACAGCGCATCTCTCCCTCTTCCGCGCCCGTGGTGGCAGAGCCAGCCATAAGGGGAAGAGGGAGGGGGCGAGGTCGCGGACGAGGTCGAGGACGAGGTCGAGGCGCTCGGGGAAGAGGCGGACGGGGCGGTGCGTCAGCTTCACCTCCGCCGGCAGCTCCTCCCCCCACAGTGGTCCATATAGGGGACGACCCTTGCGAGTTCTTCGTCAGGCTGCGCCGGGTGCCTCGTCGTCGCCTCCGGCTTCCAGCTCCGTTTGCGCGCGCGATGGAAGTGGACCCGCCCGAGATGCTGAGACTGCACATGAGGGGCTGTGGGATCAGCGGCACACGAGTCCGCGTTGCATTCCCAGCCCCTAATGTGATGTATCTTGATCGAGGGTGGAAGACGTTCGCCCGCATCCACAGCTTGACGGAGGGGTTTACCCTCCATTTTAAGTTGATGGAGGGCGGTCTCCTCTCCGTCAAGGCCTTCGGGTGCTTCGGCACTCGGGCGAAGTGCTGCGTGGATAGCTCCTCCGACAGCGAAGGCTCCTCCCCGAGCGAGAGCGACGAGGAGGGGAGCGATAGCGACGACGAGGGTAGCGGGCGGCGGGGTAGCGGGTCCGACTAGGCGTCGGGCGCCGCTTTGCGCGGCACCGGCAACCCCATCATCCGCGTCGCCGGCTTCTTGAACTCCCCGGGGTCGTCTCCTTGGGCGGCTGGCGTAGGGAGGCTGCGGAAGGGGAAGAGGGCAGGCGACAAGGCCGTCAAGCCGGAGTACAAGGGCGTGGTGCCCTCGATAGCATGCTGACGTCCTACCGCCCCGTCTTCTAGCCCCGCTTCCAGCGCCGCCATCGCCGTCCAGCCTTCGGACGGCCCTGGGATGTTCTCTTGGTGTCTTCTGGCACCCGTAGCTCGCCTAGGCACTCCTTTTTCCCTTTTCGCCTCCTTGACCTGCCTCCTGAAAAGGGGGACAGGAAAGGGGTTACGGGCATCTTATCTTTTTAATTTGTAAGCCTTCGGGCCTTAGCTGTATCTAGAACTTGTAATCCTCTCTTTCATGTTTTTCATCCTCTATGGACTGTACCTGAGTGGGATGTTTTTTAATGAAAAAGGGATGCTTGCCGGGTTATTTGTCTCGCGAGTTAAACCCACGCCAAGGCGCAAATCCTTGGTATCCCTCGGACAGACATTTCATCTCCCGGCAACAGACCCTGCCGCCTTCCCACGTCGCTCGACCTTTCTCACGCTTTTGACGGAGGCAGGAACGAGGTGGGTGCGGTCTCCTCGTTTCATCCCTTTGCTGCCGCGACTACGACCAAACTTGGCCCCGAGAACGAGCCCCAGGGCCTAGAGTCGAGGGAGCACGGCAGTTTCCGGGAAGAAACGTGGTTTCGCATTCCCCAGTCCATAAGAGGATGCATGATGAGGTATGAAAGACTTATCTGATATTGCAGCCCCCGGCAACTCTGGTTTGCCGTGGACGATTCTTGGCACTCACAGCCCCCAGCGATACTGGCTTGCCGGGAAGGCTTTTATCCTCAGCAGAGAACTTTGTCGTTCTCGATGCCGGCTTCCGGCAAGCTGGTCGTCAGGAAGGCTTTTGTCTTCGGCAGAGAACTTCGACGTTCTCGATGCCGGCTTCCGGCAAGCTTGTTGCCAGGAAGGCTTTTGTCTTCGGCAGAGAACTTCGACGTTCTCGATGCCGGCTTCCGGCAAGCTTGTTGCCAGGAAGGCTTTTATCTTCAGCAGAGAACTTTGACGTTCTCGATGCCAGCTTCCGGCAAGCCTGTTGCCAGGAAGGCTTTTACCTTCAGCAGAGAACTTTGACGTTCTCGATGCCGGCTTCCGGCAAGCTGATTGCCAGGAAGGCTTTTACCTTCAACAGAGAACTTTGACATTCTCGATGCCGGCTTCCGGCAAGCTGATTGCCAGGAAGGCTTTTACCTTCAGCAAAGAACTTTGACGTTCTCGATGCCGGCTTCCGGCAAGCTGATTGCCAGGAAGGCTTTTATCTTCAGCAGAGAACTTTGACGTTCTCGATGCCGGCTTCCGGCAAGCTCGTTGCCAGGAAGGCTTTTATCTTCAGCAGAGAACTTTGACGTTCTGGATGCTGGCTTCCGGCAAGCTCGTTGCCAGGAAGGCTTTTATCTTCACCAGAGAACTTTGACGTTCTCGATGCCGGCTTCCGGCAAGCTCGTTGCCAGGAAGGCTTTTATCTTTAGCAAAGAACTTTGACGTTCTCGATGCCGGCTTCCGGCAAGCTTGTTGCCAGGAAGGCTTATGGCGAAGAACTTCGTTGCTCTTGACACCGGCTCCCGACAAGATCGTTGCCGGAAAGGCTTATGGCGAAGAACTTCGTCGTTCTTGACACCGGCTCCCGGCAAGACCGTTGCCGGAAAGGCTTATGGCGAAGAACTTCGTCGTTCTTGACGTCGGCTTCCGGCAAGATCATTGCCGGAAAGGCTTATGGCGAAGAACTTCATCGTTCTTGACACCGGCTCCCGGCAAGATCGTTGCCGGAAAGGCTTATGGCGAAGAACTTCGTCGTTCTTGACGCTGAAGAGATTGGCCCTAAGGGCGTTGCCAGCCCCCGGGCCATAACTGCGTTCAAACATAGCAAGCGATTAGTATCCGAAGTGCACTTAACTCGCTTGCAAATTTCGACTTTTGCTGCATATTCCCTATGCCTGCTGGAATGCTTTCCGGTGCGTACGATCCAGCCAGTAGCGCTTGAGGGAACGGGCCCTTAGCGGCTATTCGGGAACAACGCCTCCCGGAAAGGTTTACCTTCTTGGTTCTAGCGCAAGCGCACAAGTTGCTGAGCGGACTCGAGGCAACATGGAGCGCAACTAGCCCCGAGAAGGCTCCTCGGCATACAGGTCTATGCAGAAATCTCAAATAAATAGCGCATGCTATCTTCCTGTTCAACCCCTCTTTGTACGTCCACCCTACGCTTTCTAGGGAAACTTGCCGGTGCAGGCACCCTTGCCGCGAGCGCTGACTGCGGAACTTCAGCAGCCTGCTGGCGGGGTCGCTACCGACAAGTAATCTTGTCGCAACTAGTTGCAGCTCGCTTAAGTTGTTGAGCGGATTCGAAACAACGTAAGGGCGCTAGCGGCTCACTTAAGTTGCTGAGTGGACTCGAAGCAAAGTAAGGGCGCTAGCAGCTCACTTAAGTTGTTGAGCGGACTCGAAACAAAGTAAGGGCGCAACTAGCTACGAGTCGACTCCTCCGCGCACAGGTTTTCCGTACAAAGAACAAAATCTCCGAGGCGGATAACCTTATATAGAAAGGAAATATCTAAAGTTTCGCACGACTTAGCTTTTTCTGTTGCCGCACTGGCGCCGTTCTTTTACTCGCCCGCTCCTTAGGAGCCATGACGATGAAGAACAGCTGAGCCTTGCGCGCACGCCGGATCGGATTCGCACAATCTCGACGCCCCCTACCTGGCGCGCCAGAGATGTCGGGGGTGATGCTGATTCCACCAACACCTATGGGGACAGGGCCCCTTTCGGTTCGGTGGGGGGCGGAGAGCGCACAAAGAGCAGATCGAGGCAGTGCACGCGGGCGATTTTACCCAGCTTCGGGCCGCACGGATGCGTAAAACCCTACTGCTGCTTGTTTGTGTATATTGGATTCTTGCTCAGGAGCGATGGACGCTGCCAGACTGAGCGTGAGAGTGTTCCTGGAGTTGAATGAGCCGAACTGGCCGAACCTTCGAACCCTTTCTACGTTGCGCTTGGGCCTCCTTTTATACTCTCAAGGGGTCACCGACAGGGGGCAACGTAGACAAGAAGGGTAAAAATGGAAAAGGATGCGGTAGGTGTAGCTAACGCTACTGTGGATACAGTGCGCCCTACCTAACTCTGACGGCAGGGGACAAGGGCATTAAATGCCTGTCTGTGTCTCTTAAACACTGCAAAAGGTGACCGTTAGGAGTGCCACCGTTTGCCACGATGGGCTTCTCTTCATCTCCGCTTGCCACCACGTACCCCTAGCTGCACGGCCTCCTACCACGTGTGCTTGGGGGAGTCCCAAAGCGACACGTTAGCAGGTGTGCTGGAGCGCGGGCACGAAGTGGGGGTTTCCCGCGGCAAGCTCCTTGCCGCGGCCGTTGTCTTGTCGCGTCCGGAAGCTTGTCGCTCGCCGGATCTTGCCGGGACGCAGGGCGCGTCGCGGCAAGCTTTGTTGATACGCCTTGAGTGGCCTTCCCGGCAAGCTCCTCTTGCCGGGGTCTTGTCCCTTCCCGGCAAGCTCCTCTTGCCGGGGCCTGGGTTGGCCTTCCTGGCAAGCTCCTCTTGCCGGGGTCTTGTCTCTTCCCGGCAAGCTCCTCTTTCCGGGGCCTGGGTTGGCCCTCCCCGGGGAGCTCCTCTTGCCGGGGCCTTGGTTTGAGTACTTTGTTCTTGAATGGTCTTCAAGGGAACCACGGAGGGTCCTGGCGGTCACCCGGCAAGCCTTGCCGCGGGGCGCTGCAACTGCCCGTGCATGAGTTCGGGGTAATAGGGTACCCCTACTCTAGTACACCGACACAGGCCTAAAAATAATATGAATAGAAAGTATACATGACAAACCTCATTTTATCCCACTAGACCAAATCCTTGTGATGAATAAATTAAATCCTACAAAAATCACAAAATGACATATTATGTTAATAACTCCTAGCCTACTAACTTGTGTGCGTTGTGTGTGTGCGTGGTGCACATGGCCGGAGTAGTGGCCTTGCTTAGATTAAGTACTACTAGGTGTTAATTAATGGCTAAAATAGTCTATGTACAGATGACATGTGGCCCCTTTTATTTAAAATCCTAATTAATAGTTTGTGCCAATGACAAGTAGGGCCCAACGCAATGTTCATTGGTTGACTAGTAAAGGTGTTGACTGAGTCAACCCAGCTCCTTGACCCCACATGTCATCGAGTGTGACTAGCCCCCTGCTGAGTTAAACAAAATTCATAGTTTATAATTTGAATTAAATAGATTAAAAAAATCATTTAAACTTTAGAAAGTCATATAAAATAATCCATAGCTCGGATGAAAATGTTTTCTACATGGAAGTTGCTCAGAAAAATGCAAAGAATCTCAACGCGCGGTCCGTTCATCTATCACATGCCCCTAGCATGCTGAACATGGAACTTTCCCCTCTCTTCCATCTGTCCGGAAAATGCCTAACACCAGGAAAACCCCTTTGGATGTTTTCCCTCTCTGTTTTCAACGTGTATTACCGCGTTAGTTCACCTCTAGCACCTTGTATTGCCATGTTATGCCTTGTGATGCCTTGTTTACTATGTATTTTCTGTTTATTCCCCCTCTTCTCTCTGGTAGACCCCGAGACTGATCCTCCCCCTGTGATCGACTACGTCGACGACGACACTTCTTCCTTTTCAGCAGAGCTTCAAGGCAAGCAAACCCCCCTTGAGCATTCCGATATCGCCCATTTGTTTCCCTGTCATGCTTGCATTAGAACTGCTACTGCTTTCTGTATGATCATACTCTGATGCATAGCTTGTTTTTGTTACCTGCTTAATATTACCTACCTGCTTATCCTAAACTGCTTAGTATAGGTTGGTTAGTGATCCATCAGTGACCCCCCACCTTGTCCTTGTTGCCCCACTTTATGTTCGATGTCTCGACCAACCTGATCGACGTCCGGGCCCCGACACCTCACATCACCCCCCTAGTTGTACGACTCTGCAGAGTTACTATCAAGTGCCGAGGTTGACACCTCATACATCACTCCTGATGAGTTCTCTGTATTGTATTTATCCGATCGTGGTCATCGAGGGTGATTTCCTCCTTAACCACTTCCGATACAACTCTGTCGTGCAACCCCTCAAGTGTGAACCTCGAGGGTGATTTCCTCCTTAACCATTATGTTCACCTTGATGATTACATCGAGTGGAATCCACCGAGGGTGCTTCCTCGGGGTTTCCCTTGGTGTTAGACACACAGTTACTATGGTTACTATGACTTTACAATGAACCATGTTAGTAAAGACGGGTCGGTCCTGAGGGGTACCCGCGTGAGCTTAATTGCGAGTGATGTGGAGTCGGGTTGACCTGGAAGGTGCCCGCGAGATACTTACGAGGCGTGGCCGGGCATTCTTAGCCCTTGCCACAAGTACTCGAGATGGGGCGACGAGGTCACATCGTTCGTGAGTCTCTGCTTGTGATCGCACTACCAACACACTAACGGTATGGATATTTGATCCGAGGGGCCTCTGGCTTGATATCACTGACCATCACGTGGGCATAGTATGGGCGTTCTGCGTCGTATACATCAGCCGAAGCTTAATAGACGCCAGCGACTGAGCGGCGCGCGCCAGGTTGGACTGCATAACCTCCTGCCTTGTTTAAGGAGGTAGTTAGGTCTGCTCACCGGGCACGTACGCAACATGCAGGAGTTCCCGGGGAGATGACCCATGACCGCTGGGGGCGTAGGCTTAGTCCTGTGTGCTGACCTCTCTATTAAGCCTAGGTCGGGTTGCGGCGTATTGTTTGGCCGAGGCCGGGCATGACCCAGGAAAGTGTGTCCGGTCGGAGTTAATCGAGCATTGTGGGTAACTTGGTGCACCCCTGCAGGGAAGAAAAATATCTATCGATAGCTTGTCCTATGGTAACGGACACTCGGAGTTGTATCCCGATCGATACAACTAGAACTGGATACTTGAGATGAGAAATGGATAGTATGGCTCTGGGATTGCTTTCTCACAGAGAGTCGAGGATCTCTGGCCGAGTTTGATCACACTACTACTACTGTACTTTATGCTACTCTACTCCCTCATGTTGCTGCAAGATGATGGTTTCCAAAAGATGCTAGTCTTTGATACGACTAGCTTCTCCCCTCTATTCTGGCTTTTCTACAGTCCAGTCCACATATACAGCCTTCCTTTGATAATGTTGCATATGTAGTGTAGATCCTTGCTTGCGAGTACTTTGGATGAGTACTCACGGTTGCTTTGCTTCCTCTTTTCCCCCTTCTTTCTTCTTTTCGGTTGTTGCGATCAGATGGTGGATCCTAGGAGCCAGATGCCACCCAGTCGACTACTACTACACTGAGGGTGTCTACTACTACGTGGAGACCGCCGACGACCAGGAGTAGTTAGGAGGCTCCCAGGCAGGAGGCCTTGCCTTTTCGATCGATGTTGCTTTTGTGCTAGCCTTCTTAAGGCAAACTTCTCTAGCCTATGTCTGTACACAAATATTGTTGCTTCCGCTGACTCTTGTGTATTCGAGCTGATGTATTCGAGTCCTCGAGTCCCATGGCTTGTAATATAAAGCTTGTATTATTTTTATTTGTGTCTAGAGTTGTGTTGTGATATCTTTTCGTGAGTCCTTGATCTTGATCATACACATTTGCGAGTATGATTAGTGTACGGTCAAATCGGGGGCGTCACAAGTTGGTATCAGAGTCGACTGCCTGCCCCTTCCACACTCCTTGACCGAAGTTGAGTCTAGTCGATGAAAACTATTTTACTAACATGGATGTGCGGCCCATGGGCCCACGTCGCCGTTGGGTGGTATTATGATCTTTTATTCCTCATCTATACTTTGGGACTCTAATCTCTCTTCTCTTCTGGTTAATGAATTTTGCTAAGACTGCCACTAGGATCCCGTGATCACTTTCACCAAGAGAGCACCTTATTACGATGATCGTCTACTGCACCAGAATATTCCAAGGATACTTAATGATGTTCTCTTGAGACTTTGTGCCATCGCTTTTGCAATTCCCATCCATCGATAAACCTCTATGGATAACCACGTACACTTGCCATTCATACAATCATTCCCCATTGATCTTGTTATTATAAGATACCTTAAAATTCTCTCTATTGTTCTGAGAATACTTGTGCCTACTGCCTTGCTGTTCTTTGCCAGATGAATACCCCTACGGATAATTCCTCACACTACTGATTATTCGCTCATCACCAATTGTTCAAGTGTTTCACAAAAGTCTTTGATATACTATTCGATCCTTCAAAAATACTTAGAAGCTTATTGCTCTGCAAATACTTGTCTACTTGCATTAGGGATGCTTCCCATATGTCTGGTAATATTCATTAGTCTCCTTTGACACCGTCATTTTGATCCTATTGATTCAACATGAGTGCGAATGCACGCAATCATCGGTTGTTCCTTTTAAATTTTCCTTTCTGGCCCAGACATCGTTTCTCATATGAGCTGGTTCTTTCCCAATCAAGATTTGATCGGGTGGACCTCTAAGTCTATTCAACTTACTCATCTTTTGATCAGAGCCTCTGCTTCTGATCCTTCGTCTTGAAATCATAATTCCTTTGTACCCAAGCATCGGAGCATTCAGACGTTTCTACAAGCCGATGCCTTTGCATCCCCTTCTTCATGTAATTGATTACCGATACTCACATCAACTCTGTCGTGAATCGCCAGATCCATTGCTGGGTTGTTGTCCGATAGAGTCCTTCACATCCAAAATCTTGTGAGTTTTTCCCTGATACATAATACCTTCGATAAATTGTATCATCTACTTTGATTTCGATACTCATACTTCGAACTCATTTCTTTTGCTTGATTGATGGTTGTATAGATTCGTAAAAATACCCCGATGGGTTGAACTTATGCCTTCCATAATCCGTATGAACCCGAGAGTTCTCACGAGTCTTACTCTTCTGGTACTTCGCCAGATAAATCTTCTGTGCTACAATTTCTTCGAAAACAAGGAGTGAATGAAAGGTTATGCATTGAAGAAATGGGAGTCGACCTTGAACATTTGTGTTCATGCCCATGGACCCGATGTGGAAATTATCATGGAAGCTTCTTATTATAATAATAATAATCGCCTTGTGATAAGTTCATCTTGTATCTATGTTTGGTCCTTTGCAACCGTGGTTCCGACCATATTGTTCTTCTTTGATCCCATTTCTCGGACAAGTTAAAGTGTGTCGGATTTCGGGTTCCGGCAGACCCTTGAGGTTCGAACACTGGGGTGCGCACGGAGATCTCTCCCCTACCGATCTATGTTCAATCTCCTCGCGTGATCTAAGCTGAAAACAACAAACAACACAAGGGACACAAGGTTTATACTGGTTCGGGCCACCGTTGTGGTGTAATACCCTACTCTAGTGTGTGGTGTGGTGGATTGCCTCAGGGGCTGATGATGAACAGTACAAGGGAAGAACAGCCTCGCGAGAGGTGTTCTTGAGCTGGTGCGATGAACTGCTTGGATGAGTTCAGTCGCCTCTCTCTCTCTCTCTCTCTCTCTCTCTCTCTCTCTCTCTCTCTCTGCTAGGGCTCTACCAGATTTCTAGCTGTCTAGGTGTGTCTCTCTTCCTCTCGATGTCTCCCTCTACTCTCTGGTGGCTAGCTCTATTTATAGAGGCCCTGGGCCTCTCCCCAAATAATGAGCGGGAAGGGCGCCAACAATTGGCCATTTTGAAGGGGAACATCTAGTATAAGTTATCCTGACCAAAGGTGGTCTTTGGCTGCCAAAAGTACTGGTGATGACGCTGTCTTGGGCTCCACGGTGACCTCTGTCCTGCCGCTCTGCTGGTCTTGGTCTCGTTGCACCGGAATGGCAACCTTTGACGATGCCTTGGCCTGTGCTTGCCCCCCTTGCACCAAAGGGGAAACAAGGACACTGCGCAGGCCGGCGCCCGCCTGGTCTCGATCGTCATGGCTTGCGTCATGGGCTCCTCATGAGGTATCCCTGCCTTGATCTCTTCGCCTCCTCGCGAGCCTGCCTGATGAGGCTGCCTCTGAGGAAGCTTCCTATCATCCGCCTTACGAGGCTTGGCCCCTCGCGAGGGTCTTGAGCTTGAGCTGATGAAGATGGGTCGCGCTGGGCCCCCACTTGAGCCATGTCGCGGGCCGCAGGCAGGCAAGTCTGGGGACCCCCGTTCCCAGAACGCCGATAGTAGCTCCCGGGCCCAAGGCGCGCCCGGGCTTGGCCTGGCAGGGAAGCGAAGGGGCAAGCGCGAAGCGCCGCGGACCCCAATAGCCTGCGGCCTTGGGCCCCGCGTGGTGATTGATTGGACGTGGGCGTCTGCGCTTCCCACGATGCTTCGACAACTGTCCATCTGACAAAAGAGGTGCCCGGGCCAGACTTACCTGCTTTGTTCTTGTTCGCCTCGCCCTAGATCCCCTTTCTCGCTCTCCTCCTTCTTGCTCCTGAAATCCTCCAGATCTGTTTCAATCCTCCAAATCTGGCACACCATGGCGCGTCGCAAGTCCCTGATCGAGGCCTGGTACTCGCCGGCTCTGGATTCCCCGAACCTGCCGGAGAAGAACCTCGCCCTCACGCGCCTGATGACGGTGGCGCAGGGCAGCAAGGGGGCGACTATGCGCAAGGCCGGCTCCGACCAGCCTGAAGGCAGGGGGAGCACCTTCTATCCGCTGTTTGTGAGCGCCATCGTCGCCGGTCTGGTGCCTCCTTTCTCTGAGTTCTTATTTGTTGTTCTCCGCCAGTACAACTTGCAGGCTCTACATCTCCACCCCAACTCTGTTCTTCTCCTGGCGATTTTTGCTTACTACTGTGAGGCTCACATCGGGGTAAAGCCCTCGGTGGCCCTGTAGCATCACTATTTTTCTCTCCGGGTTTCTGGTGGCCATATCTCCGCATGTGCGAGCTTCATCGCATACTCCAATTCCAATGCTATCTCGAAGCCTGGGAAGAGAATCGAAGGCTTCTGGAGCAAGTGGGTCATGGTGGACGTCGGGCGCCTCCACCCCCGTCTGGTGTTGCCTATGGGACAGCGCAAGGCTGTCGACGCGTGGTCCCGCGCGGAGCTCGTTGACCCCCGTGCGAAGGCGGTGCTGAAGAGGATGAACGTGGACCTAAGGCCAAGCAACTTGGGGGCGGCGAAGCTGACCGGGGCCATCCTCCAGAGGGAGTTCTTGGAGCACCGGGTGGATCCACTCCAGGAGCACTCGCTCCCGTTGTGGAGGCTTGGGGAAGCGGACGCCGCCTTGCGCCTAAGCTCTGAGGCCCTGACCGACGAGAATCTGGTCGCGGCCGTCCATTCCTTGGTTGGGGGAGACGTGGCGAAGCTGGTGGGCGCCCCCGTCCCCCTGTTCCTTCGTGACGACTGGGAGCAGGTGGTGAACGCCATGCCCACCTTCAATGGTGAGGGGCTGGTGCCCACAGAAGCTCCCTAGGGTCTTGCGGTGCTGGCGATGGTGAACGTGTCCTCCAACAGCTCCAGCGGGAGCGAGGGGGAAGAAGAGGCGGAGGAGGAAGAGTCTGACTCCGAGGCGACTGGCGAGGAGTCGAAGGAGTCTTTCCCTCGGTGCAGGTCCCAGGCCCTCCGCTCCATGCCGACGATGACGAGGCCGGCTCCAGGCGAGGAGGGGAGGACTCCCCCTTTGTCGCAAGGAAGGGCAGGTCGGGGCTGGTTCCCCCAGGATCTGCTCTGGTCCCTGGGTTGTCTGAGGCCAGCTCCAGCCCTCCTGACGTGCCCTCTGCTTCCGGGCCTCCCGAGGCTGACCCCAGCTGCAGGCTCTCGGGCTTCAAGTTTGGCCGGAGGTTGCTTGGGTCCGCGAGCGACGACCAGTAAGTGCTCGATTCGTTCTTTGCTTGGTTTCTGCTGCCGAGGCTTGACGTCCATATTCTTTTGTCAGGCCGGCGCCTGCGGCGAAGAGGTTGAAAGGGGCTTCTGCGGCCCTGCTTGGGGCAAGTCCACCTGCCAGGATGGCGCCTTCGTCCGCTGAGGGGAAAGACGGCGAGGCTCGCGCCTCCCCTGCCCGGTCGTCCTCGCGAGGCCGACTGGGATGCCTCGGCGAGGAGTCAGCCCCCGTAGCCCTGCTGACCCTGGAGTCGACTGCGCTCGATGCTGCAGCCGAGGCAGCCAAGGCCCAGGGGGTTCCTTCCTGCCAAGCCGTGATCACGCTGCCGTCCTCTTCGACTGCTCCGCCGGTTCCTGCTTCTTCTGTTCCCTCTGCCGCCGTCCTGGACCAGGTCGGTGGCGAACTGAGCCAGCTGCGGGAGGATGTTCTGAGCGCGGACCCTCGTCTAGTGGCCGGGCGCCTGGAGCTAGCTTCTGGCTGGGCCCGTTTCGCTGCCTTCGTCCGAACAGCGCTGAGCCAGGCCGTGTCGGCCTTCGATGGGGAGAAGCAGGCCGCCAACCAAGCCAAGGCCGCTCACGATGCTGCCCTGGGCGACGCTGTGGCTGCCAAGTCTCGCTGTGAGGCGCTGGAGACCAAGCTGCAAGGCCTGCGCAATGAGCTCGCCAAGGAGGTCCACGGCGGCCAGGAGAAAGAGAAGGAGATGGAGGCTCGGGAGGCTGCCGTCAAGGACCGGGACGTCGAGCTTGATGACCGCCACGGCCGATTGGAAACGCTGGAGGAGTCACTGCAGGCGGAGAGGACAGAGCTAGACACCAAGGCGAAGGTCCTGGCAGAGGATCGGGTGGCCTTCGCGAAGATGGAGAAGAAGGCTCGTGCCGCGCTGACCACCCTTTACGAGAACGGCTTGGAGGAGCCGTTGGCCGGTGCGGAGGATGGCCCCGCCAAGCTGCTTCCCTTCCTGGTCCGTGCGCTTGAAGATGTCGTAGACGGCCTTGGCCCCACGGCCGAGGCGCGTGCCCTATCTTCTGCGGCGCTGACGCATGTCCTCAGCCACGTCTACCTGCGCGACCCCGACGTCGACTTGGATAGCCTGCTAGAACCCGTGAGTGACGACCTTTCCGCCACTGCCACTGAGGCCGTGAAAGGCCGAGCCGAAGCTTTGATGGGGAGGTTCCGCGCCTTCAGCATCTTGCCCGGGCGCGGTGCCGCCAGCTCCGCGGCCCCGGGAGGCGGAGTCGTCCAGCGTGACTCCGCCACAGGCGGTGGCGCCACTAGAGAGTGATCCCTTCGCGGCTTCTGTGCTGTTTTTATTCCTGCAACATGCACCATGCCTCGCGGAGGCATTTAAACTTGTGTTTGGCGTCGTGAAACAATCTATGGCTTGTAATATTTGCTTTGAATTTCCTGGAATTTGCATTTTTCTCCCCTACTTGCTCGCGCTCTACGTCGGTAGGGCCCGAGCCCGCGCATACCTCACCCAGCGTTAGCCCCGACCAGAAACCAGGACGGGGCTAAGGAGCAAGGGGCTACGTGGCAAGTTAGGCTCCTGAGTCGTGATGCTCAGGAGTCCCCCTTGACGCGCAAGCAACAAGTAGAAAGGGGGGGGATGAGGAGTGGATTGATCGTTCTACGTCGGCAGGGCCCGACCCCGCGCATACCTCACCCAATGTTAGCCCCGACCGGAAACCAGGACGGGACTAAGGAGTGAGGGGCTACGGGGCAAGTTAGGCTCCTGAGTCACGATGCTCAGGAGTCCCCCTTGACGTTCAAATGGGTTTCCATACCTTGGCTCCGCTCGGGGAGGGGCGCGTGACGACCAGGTCCAAGGGACCTGGCTGGGTGGCGTGCGCTCGGGCGAGGCCCGGGCGTAGCCCCCGTGTCCAGCCCCCTCGTGCGGCGCTCCTGAGGGGAGGCATTGCGATGGTGCCGGACACTGAGCTCTGGGCTCCCTGAGGTTGGTACGGCCGTAGGACACACTCGGTTGTTTATCACCAACGCGGAGCATAGCGCTTCCGTATGTGTACGGGCATAGCCGCTCCTCGATAGTGTCGTCAGCTAGCGCGGAGCATGGTGATTCCACTGGTACATGGGAGGGGGGCTCCCCTCCGGGAGGAGCCCCGCCCTGACATGTGGCCGGCACGGTAGGGCTAGGAGAGGTGTATCTAGGCACTCGTGAGCCAGCGCAGGACTCACGAGGCCCTACCTCGAGGCGGGTTGCGCCTGGCTCTGGGCCTTTATCAATGGTGTGTTCCTGCAGGGTGGTTAGAATGCAAATGCTCTACGTCCTCAGGTCCTGGCCCTCGAGCTAGCTCAGCCGCCGCTGGTATGACAGGTCGTTGTGCCATGGATCAAGGCCAGGGGGTGAGGGCTGGAGAGCCAGTAGGAGCCCATGAGTCGCGATGCTCAGGTACCCCCCTTTTAACGTGCAAGTGATTTGCATGAAAGCGGAGAAGTCCGCGATAAGCAGCAGGTGAGAATTAAGCGCGAAAGAGCAAATTCATTTTAAGTAGACGCGAGAGAAGCAAACGCCGCTGGGCCAGGCCCGAGCAGCTCGGAGATGATGCAGCCCGAGGGGCGCCCCCAACAAGGTAGGTAAAGAGCATAACAAAAACGGATACATGCCGCAGGGACGGACCCACGCGACCTGGGAATGATGCGGCCCTATGGGCGCTCCCAGCTAAAAATGGAACTTAGAAAAATGTCACCTGGTGCCGTTGAAGATGAAGTGATGTTGAAGAAGCAGGCGATGCGCGATGAAGACGTCGACCCTCACGAGCCCCCAGGCTCAGGAGCCTCGGGAGGCTCCGAGCGCACAGGTGGGTTTCCGAGGGCCATCTCCATCTCCGCCAGGACCGCACAATGCCTGACCTCCTGAGCCTCCAGAATGCTCCTCAGCAGGCGTTGATGAGTGGCGACCGCGTTCGGCAGGCCGAAAGGCATGCGAACGTAGCTGTGAGGTGGACCCTCGCAACGCCCCACGCGCGAAGGCCAAAGGCGCTCCTGAGACGTGGCTTGGTAGAGCCCTGGCACGTCGATGCAGACGCACTGCCCACCATCCTCGCCTGGATGTGGGGCTACGGCGGGCAAGCGGCGGCTGCCGCGCATGACTTTCGACTCCTGTAGCTCCTGGGTGTTCCTTGCGATGAACTCCTATGGGTTTGGTCTTTCTAGCCTTGTACCTTCCTGAGGGAAACGTGCCTGGAAGCACCCCTCCAAGTGGTGCCCAAGCTCCTCCCTCGCGACCTTGGCAAAGTCGGTGGCTCTCCAAGAAAGAGCCCCCGAGCCCTGCCTGAGGAGGCCGCCGGGCGCGCCTTCCTATGCGAGAGAGGGTGGCGCTCCCTGATTGGACGCAGATCCTGACACAACACCTCCGGAGGCGACTGCCTCCTTATGGCTTGGGCCAGGCGAAACCTTCTTCTTCTTAAGGGTCGCCTCTGGAAGTCTTCCGTTCCTGTGGTCCGGGTCTTCAATTGCTGCGGCTTGGAACGCGCGCTCAAGTGAACACACCGCGTCCCTTTCTTCACAGGGTACGGTGATGACTCCACCGCTTCCTGGCATCTTGAGGACATTGTATCCATGGTGAGTCACTGCCATGAACTTGGCCAGGGCTGGGTACCCAAGGATGGCGTTGTATGGCAGACGGATGTGGGCGACGTCAAAGTCAATGAGCTCGGTGCGGTAGTTGTTGCGCTGCCCAAAGGTGACTGGAAGGCGAACCTGCCCTATTGGAACAGTGGAACCGTCAGTGACTCCTGAGAAGGGCTTAGTCGGCTGAAGCTGATCGTATGGCACTTGGATATTGTTGAACGTCTCGACGGATAGGATGTTGAGTCCTGCTCCGCCGTCAATGAGGGTCCTGGTGACCTGCATGTTGCTGATGACTGGGGAGCAAAGCATCGGGAGGACTCCGACCGTTGCCGCGCACTTGAGCTGATCCGCTGAGCTGAACGTGATAGCGCACGTAGACCACCTGAGAGGGCGTGTGGCCTCAAGCTTGGGGAGGACTGCATTCACATCGCGAGCAAACTGCTTGAAGATGCGCTGTGAGGCTGGGGCCTGCGCTCCACCCAAGATGCAAGCGATTGTGCGCGGCTCCTGGAAGCCCCCAGCCTCCTCGTCTTGATGCTGGCCTTCATTCCTCCTTGGCGGTGGCGGCAGAGGAGGAAGGCCTGTGTTGACACACGGGCGATCCTCACGAGGCTGATCTCTCCAGGCTCCCTCGCGAGGCTGGTCCTGCCAGCGATCCTCGCAAGGTCGGTCACGCCACCCTTGGCGAGGGCCAAGGGCTTCCCATCGTCCGCCACCTCTTCATCCTCCTCGGCCATAGCCCCTGTCGTTGCGCTCAGGATGTCGGCCGATACGTCTGTCTCTCACGGCCCTGAGCTCTTGACATTCGTTGGTGTTGTGGGTGTGGAGGTCGTGGTACACGCAGTACCGGCTACCCTTGGATGACTCAGGCTGATCCCTGCCTCGCTTGGTGTTTGGTTCCGCTGCTAGCATGGCAGCCCCCTTGCGCCTCACGTCCTTGGCCTTGGCCTTCTTCTCTTCTGGGTCGGCAGCCGAGAGTTCGAGGAGGGAAAGGCACCCTTCCTCAGCCCTGGCGCACTTGGTCGCCAAGTTGAACAGCTCCAGGGATGTGCATAGGTCTTCATGGATTGCTAGCTCCTCCTTCATCTTGATGTCGCGTACGCCATCGGAGAAGGCCGAGATGATGGCTTCTTTAGTCACCTTGGGGATCTTGAGGCGAGCGTTGTTGAAGCGGTGGATGTATTTTTGTAGGGTTTCCCCTTGCTGCTGCTTGATGCGGTGCAGATCGCTCATGGCCGGTGGCCGGTCGCGAGTGCCCTAGAAGTTGGCGATGAAGCGAGTGCGCATCTCGTCCTAGGAGGAGATCGTGCCAGCAGCCAGGTTCAGGAACCAGGTGCGGGCCCCATCCTTGAGCGCCATGGGAAACTAGTTCGCCATGACCCTTTCATCTCCGTTGGCGGCTTCGATGCATAGCTCATAGAGCTGTAGGAACTCCGCGGGGTCTGCGGTGCCATTGTAGCGAGGGGGCAGGTCAGGCTTGAACTTGCCTGGCCATGCGACGCCGCGTAGCTCGGGGGTGAGGGCACGGCAGCCTGCTGTGGCCACCGGCGCCTTTTGCTGGTGCTGGGATTGTTCCTGGGGATTACCACACGCCGCCGCTTGGAGCAGCATGGGGTCTTGGCGTGGAGGTGCAGGGCGTGATCTTGGCACGCCGGCGTTGGGAGCGCGCGAGCACCTTCTTGGGGACGAGGGATCTCTTGGCAGCTCCTTTCTTGCTGCGCAGGCACCGGACGCGGAGGGTCTCGCCCTGGGGCTGCGCGCCTTGGAGCCATGGCGCCTTCTTGGGGAGGAGGTGGTGGAGGCACCTCCTGATCCTCGCCTCCTGTGCGGAATGGTGGGCGAGGCAGCGAGAGGGACGGCAAGGGGGAGCCCCCTGCGGCGCTGACGAGCTCGGTGATGCGTGCGAGCCAGTCCGCGTAGAGGTCGTCGACGGGGCGGTAGTGCCAGAGCTCTCTTGCCAGGAGCAGTGCGGCGTGCGCGTCCGTGGGGGCACAACGGGCATGGAACGACGAAGCGGCTGGAGTCAGCGACGGTGTGGCGGTGCGGCCCTCCCGCCGTACCGAAGGATGCTGGGACGAGGCCTACTGCTCGTTCCCCGCCGGGCCGGTGGCAGTGTTGGCGGCAGACGACGGGGAACTACGAGGGCGTCCGCCGACGGGCGCCGTCTGGGCGATGCGGGTGGCGAGAGCAGCTCGGCGCTCGGCGCGAGCCCGACGAGCGTCAGCCATGGACACGACGGAAGATCACACGCGAACAGAAGAAGAAAGATTCTGGCGCACCCCTACCTGACGCGCCAAATGTCGGATTTCGGTTTTTGGCAGACCCTTGAGGTTCGAACACTGTGGTGCACGCGGAGATCTCTCCCCTACCGATCTATGTCCAATCTCCTCGCGTGATCTAAGCTGAAAACAATGAACAACACAGGGGAGACGAGGTTTATACTGGTTCGGGCCACCGTTGTGGTGTAATACCCTACTCCAGTGTGTGGTGTGGTGGATTACCTCAGGGGCTGATGATGAACAGTACAAGGGAAGAACAGCCTCGCGAGAGGTGTTCTTGAGCTGGTGCGATGAACTGCTTGGATGAGTTCAGTCGCCTCTCTCTCTTTGCTAGGGCTCTACCAGATTTCTATCTGTCTAGGTGTGTCTCTATTCCTCTCGATGTATCCCTCTACTCTGTGGTGGCTAGCTCTATTTATAGAGGCCCTGGGCCTCTCGCCAAATAATGAGCGGGAAGGGCGCCAACAATTGGCCTTTTCGAAGGGGAACATCTAGTACAAGTTATCCTGACCAAAGGTGGTCTTCGGCTGCCAAAAGTACTGGTGATGACGCCGTCTTGGGCTCCACGGTGACTTCCGTCCTGCCGCTCAGCTGGTCTTGGTCTCGTTGCACCGGAATGGCAACCTTTGCCCGATGCCTTGGCATGTGCTTGCCCCCCTTGCACCAAAGGGGAAACAAGGACACTGCGCAGGCCGGCGCCCGCCTGGTCTCGATCGTCATGGCTTGCGTCACGGGCTCCTCGCGAGGTATCCCTGCCTTGATCTCTCCGCCTCCTCGCGAGCCTGCCTGATGAGGCTGCCTCTGAGGAAGCTTCCCGTCGTCCGCCCCACGAGGCTTGGACCCTCGCGAGGGTCTTGAGCTTGAGCTGATGAAGATGGGCTGCGCTGGGCCCCCACTTGAGCCACGCCGCAGGCCGCAGGAAGGCAAGTCTGGGGAACCCCGTTCCCAGAACGCCGACAAAGTGCTAGTCTTCTGCAGATCTTTTCACCTGTCCAACCTCTACTTTAATCTACCTTCGAGTATTACCCTCTAGTATCTCGAGAATATCACAGAACTACATAACTTATGAGTTCTTCATCAACTATTATTTCTCGCTGATTCAAATTTTCCACAGGTTCTAAGTTGTTAGGCACTCGAGAACACCGATAACTGGTTCGAGTCTACACTTCCTTTTCCATTGATTTTTTTAACCTTTCTTGTAACCTGACATACCTGAGAAGTGATAATTCCCTGCTTATGTAACACCTCGGTGTACAAACTCTGTCAGTAAGACCTTGTTACTATTGTTTATGACATTCTGGTAGCCACCTATGGACGAGAACTTTGCCTATTGGTCTGCCTCGTCTTAATGAGCAGGAAAATGGTTCTCTTCATCCCTCGCCCTTGGTACCAATGTTGTTGTCGACATAACTGACATGCGATACTCTGACCTGCCTTGCTATCATGACCGTGCAAATTGATTAGCGCCTTCCTACTGTTAACCCACATGGTGGACCCATAAGCCATAGTTCCACAGGATCGAAACCTGACTCTCCTGTACATCCCAGTTTTCTAAAATTGTTTTCACGCACTTGGATTCGTATGTAAATCACGAGCCACTTTCCCAGTGATCAATTCTGGTATCAGACGCAATACTTATTCCCATTGCTCTGAACCCATTTCACCCTCTGTTTCGGGCAACGAACGATTGCCTACCCGCTTAAATCTTATTATTGCACCTTCCTACCTTGCTTTCAATGACTTTCTTGAATTCCAACTTGAGAGATGCCTCTATGCCATGTTCATTGAGATAGCCCCTAGGTACCTATCTTGTGTTGAGCTCCGTCCTTCCCGAGTCTTTCCCCCTTACTCCACCCTTTAAATCTCGGGACGAGATTTCTTGTGGTGGAGGACAATTGTGACGCCCGGATAATTAAGCTATAGTAATTCTCTGCTAATGATGCCATGTCATCACATTACTGTTGCGAATCCTCGCTTGATACAAATCTTAGTTCAAACTCAAATTCAAATAAAGTCAAAAATTCAATTTTGTATAACATGAAAACTAAAATTTTCAAAGTGTGGAAAATAGTCCGTGGATATTTTTCATGTTGGAACCAACCTCTATTGGTTTCCCAAAGTGCCCCTGGAAATTATTTAGTGGCCTAGCAGCAATTTAAATTGTCCTTTTCAATTTCTAAAAAGGGTTAGAACACTCCTTTTTGCCTCAAACTTTTTGTGACTCCTACAAATAATGTTTTTGATTTATGTGACAAGTCTCATATCAAACAAAATTCATTTAGTCTTGCAATTAAATAGAAAACAGTAGCTAAAATCGAAAACAGTAAATAAAATATAAATAAAAAGAGAAGGGCCTATTGTACTTGCACTGTGGCCCAACTAGCCAAATGGCCGGCCCAGCCCACCTCCCTTCTCCTTCAACCAGCTACAGGGAGACTGGGGATCGTGGCGCCTATCCATCGGCCATGTCGTGCGTGGCGGCCATTCCCCGCCTTCCCGATGGCTACAAGGGCACCCAAGCCCCTCCTCTCTCCCCCGGTTGAACCCTGGCCGCAACTACTTCCCCCTCTCGCGCCGTTGCTCGCTCCCGCGCACACACCCGAAGCTACCGTCGTCGTGCCATCATCATCGTCGCGGCCATCGTCGTCGCCTTCGCGCGGGAGGACGTCCAAGAGGACCGCGGCCGTCGGCTTCGTCCGTATCGGGCATCATCTCAAGCCGACGTGGCTCGTGCGCTCGCCATCGCCGTCTTCGTCGTCGTGTACATCTCCGGCTGCCGACGTTGATTCCCACCGCTTCGGTCCACCCCCGGCTTCCTCGTCTGTGCACCCGAGCTCGCTGTGAGGTCCTCTTCCAATACCCCCTCTCCCCCTTTCGATTTGGACGCCGTAGGCCACCGTCTCCGCCGTGCCTCGCTGTCGTGCACCCGCGCGTGTTGAACCGCAACCGCAACCGCCGCACGCCCACGACCACCCGATGTTGCTTGCTGCTGCTTTCGCTGGCACAGCCTCTTGCTGCCACTGCTGCTGCATCCTCCACCTTTCTATGCTACATCCGCAGCTCGCCGCTCCGCCCGTGACCCCCCGTAGCCGCGCCGGTGCGCCCTGCCCGCCGCGCCAGGAGCTCCGCTATCGCACACGCCCGCGTGTACGCGCGTCCGTCGCGCCTCGCGCACCCGCCTGCTGCTGTTGCGAGCCGCTACTTCTGCTTCTTGTTGCTGCCGCATCGCGCCACTGCCTGTTCCGTACCGCGTCTGCCCTCGCCCGGCCACACCGTCGCCAGTCACCGCTGCCCTGTCACCCGCTGACTGCCACCCACGCTCGTGCCAACCCCGCGCCGCCTGCCTGCGCCGCACCCCGTGCCCAGCTCATGTGCATGCTCTTGCTGCTCTGCTGAATGTGCTACTGAATGCTACTGTAGTTACTACTTGCTAGCTTTCCTATTTCCACAATGATTAACCCTCTTGACAGCCTCTGATCAGCGGTTAAACAACTACAAACAGGCCTAAAAATAATATGAGTAGAAAGTATACATGACAAACTCCATTTTATCCCACTGGACCAAATCCTTGTGATGAAAAGATTAAATCCTACAAAAATCACAAAATGACATCTTATGTTAATAACTCCTAGCCTAGTAACTTGTGTGTGTTGTGTGTGTCCGTCGTGCACGTGGCCGGAGTAGTGGCCGACCTTTGCTTAGATTAAGTACTACTTGGTGTTAATTAATTGCTAGAATAGTCTATGCACAGATGACATGTGGCCCCTTTTATTTAAAAGCCTAATTAATAGTTTGTGCCAATGACAAGTAGGGCCCAACGCAATGTTCATTGGTTGCTAGTGAAGGTGTTGACTGAGTCAACCCAGCTCCTTGACCCCACATGTCATTGAGTGTGACTAGCCCCCTGCCGAGTTAAAAAAACATTTCACACTTTATAATTCGAATTAAATAAATTAAAAAATCCTTTAAACTTTAGAAAGTCATATAAAATAATCCGTAGCTCGGATGAAAATGTTTTCTACATGGAAGTTGCTCAGAAAAATGCAAAGAATCCGAATGCAGGGTCCGTTCATCTGTCACAGGCCCTAGGATTCTGAACATGGAACTTTCCCCTCTCTTTCATCTGTCCGAAAAATGTCTAACACCAGGAAAACCCCTTTGGATGTTTTCCCTCTCCGTCTTCAACGTGTAGTATCGCGTTAGTTCACCTCTAGCACCGTGTATTGCCATGTCATGCCTTGTGATGCCTTGTTTGCTTTGTATTTAATCTTTCTTCCCCCTCTTCTCTCCGGTAGACCCCGAGACTGATGCTCCCCCTGTGATCGACTACATCGACGACGACACTTCTTCCTTTTCAGCAGAGCTTCCAGGCAAGCAAACCCCCATTGAGCATTCCGGTATCGCCCATTTCTTTCCTTCTCATGCTTGCATTAGAACTGCTACTGCTTTCTGTATGATCCTACTCTGATGCATAGCTTGTTTTTGTTACCTTCCTGCTTATCCTAAACTGCTTAGTATAGGTTGGTTAGTGATCCATCAATGACCCCCACCTTGTCATTGTTGCCCCGCTTTATGTTCGATGTCTCGACCAACGTGATCGACGTCCAGGCCCCGACACCGCACATCATCCCCCTAGTTGTACGACTCTGCATAGTTACTCCTGATGAGATCTCTGTAGTGTAGCTATTCGGTTGTCGCCATCGAGGGTGATTTCCTCCTTAACCACTTCTGATATGACTCTGTCGTGCAACTCCTCAAGTGTGAACCTCGAGGGTGGTTCCTCTTATGTTCACCTTGATTATTACACCGAGTGGAATCCACTGAGGGTGGTTCCTCAGGGTTTCCCTTGGTGTTAGACACACAGTTACTATGGTTACTATGACTTTACGCTGAACCATGTTACTAAAGACGGGTCGGCCCTGAGGGGTACCCGCGCGAGCTTAATTGCGAGTGATGTGGAGTCGGGTTGACCCGGAAGGTGCCCGCGACATACTTACGAGGCATGGCCGGGCATTCTTAGCCCTTGCCGCAAGTACTCGAGACGGGGCGACGGGGTCACATCTTTCATGAGTCTCTGCTCGTGACCGCACTACCAACACACTAACGGTTTGGATATTTGATCCGAGGGGCCTCTGGCCTGATAGCACTAACCATCACATGGGCATAGTATGGGCGTTCTGTCGTATACATCAGCTGAAACTTAATAGATGCCAGCGACTGTGCGGCGCACGCCGTGTAGGACTGCGTAAGCTCCTGCCTTGTTTAAGGAGGTAGCTAGGTCTGCTCACCGGCCGCATACGCAACATGTAGGAGTTCCTGGGGAGATGGCCCATGACCCCTGGGGGCATAGGCTTAGTCCAGCATGCTGACCTCTCTATTAAGCCTAGGTCGGGTTGCGGCGTATTGTTTGGCCGAGGCCGGGCATGACCCAGGAAAGTGTGTCCGGCCGGAGTTAATCGAGCGTGGTGGGTAAGTTGGTGCACCCCTGCAGGGAAGAAAACATCTATGGATAGCCTGTCCTACGGTAACGGACACTTGGAGTTGTATCTCGGTCGATACAACTAGAACTGGATACTTGAGATGAGAAATGGATAGTATGGCTTTGGGATTTCTTTCTCACAGAGAGTCGAGAAGGGATCTCTGGCCGAGGTTGATGACACTACTACTACTTTACTTTATGCTACTCTACTCCCTCCTATTGCTACAAGATGGTGGTTTCCAGAAGATGCTAGTCTTTGATAGGACTAGCTTCTCCCCTCTATTCTGGCTTTTCTGCAGTCCAGTCCATATATATAGCCTTCCTTTGATAATGTTGCATATGTAGTGTAGATCCTTGCTTGCCAGTACTTTGTATGAGTACTCACGATTGCTTTGCTTCCTCTTTTCCCCTTCTTTATTCTTTCCGGTTGTTGCGATCAGATGGTGGATCCCAGCAGCCAGATGCCACCCAGTCGACTACTACTACACCGAGCGTGTCTACTACTACGTGGAGACCGCCGATGACCAGGAGTAGTTAGGAGGCTCCCAGGCAGGAGGCCTTGCCTTTTCGATCGATGTTGCTTTTGTGCTAGTCTTCTTAAGGCAGACTTGTCTAAGCTATGTTTGTACTCAGATATTAATGCTTCCGCTGACTCTTGTGTATTCGAGCTGATGTATTCGATTTCTCGAGGCCCATGGCTTGTCATATAAATCTTGTATTATTTTTATTTGTGTTGAGAGTTGTGTTGGGATATATTTCCGTGAGTCCTTGATCTTGACCGTACACATTTGCGTGTATGATTAGTGTATGGTCAAATCAGGGGCATCACAATATCACATGTTTCAAGTGCAAGACCTTAGGTCACTATACCAGTATGTGTCCAAAAAAGAAGCCGGAGAAGAAGCCAAGAACCCAAAGAGAAGACACCATCTCCAAGAAGCCCAAAGACTTATCGGAATTTATTTATTTTCGTGGCAAGGAAGCCGGACATTATGCTACTAAATGTCCCGACAAGATGAAAGCTGGAGCTGAGTAGTTGGAATTTTGATATTGGTAGTAATTGTAGTAGGAAGCAAATTTATTTTCATGAGTACAATGAGTTGAATTATGTGATGGATGTCTCAGAGATTGTAATGAATTCACGAATCAATATAGTTAATGTGTTATGATTTCATATGTTGTATGAGTTTTTATTCTATGAACAAAGATTTCGGACCAGATTCGAGGATATGAGAAATATGGTTTATGGATGACTGTGAATTTCGTTTTAAGGGTGGTAGTATCCTATGAGAACACTTGAAAAAAAGTATTCCACAGAGTGTAGCTCTAAGTTTTATTGGTTACCCCAAGGCTATGAAGGAAATGGAGTACTATTGGATTTAAAGGAGGTGGAACAATATAACTCAAAATGATGAGTTAAAGTTGTACTAGTGTTGAAAAGTGGGCCATAACCCACAGGCCCAGGAATTAATAAGGATAGGTACCCACTGGAAGAAGAAATTTTGGAAAGACTACGATTTGATCAACAAACATTTCTTAGGAGGTTATGAAAACCCTGAAAGTTGTGAAGAACGATAGATGTTTTGTTCAGCTTGCAGAATTAATGGATATATCCAAGCTCGGTTTGTCGACAAGAGAAATTCTGTAATGCTTGAGAGAATGCCCGAGTGTTATAAATGCGAGATTCGCTAAACCTTATATAGAGTAATGATCTGGGTGTGGAATGGATTGATCACCATACCGACTTACTCTTATCATTCACTCTTGCTATTTGGAATGATAAATCTAGAGTGACTTACCCATAGTAGAGAGACGATGATGTGAACATCTTGTTTAAACCTTAGAATGGTAGGACGATTGATCCATGTACAGGCAGCCGCTGCCAAACATAGGTTATATGGTGAGATTCAACCTAGACCCATTTTCCTGTAGGAGAAACCAATAATGATTGACCACCATGAGATTTTGGCAGTTGTTTAGTATTGGCAATAGATCTATCAGCTAAGGAGAACCAGTCTCGGAAGAGCCTCACCAAGATGAAAGGACACGAGTTTGAGGAAAAGGATATGCCCCTACCGGAAGTGCCTTAGTGAAGGAGTTATTCCATAGAATATGAGAAGAAAGACATAAGTGTTGATGGAACCGTAACCATGCTTCTAAGTGCGGTAGCAGCCCAGACCGTTGCGACGATCAATGAAACTTTCAAGAATACTCCAAAGCCCTAACCTCTTCTTGCTAGACTCTTTGAATCACGAGGACGAGATTCATTTTAAGTGTGCTAGTTTGTAACGTCCCAAAATTCTAAATTTTGGAATGTTATATTAAATAAATAGTTTTGATTGGTTGTTTGTTTGTTGTGTGGTTGATTGTGTGAAATTGAGTGGAATTTGGAACCTTTTGAAAGTTGAATGACAGGGAATTAAATGATTTTTCCAAACTTTCGACCTTGCATTTTGATCTCAAAGAATTCAAATTCAATTCAAACACAAAACCCTACAGTGAAGATGGCATGCTTCCATTTGAAATGAAAAGGGTTTTTGAAATGATTTGAATTCCATTTGAAAATATTTAAAATTCAGAAACTTTAAGCAACTCAGTGAGTTCCATGAGAGAAGATAAAATGACTTCTTCATATTTGAAGAAAGAGAGTTGGAAGTTTCAAAGAATCACTGGGAAAGTCATTTTGAAGTTATTTGAATTTCCAAAATTCAAATTCTCTGAAAGTTATTCAAATGATAGAATTTAATATGACACTTCATATAATCAGAGGCATTTGAAATATTTTGGCCATGAGGAAAAATAGGAAAGTTTTGGAAGTGGTTTGAAATTCAAATTCCAAACCATTTAGGAGTTATTGGGCTTTTATTCAAATTATTTTTCTCCTCAAAATAAATAAATGGAAATAAGGGCAAAATGATTCCCTTCAATGGAAAATTAGGAGAAAATAAATTGGAAATCATTTTGGTATTTTGAAAAATAATTTTTATTGGGTTTTATTGCAACACTAGCATTGTTTGACTTTCTTGAATTTTTGTGGATTTTATTTGTCTCTGAAAATATGTTCATGTTTTAGGATTTATTTTTCTAAATATTTTGATATATTATATGTCTCTTTATAATTTTTATCTATTCACTTTTTGTATTAGTTTTATTCTCTATTTATAAAAAAAACTAGCCGAAGCCACCGAGGCCCCACCTCTCCTTCTCTCTCTCTTCCCCTCGAACCATCTACACGTTAGGCTGGCCTAGCAACCTCCCCTCGTCCGAACCGCTATCGCCTCACGCGCCCGATCTCTTTGTCTCTCCCTCGAAGTCACTACACGCGGGACCCGCTCGTCATCTCCCTACCCTCTCCCTTTCGTGTTGTTCACGAACTATGCCTCGAATTGAATCCCGCCTGTTTGATCCGATCCTTGACCCTTGCACATGCCCTCCTTCCTATAAATAATGCTCTCTCTCTCCTCTGCCAATTTTCGCAAAACCGCCAGCTCCCGTACCCTAGAGCGCCCGATCGATCTCGCGTGAGTTCTCGCCCGAAAGATTCTGTCGCTGGTCGGTTTGGTCGACGCCGAAGGTTCCCCGAGTCCCTCCTCTTCTCTATTGGCTCTGCCTTGATGCAGCGCGTCTCCCTGAGCTTTTCTCTCTCGTAGAAGCGAAAGGGACCGAGCTCCCCATATCTTCCGAAGTTCGCTGGAGACGTCGCAGCTCCACCGTCTCGGCCCGCGCCATTTCAACACCAAAAGCGAACTCTGTCACCACCATCGGCTTTGCTAACTCATGCCGCTTCTCTCTGACCTTGCCCCCACCCTAGAGGACCACCGGAGAAGGCGCCACGACCACGCCCGAGCCGCCACGACCTCCTTCTCCGGCAACGTTGACGCCTACCAACGCGGTAAGCCGTCGCTCCCCCTCGTTCGTCCGATCTGAAACGAATCGCTGAGATTAGATCTAGGTCCAGTTTTTTTGAACCGTTATCTTCTATATTGCGGTCGTTCGTTCAATTAGCCAGGCAGCGAACACTCATCGGCCAGTCGCAGCACGACACGTCGCGCTAGGTTATTTTTTCTTCAACCGCTACTGCCGAAACTGCTAAGCAGCGGCCACCCGCCACAACAGACAGCCGCAGCCACTCAGAGGTCGCCACCTGACAACACTGCCACGGTTGATCGGCCCGTAGCTCTTTCGTTTTTTTCAGTTTCTGTATTTAAAAACAGAAATAGTTCTGTTTTTAGATTGCTTGTAAATTTTATGTTTTCAATCCAAATTGAGTGATTCTTTTTGCATTAGACTCAAAATTTCTTGAAGTTTACGGTAATACATTTGGATTTCAAAATTGAATAGTTTAAATTTGAGTTATTTCAAATATGCTTCAAAGACGGTTTTGGATCTAGTTTGAATTCTATAATGGATTTTTGATTGATTCCTTTTGGTGTTGTTTTGTTATTGTTTTGTCTATCCATTAGCAAATAGTGATTTATTTTTAGTTTATTTTGAATTAGGTTTATCACAAAAATAGTACTATTTTTCTTATGTAGCTGTTTCAGTCATATAATTAGTGTTTTTTTGAGTTAATTCTTTTTGTAACTTTTTACATGTTGTTATATATTTTTGTTAGACATCAGTAGTTGAATTTTTATAATTAATTATTAGTATTTAGCTACTATTTTTGTTTTTGGTTGCATAGCTCATAGTTTTAGTTAATAGAAATAGTTTTATTCCTTTTAAAGTAATTCTTTTTTCCTCTTTATTGTAGTTAGTTTTTGTTTTTGTCAAAAAGGAACAATTCCGTTTTATAGTTATTTAGTATTATATTAAGGTATTGTTTTGGTTGATATTGTGGTTTAGTGTTAACTATATAGTTATAATAGATGTTAAATTAGCTCTTTTTGTTAGTTAATTATTTATTAAATTACTTTCTGTTGTTTTATTAGTATTATAATTTCTTTGCTGTAGAAAAGTTATTAGAGTAATTTAGTGCTATTACGATAAAATTTGTGTGAGTTGGTCTCAACTAGTTTTCCTTGAAGTTTTCTTTTGAGGTTTTCCTTTGATTTTCATTTGTTTTTATTTGAACATTATTGTTTATTTATTGCTTTTGATGGTTACTTTGGTTAATAGAATCGATTGCTAGAACTGTTGCTTATGTGAATACAATGTTTCACTATATAGATTTGTCGGTGGGAAACGACACCTATGGGGTCACTGGGATCCCTTCTACGGTTGGCGGGCGCGGGGTTGTGCGAACAGCGGGTCTGGCGGTCAACACACAAATAGTTTACCCAGGTTTGGGCCGTGGACACGTGTAAAACCCTAGTCCTGCTTGTATGCGTATTGAGGTGTTCTTATGTTCTTGAACTAGCTGCGGTGTCCAAAAGATCTGAATCCCCCTCCAGTACGCCTCGGGCCTCCTTTTATAGACAAAAAGGGGTTGCCATAGTGGCACACAGGAGGTGGAAAGGTGTATAGGGGCTGAGTCTATTCCCTGGCACCGTCGGACAAACACATTTAATGCGCTATCGACATGACCCTCCCGCTTTATTGGGGACGACAAGGAAGCTCGTCCCAGCTATCGTCGCCTCGCCTGGCTCCAACGCACGTCCAAGCTGACGAGGCATTGTAGCGTCACGTTGGCCGGTCGCTGGGCTGGCGCGGTGGTGGAGCCTTCATGGAGATCTGCATGCCACCACGCAGGTGCTTGTTGAGTTGGTGTAGAGGTGCGCGCTGCACGCAGATGCCTGTTCAGTTGGTCGAGCTGGCAGCTATATGGTAGTGGCTGTGGAGTCTTTGGCAGACGCGGGCCTGGATGCGGCCCCGTAGGCATCCTCGGCAAGTGTCAGATCACGGGTTCCGGCAAAACCCTTAAGGTTCGAACACCATGGTGCGCGCGAAAATTTCCTCCCTACCGATCCACGTCCTAACTCAGCTAAGATCTTACGAACTAACTCGACAAACTCGCAACACAAAGGACACAAGATTTATACTAGTTCGGGCCACCATTGTGGTGTAATACCCTACTCTAGTGTGGTGGTGGTGGATTGCCTCTTGGGCTGAGGATGAACAGTACAAGGGGAAGAATATCCTCCTGAGGAGAGGTGTTCCTGTGCTCGGTGAACTTGTGGTTGTTCTGGTCTCTCTCTATCTCTGACCCCCCTAGCTATGGTGGTGGCTAGTCCTATTTATAGAGGCCCTGGTCCCCTCCCCAAATATTGAGCGGGAAGGGATCCAACAATGGCCAATTTGAAAGGGGACAACTAGTACAACTTATCCTGACAAAAGTGGTCTTCGCCTGCGAAATGCTCTGGTGGTGACGCCGCCTTGGGCTCCATGGTGACATCCGTCTTGTCGTCCTGCTGGTCTTGGTCTCGTTGCACCGATATGGAAACCTTTGCTTGATGCCTCGGTACCCCGTGCCTGCACTTGCCCCCTTAGCACCAAAGAGGAAAGAAGGACGCTGCGCGCGCTGGCGCCCGCCTGGTCTCGATCGTCATGGCTCACGTCACATGAACCTCACGGGGTTTGCCTTACCTTGATCTCTCCGCCCCTCGTGAGCCCGCGTTGCGAGGCCGCTCCTGAGGAGGTCTTGCATCGTCCGCCTCGCGAGGCATGGCCCCTCGCGAAGTTCTTGAATGCCTTGTTGATGAAGATGGGCCGTACATGCCTGCTAGCAAAGCCACGCCGTGGGCTGTAGGCAGGCAAGTCTAGGGACACCTGTTCCCAGAATGCCGACAGTAGCCCCCGGGCCCAAGGCGTGCTCGAGCTTGGCTTCGAAGCGAAGCCAAAGGCCAAGTGCGGGGCGTCACGGGCCCCAATAGTGTAGCGACCCGACCCGAATGGATCAAGTGCTTCTGTGCTCAGGTGTCATCCCTGGATCAGTAATGCTGACACCACACAGTACGTCGAAGGATTTATAGCAGAGTGGCAATCACACACTTATTACATCGTTGTCTCAGAGAGAACTTATTACAATAAAATGGCTTAAGGCCATCTAGTGTCGAAAACAGCGGAAGACTTGGAAGGTAAATGGGTCCATCAACTCCAACGGCATCACTGAGTATAGGGCCACGACCTAAAACAACTTATTTGTCGTCTGAAAAGTCTGCAACATGAGAAGTTGCAGCCCGAAAACGGGTCAGCACATGGAATATGCTGGCAAGGTAACACATAGAGAGTAATGGAATGAAACAGCTATACTATATGCATATATGGCTGGTGGAAAGCTCTATGGTTACAGTTTTGCGTAAAGCCAAATTTTCCCTACTACAAAGGAATAAATTTATTTAACTATCATGGTGGTTGTGAAACATTGAGAATGGTTGACAGCATTCTCAATCCCAATTAAAGGTAATTAAAAACCCAACAACATTAATTAGAAGTAACATGTTGAGATTCACATGATATTCAAGTACTAGATACTCAAGTTGTCCATAACCGGGGACACGGCTAATCATGATTAGTTTGTACACTCTGCAGAGGTTTGCGCACTTTTCCCCACAAGACTCGATCTCCTCCGTTTGGTTTCTCGCACTACATGGTGTTTGAGAAGACGGATGACCGAGACACAGTCTTTCAGAAGCGCTAGCACCTTACATGTGGGTAGACCGGTACACCTACTTCCCCTACATCTGCTAGTCTACCCATAAGAGTTCGCACGACTTAGTCAACTATGCCAGAGCCCATAATGGCTTGTGGCTGCACACGTAAGTTTCTAGTTTGAAAGATCTTATGATCCCTTTGAGCCTAGGTGGCGGTCCGAAAAAAAAACAGGCAAGTCCTGATAGACATCAGGTGCCTTAATCCACCCAGATGTGTGTTTAAGTTGCCACCTTAGATAAACCATTAGAATTAATAAACTCACATCTGTCATGGATATCACTCACCCAATCCACGTCTACTAGCATAGCATGGCATAATAAGCAAACGTAGAAGTAACTCCCAAAGGTTTCATAATAAACAGGTGATAGGTACTACCTCATCTACTTCCCATCCCACAATTTAATTAGATCATAATCATGCAATGTGAGAGGATTGATCTAATGCAATAAAAAATGGGTTGTAGAAAAGGTATGATCAAAGTGTTACTTGCCTTGCTGATGATCCGCGAGACCTAGGGTTTCGAAGTAACAAGCGGCGCAATCCGGGTGATCTATCGCAGACAAACAACAAGCACACAATAAGTACTCATCTAAAGCACAGGTAAAACTCGAACAAGAGATCGAACCAGAAAGTTCAACTTAAGAACTCCGGTTGCAAAGAAAGAACGAACCGAACAAGGAAACGGAAAACAAACGGCGGAAGAAAACAACTCGGTTCTAGCAAGTTGAAACTAGGTCAAATTTTACTGTAGCAAAAACTTGTTTAAGTTGATTAGACGGAACGGCGGTTTCGAAACGAAACTCCAGGCGCTTGAATCACCTGATTCCGATAAACGAGCGGAAAGAAAGACTAGAACAAAGATCGGATCTGAGATCACGATCGCGGAATAAATCCGATGAAAACAAGGAGATGAGCGGTTAAACGAACGGGCATCGTTAACCGGGGAAAAATCGGTGATCACATTTGTTGAGACGAACAGTCTGAAAGAAGAACGAAAACCGATCTAGGGTTTTCAGAGAAAAAGACCGAAAAAGAAATGGAAAACCGATCTAGAAACCGGAACGGTTTAGAAAAGAACCGGAAAGAAAACGAATCGGAAGAGAAGAAAAGAATCGGAACGGTTTATAAGAAAAACCGAACCAGGGAAGAAAAAGAGAGGCGCGGCTACCTCTACGAGGCTCCGGCGAGGGGCTCCGGCGAACGGCGGCATTGGGCGGCGGCGGCGATGCACAAGGGTGGCGGCGTGGGT
>NC_041386.1:426229932-426275143 GCF_002162155.2 Triticum dicoccoides | reverse complement strand
CGGCTATGGCGGCGGCGGCGGCTAAGGCGGCGGCGGCGGTGGTGAGGGGCGCGGGGTGGGGCGCTGCTTGGGGAGGCGCGGGGTGGTGTGGGGCTTGGGGTTGATTTGATGTGGGGAGAGGGTTTGATTTGATGTGTTGGAGGGGGGGTGTGGTGGTATTTATATAGGTGAGGGGAGAGGGTTTCTTGGGGTAGGGGACAAGAAATAGACTAGGAATAGGAAAACAAAACAAAGAAAAGAGGCAAGGGGCGCCGGCCTAGAGTCCAAGCCGGACTCGGCTAGAGGCGAGGCGGCGGCCTGGCTGCCTGCGCCTGGCGCGCAGCGCACAGGGAGGCTGGGGGCGGTGGCTGGCTGGGCCTTGGCCCGGCTGGCCTGGCGGGAGGCTCCTTTTTTTTAAACGGTTTCGCACGCAGAAAAACACAGAAAAGAAAATCTAAACGGGCTCCAAAAATTCTAAAGTAAATTTTCCCCGACTCCTAAAAATGAGTCGAACAAAATGAACTTTACTCCGGGCCTAAAATGCAATTTTTGAAAACGCGCATTTTTCCCTATCCAAATAAAACGCAAACAAAACTCCGGCAAAAACCAAAATTGATCTATTTATTAAATCTTCATTTTTTTCCGAAATTTGGGAAAGTCATATTATTCCCTCTCTCATATATTTTGACACCGGAAAATAATTGAAGATAAAATAAATAAATCAAATGATCCTCTTTTCAAATTCGAGAAAACTCTCAAATATGAAAATAACGAAATCTCCAACTCTCTCCGAGGGTCCTTGAGTTGCGTGAAATTTCTAGGATCGACCAAAATGCAAGAAAATATGATATGCATGATGATCTATGTATAACATTCCAAATTAAAAATTTGGGATGTTACAAACCTACCCCCCTTAAGATGAATCTCACCCTTGAGATTCGGGTTGGCTAGAAAATAGGTGAGGGTGGTCCTTGAGCAAATCTTCTTCTCTTTCCCAGGTGGCTTCATCCTCTGAGTGGTGGTTCCACTGAACTTTGCAAAACTTGATAACCTTGATGTGGGTAACTCTGCTGGCATAATCGAGAATCTTGACTGGCTTCTCCTCATACGTTAAGTCATCCTTCAACTGAATCGCTTCGAGTGGCACGGTATCTCTTAGCGGTACCTCCGCCATCTCGGCGTGGCATTTCTTCAGCTGAGAAACATGGAATACATCATGAACTCCTGACAGTCCCTCTGGTAATTCCAACTTATAAGCGACTTCTCCCATACGTTGCAAGATCTTATATGGTCCAATGAATCGCGGTGCTAATTTTCCCTTAACTCCAAAGTGCTTAACTCCTCGAAGTGGGGATACTCGGAGATAAACTCTGTCTCCCGTTTCATAAACTGTCTCCTTGCGTTTTGAATCTGCGTAGCTTTTCTGCCTGGACTGGGCTACCTTGAGCCTATCGCGAATCAACTTAACCTTCCGTTCAGACTCCTTAATCAAATCGGGTCCAAAGAATTGACGGTCTCCAACTTCGTCCCATGACAACGGTGTCTTGCACCTCCTTCCGTATAAGGCTTCGAAAGGTGCCATCTTCAAACTAGTTTGGTAACTGTTGTTATAAGAAAACTCCGCATACGGCAAGTTATCGTCCCAACTAGATCCATAATCTAGTGCACAAGCTCTCAGCATATCTTCCAAAATCTGATTGACTCTATCGGTCTGTCCATCCGTCTGCGGATGAAAAGCTGTGCTGAACTCTAGTCTGGTTCCTAAAGTTTCATGCAACTGATTCCAAAAGTTTGAGGTAATTGAGTTCCTCTATCTGATACAATACTCCTCGGAACTCCATGCAAACAAATGATCCTAGTCATGTATATCTTCGCCAACTTAGCACTGGTGTAAGTGGTCTTAACTGGAATGAAATGCGCTACCTTAGTCAAACGATCAACTACTACCCATATCGAGTCATAGCCTGCTTTCGTCCAGGGTAGTCCTGTGATAAAATCCATGCCTATATTATCCCACTTCCATTCGGGTATCGGCAATGGTTGTAACAATCCTGCTGGCTTCTGATGCTCTGCCTTTACTCTTTGACATACGTCACAAACTGCTACATATGCTGCAATATCCTTCTTCATTCTGGTCCACCAGAATGTTTCCTTCAAATCCAAATACATCTTGGTATTCCCTGGGTGAATCGAATACGGTGAATCATGTGCCTCTTGCAAAATCAACTTCCTGATCTCCGGGTCATTTGGCACATAAACACGGTCCTCAAACCATAGGGTATCATGCTCATCCTCACGAAATCCCTTTGCTTTTCCTTTGCTCAATTTCTCCTTTATAGCGGCAATCTCTTTGTCAGTTTTCTGAGCTTCTCTAATTCTATCCATCAAAGTAGACTGAATCTCCAATGTTGCTACATAGCCTCTCGGAACTATTTCCAAACATAGCTCACGAAGGTTTTCTGCTAACTCCTTGGGTATTTTCCCCGTCATTAGAGTATTGACATGGCTCTTATGGCTCAATGCGTCAGCTACTACATTAGCTTTTCCGGGGTGGTAATGCAATCTCATGTCATAATCCTTGATGAGCTCCAGCCATCTCCTTTGTCTGAGGTTCAACTCCTTCTGTGTGAAAATGTACTTCAAACTCTTGTGATCCGTGTACACCTCACAATGATTTCCGATAAGGAAATGTCTCCACATCTTCAATGCATGCACTACGGCTGCTAACTCCAAATCATGCGTGGCATAATTCAATTCATAAGGCTTCAGTTGTCGTGAAGCATACGAAACAACTCTTCCTTCCTGCATAAGCACTGCTCCAAGTCCTCAACATGAAGCGTCGCAATACACCTCATAATCCTTGGTCTGATCTGGCAAAATCAATATTGGTGAGGTGACCAAACGTTTCTTCAACTCCTGGAAACTAGCCTCACACTCCTCAGTCCAATTGAACTTAGTATCCTTCTTCAACAATTTGGTCATAGTCTTTGCAATCTTTGAAAAGTTCTCAATGAATCTCCGGTAGTATCCTGCGAGTCCAAGAAAACTCCGGATCTCTCCAACTATTGTTGGTGCTTCCCATTCGGTTACGGTCTCAACCTTAGTGGGGTCAACTGCTATACCTTCTCCGGATATAACATGTCCAGGGAATCCAACTTCCTTCAACCAAAACTCACATTTGCTGAATTTGGCGTATAACTTATGTTCCCTTAGTTTCTCCAAAACCAAACACAAATGTTCCTTATGCTCCTCTTCATTTGTTGAATAAACCAGGATGTCATCAATGAACACTACGACGAACTTATCCAAAAACTCCATAAACACTTTGTTCATCATGTTCATAAAATAGGCAGGTGCGTTAGTCAATCCAAATGACATAACGGTATACTCATACAGTCCATATCTTGTGGTGAATGCTGTCTTAGGTATGTCCTGTTCCCGAATCTTCAACTGATGGTACCCTGATCGCAAATCAATCTTGGAAAACACTTTAGCTCCTTGCAACCGATCAAACAGATCGTTGATCATTTGCAGTGGGTACTTATTCTTGATGGTTACTTCATTCAATCCCCAATAATCTACAACCATCCTTAATGATCCATCCTTCTTTTCCACTAGAAGTACGGGTGATCCCCAAGGTGAAGAACTTGGGCGAATGTAACCTTTATCTAATAACTCCTTAATCTGATTCTTAATTTCCACCAAATCCTTTGCTGGCATCCTATATGGTCTCTTCGATATTGGGCCTGTACCTGGCAGTAGCTCAATCAAAAACTCAATGTCTCTATCCGGTGGCATGCCTGGCAATTCCTCAGGAAATACATCAGGAAAATCCTTCACCACTGGTACTTCCTCTTGCACAACTCCTGTTAGGCAGTTTACTTGTGTCCTGTTTGGCACATGCCGGGATACATACTTGATCCTTCTTCCTTCTGGTGTGGTAAGCAAAATTGTCTTACTGGCGCAATCGATGTTTCCTCCATACATCGACAACCAATCCATACCTAATATCACATCCAATCCTTGAGATTCCAATATTATTAGGTCTGAGGGAAACACATAGTTACCAATCCTTAATGGTAAGCGATCACACCATCGTCTATACATAAACTCCGCTCCTGGTGAGGTTACTAGCATTGGTGTCCTAAGAGCTTGGGTTGGAGGCATCTGAGGGTTTAGAAGAGACGAGGTTTAAGAATAGAGGGAGGGCCTAAAGAGATAACACTACCCCAATGCACATGAGCAAATGCACACAAAATCACTTCATTCAATCAAACAAGGGCTTACAAACGGTCTAACTATCGCAAAAGTGCTCGAACTATTGTGGTTACATGGGGGAAATACTACTACTATTTGGGGGTCATCTAGAAATTTTAATCGGTGGAAGACTCCATGATATCTGCTCCAGCTTCGTCTTCGAAGTCGGGTTCACTTGGATCCGAATCGGTGTCGTCGATGATGATGTAGTTGTCCGAACATGCGACGTACTCGTCTTCCTCCTGGGATGCTAACTTCCTCTTGAGTTCTTCAATCTCCTGCTTAAGATCGCCATTGTGCCCTGCTAGAGCTACGATCTCGTCCATGTAGTCCTTGCGTGTAGACTTCAGTTCTCCTTCTAGCTCAATGATCCTTGCTTGTGCATTCTTCAACTCTATCATATCATTGCACATCTGGTTCTCGTGGCGTCGAATGTGTTGGTTTAACTCCTGGATGAAAGATGCAATGGATCTATCCTTCTTGGTGCTGACTAACTCCCATTGTTCATCTCGGCGCGCAGAAAAACACAGAAAAGAAAATCTAAACGGGCTCCAAAAATTCTAAAGGAAATTTTCCTCGACTCGTAAAAATGAGTCGAACAAAATGAACTTTACTCCGGGCCTAAAATGCAATTTTTGAAAACGCGCATTTTTCCCTATCCAAATAAAACGCAAACAAAACTCCGGCAAAAACCAAAATTGATCTATTTATTAAATCTTCATTTTTTCCTAAATTTGGGAACGTCATATTATTCCCTCTCTCATATATTTTGACACCGGAAAATAGTTGAAGATAAAATAAATAAATCAAATGATCCTCTTTTCAAATTCGAGAAAACTCTCAAATATGAAAATAACGAAATCTCCAACTCTCTCCGAGGGTCCTTGAGTTGCGTGAAGTTTCTAGGATCGACCAAAATGCAAGAAAATATGATATGCATGATGATCTATGTATAACATTCCAAATTGAAAATTTGGGATGTTACAAATAGCCTGCGGCCTTGGTCGATGCGTGGCGGTTGATTGGACGTGGGCACCTCCTCTTCCCCACGCTGCCTTGATACTCGCCTGGGTAGACGGCCACCGCGGTCTACACGGTTATTCTTCCATCGCTTGTGCCATTCTCCTCCAATTCCTCTACTTCCCCCGGACTCTGCTCCTCTTTCCAATCTGACCTTAGCTCTGCTCTCCCCATCGCCATGGCGCCGACGCAAGAAGATAAGGGGAAGAAGCCTCTGTCTTTGGCTAGTGCGCCCCTGTCCACCGAGCCCGCAGTTGGCCGATCACTGGTGCTCAACGATGAGGCTATGGGCAAGGTGCGTCCCATGCTCGCCTCCAGCTTCAATGAGTGGGGAAAGACGGTGGCTTGGCCTGCATCTCGCGCTCGCATTGACCGGGCGGCCACTAAGGTCCGCTTCTTCATCGACGCCCTTTGGGCCGGCTTGGTCCCTCCTTTCTCCGCCTTCTTCAATGCTGTGCTTGCGCATTATCAGATCCATATGCTGCACCTTGATCCTCAATTTGTGACCCTTCTTGCCATCTTCGCCTTTGTTTGCAAGGCCATGGTAGGCATTGCTCCTTCCATGGCTCTTCTTCGCCACTTTTTCTCATTGCACCTGATTGATCCTCGGCAGAGGTCCGGGTGCCTGAGCTTTCAGGCCATGGTGGCGACGGCCGGCGACAGGATCGACTTTGAACTTCCACCATCCACGAGCGAGTTTCGGACACGGTGGGTGTTTTTTGATGCCGGATTGCTCAGCCCCCTGCTCCCATCTCCATTAGGGCCCACCATTCGTAACTCCGCTTGGTGCCACCGGAGGCTCGCCGATCCGCGCCTTGCCCCCGTCTGGCTCCGGTTGAGGTGGCTCAAAGACCTTGGCGTGACTGCGCCTATGGTGGTGAAGGAGTTCGTCCGGCGCCGAATCGCTCCACTTCAGCGCCACTCCTGGGCGATGTGGGCCTTGCTCAGCAGCCAGGACCACATGAGACTTCAGGAGTCAGGGCTCTCCCTTGAGGCGCGGCGAATGGTGCTTGAGGTCCTGACGGGCGTCCCGTTGCTAGACGACTTGCCGAGGAGGAGTTGCCTTTTGTACCGCTGCTTGAACAACATACATTCATGGAGCGGATGCCCTCCTTCGACGAGTGGGAGCTTCACCCAGTTGGCCTCATGGGGCCCTGTGAGAACCCCATCGTTGTGGTCCCCCTCCTTGACGCCGGTGTCCAGCTCGCCCCAAGTGTGGATGCAGGGGGCGAGCACCGCTGGGGGCGATAGTGAAGGTGCCGAGATGCTGATGCCGCCCAAGGCTCCCGAGGCGTCGACCTCGGGGACTCGTGACTCTTGCCATGGGGCGGCGGTTGAAGGGGCGACGCAACTCGAATCTCCCGAGGCCGGGACTCCTGAGGCCTTGTCAAGTCACTATGACGCAGAGCCGGATAGCTCCCCTCAGCTTGGCGTTTTTGAGGCTGCCCCTCCGAGCACTTCTCTAGCTGCGCCTCGTGTCGGTCGCCATGTCTAGCACTTCGGCCGGCTTTGCATGGACTTTGAAGAACTCCGCAAGAGGATGGGGTCCCCGAGCTGCAGCAGCGGCACCTTTGGGCAGTTAAAACGGAGGAAGTACATCGCGGTTGACGAGTAAGTACCTCATCTTGGTGATCTTCTGTGTGTTGCTTTCCTTCCTAACGATTGTCTCCTCAGGACCCCTTCTGCCAAGGCCACGAAATCTCCTGAGAAATAGCTCCCTTTGGCCCCGTTTCCCCCGCCAAACTTGAGCGTCGCAGGCTCATGCGCTGCCCACGGCGTGGGGTCAACCGTGGGAGTCGCCCGTCATCAAGGTGTCTTGAGCTTGCGCCTTCGCCGTCTTTTCTTCGCGGCCTTGCTCGGAGCACATCAAGCGTGCCAAGGGTTCCTCCCTTGGTCATGGACGGTGGCTGGTTGTCTTCGATCCTGGGGTCTTCTTCAAGCAGCGGGCCTTCACTCGTTCGGGCCCCTCATGAGGCCCGCCCCACTAATGGGTGGATGACAGCCTCCAGCCCCTGCTGAGAGGGGGCGAGCCACTTCAGGCCCCATCCGTGGTCCCTGCGGCGGAGGATGAAGTCAGCAGCTTGCTCGGGTCGGCGCGAGAAAGGAGCATCGTTCGCCACAAGCTCTTCCAGGAGGCGATGGGCGTGATGAACCAGCTTGGCGAAGAGCTCGTGGATGTGGACGCGCGCCTCGTCGCCGAGGGTCTTTGGTTGGTGGAGGAGCGGCATAAGCTGAAGGTGGTCATCAACCTCGGGCGCCACCAGCGCTAGCTCGATAATGCGAAGGCCGAGGCTTCCCTCGCAGCCTCCCGTGAGGCCTGCTCCCGAGCTCTGGAGGAGGCTCGGGAAGCTGACCGCCGTCGCGAGGCCGCGGAGAAGCGCGCGTGGGATCTCCAAGCCTAGAGTGCCATCTTGGATCAGCAGGTGGAGGAGCGCAGGGCTGCCCTTGCGGCGTTGAGGGGGACGCCCGCCGAGGAGGAAGAGATCCGGAAGTGCGAGGAGGTGCTGGCGCCGGAAGCCATGGAGCGCAGCCTTGAAATCGAATGGCTAGAGACGAGGGAGCTCCAGGTTGCTCAGGCAGAGGATGATGTCAGCGTGCGCGAGGCCAGGGCCCAGGAGAAGGTTGACTGCTGGGTGGCCCTTGCTCGTGCGTATCTCGAGAGCAGGCAGGACCTGAAGCTGAAGCTCGTGGAAGCGGGGGCCGCTCGTAGGACTGCTGCCCTCAAGTCCAGGTTGATCGAGGTGGAGCGGCGCGAGGAGGCCGCCGCAACCACCCTGGCCTCGGCGCAGGATGAGCTGGCTTCCGCCCGCGCCGAGCTGCTCTCTCTTCGGCAGCGGGTCGCCGACACCGAGTCCGTCGCGCGGCAGAACAAGGACGAAGTGCTTCAGCGGCGAACGTTGAAGCGCGTGCATGCCCCCATGCTCGAGGACCTCAGGAATATGGCCAACATCGCCCTGGGCCAATCTGCAATGAGAATGCTCCTCATCCCCATGCGAATGACTATGCCAGCCACCTCCGCTTCTTTGCTGACCTCGTGACACGCCTGCAGAACCGTTCCGAGAGGGCTCGCCAACTGGTTGAAGAGAGGAGTCGCAGCCTGCTCGGGCGCGCGTTCTCCTGTGTCTTCATCCATCTCCAGAACGCCGATCCCAACGTCGATTTTGACGCCGCCATTGCTCCCGTACCTGAAGCCATCCGGGGCGACCTGGCGCGATGGGTTGAAGACAACATGGATGCGCTGGTCAGGGCCTTCACTTCTGATGACGACGGGGTGGTAGTTGCGGCGGACGAAGGCGTCGTGGTCGATGATGGCAATGGCGGCACCGAGGGAGGTGATGGTAATGCCAATGATGACGGCAGCGATGCCAGTGGCACGTCTGAGGGTGATCCTGGGGGCGCGGCGAGCGGCCTGTCTGATTGATTCCGTGCTTCTCACCTGTTTTCCCTGCACGTAGAAGCTCGGGCGTGGCCCCAGAGGTTGTAAGAGCATTTTGGGAGGGGGAGCCCCTCATGTAAATATACTACTGCCTCTACCCCTTTAGGTTGAATTGAATATGCGTCTTCACGAACTCACGTATGCTGGGGCAAGGTTGCTGTTGCGGTTTACCTTAGCCTGGATGAGCCCAAAACCAGCTCAAGAGATTGTGGGTTTATGGGAAGCTCCCGAGGAATTCATCGACACACCCCAGGGGGCCGCGTGATAAGCAAGCGCCAGCCGCGGCGCGACACGTGCGTGGCTCGTGTGCTTCATTCCCAGCCCCGCTCGCGAGGGACCCGCGAGGAGGGAGCGACAGTCGTGAACTCCGAAATAAGGCAAGAACCAGACTGCGAGAAATAGCTTGAACGAGAAAAGGCATCCCCCCCCCCCGCGCGCATCAAATGAAAATTCAACTTCAACTTAAATCCAAATCTAGAAGGCGGGGTTACAGAAAAGAGATCCAAAGCAAATGGCCGTGTCCGGCACCTAGTCTAGTCTTTGACGTATTCTCACCAGCGTGGAGCTAACTGCAGCCACTAGGCATGGGAGGGAGTCCCCAAGGCCCGAGGGCGGCACTCCTGAGACTCCGGGGCGTGTACAACCCCACTTGTTATTACGTGAGAGTGTCACGGGTGGCGATCTTCATAGGCATGAGCCTTACTTCATATCGCCTGACGAGGGCCCCACCTTGCGCCACCCCCTACCACCGCCGGGACGACTGGAAACCAGGACGGCCCAACGAGGGCATAGGGGACGCCAGCGGCGCCCTCGGCGACCATGGGTCCTCTGCCGGGGGAAGGGTCGCCGGCGCCACCCGGGCAGAGGGCCTACCTCCGGGCGTTGCTTTACTCTGTGCGACACGGGGAGGGGCCTTGCTCCTGGCCCCTCCCACGCAGCCCCAAGTGAGCCTCTTCTGGCGAGACGGATAACACCTCATCGGAACCGTCGTCGGGTGCTGTGACTTGGCTCACTTGCGATTCATGGTTAGCGTAAGCCTGCCCCTAGGAGATTAGTGTACCCTGTAGCTATTATCGACGGCGCGGTTGGAGGGGCTCTCAGGCGGCTCCTGGAAGGCCTCAGCTCCTAGCGCCTCTTCTTCCAGCCCGGCTCGAGGAACGAGCCAGGGTCATCTTCTGGCGCATACTCCTGGTTCATCATGCGGGGCACGTAGGCCTCCGAGGCCCTTGCTCCGAAGGCCTCGCCATAATGCCCCACGCTCGATGTCGCCCGGCTCAAGACACCATCCTGAGGATGGTGGGGTAGCGGCTCACCAGGGCCGTGCGCAATGACGCTCGTGCCTGCACCCATTTGAGGTGGTGCGGGTGCGAGGGGGCACCCTCCGCCATGAATCGTGCTGATGTCGACAAAGCCCCCGGGCGCACTTGGTGGTACGCGGGCAAGGCGAGGCCCGCCGTGGGATCCTGCCGCTGCCTGGGGCTTGAGCTGGTAGCAGAAGGGCGGTGCTCTCGTGGCCACCGCGTCATATAGCTCGGCGATGCGTTCTAGCAGTGTGTCCCAGCCGCTCTCCATCAGTCAGCACCGCAGCAGCTCTCGTGCCACTGTGAGCGCGGCCCGCATGTTCTCCTGCTCCCTGCTGGTGTGCGGCGCCGTCGCCATGGCGTGGCTTGCGGCCCTTGCAGTAGCTCGCGTCTGTCAGGGCGTAAGAGCAGAGGGTGAGTGACCGCGCCACCGACGCTCCGCGGTGTTTGGAGGTGCACGTGCCGCCTGAGACGCGGGGTTGTGGTCTTCCTGGGCTGGTAGCGCCGTCCGGGCTGGCCAGGCTGCCCAGCGGTCGACGTTGGTCCTTGAGTTGGCTGACATCGGAGCCGCGGGGCGCCGAAGGATCAACGAGCGGATCGGCCGATGGGAGGAGAGCCCCTGCGCACCCCTATCTGGCGCGCCAAATGTCGGATCACGGGTTCCGATAAAACCCTTAAGGTTCGAACACAAGGTTGCACACGAAGATTTCCCCCTACCGATCCACGTCCTAACTCAGCTAAGATCTTATGAACTAACTCGATGAACTCGCAACACAAAGGACACAAGATTTATACTGGTTTGGGTCACCGTTGTGGTGTAATACCCTACTCTAGTGTGGTGGTGGTGGATTGCCTCTTGGGATGAGGATGAACAGTACAAGAGGAAGAACATCGTCCTGAGGAGAGGTGTTCTTGTCCTTAGTGCACTTGTGGTTGTTCTGGTCTCTCTTTATCTCTGACCCCCTTAGCTATGGTGGTGGCTAGTCCTATTTATAGAGGCCCTGGTCCTCTCCCCAAATATTGAGCGGGATGGGAGACAACAACGGCGAATTTGAAAGGGGACAACTAGTACAGCTTATCCTGACAAAAGTGGTCTTTGCCTGCAAAAGGCCCTGGTGGTGACGCCGCCTTGGGCTCCATGGTGACCTCCGTCTTGCCGTCCTGCTGGTCTTGGTATTGTTGCACTAATATGGAAACCTTTGCTTGATGCCTCGGTACCCCGCTCCTGCGCTTGCCCCCTTAGCACCAAAGAGGAAACAAGGACGCTGCACGCGCTGGCGCCCGCCTGGTCTCGATCGTCATGGCTCACGTCACGAGAACCTCGCTAGGTTTGCCTTGCCTTGATGTCTCCGCCCCTCGCGAGCCCTCCTGGTGAGGCCACTCATGAGGAGGTCTTGCATCATCCGCCTCGTGATGCTTGACCCCTCGCGAAGGTCTTGAATGCCTTGTTGATGAAGATGGGCCGTACAGGCTTGCTAGCAAAGCCACTCCGTGGGCTGCAGGCAGGCAAGTCTGGGGACCCCCATTCCCAGAACGCCGATAAGAAGGGTCTTGCCGAGGGCCCGACAAGGGTCTCGCTGCAGCACCACGGTCATCCCCGGCAAGGACCTTGCCGGGGGTCTCGTGGATTTCCATGGCAAGGATCTCGCCAAGGATCGTCGTCTTCTGGTTTCCATCTGATCTTGTGTGTCTATGATCTCTACAAAGATCTGCATGCCACCACGGAGGCACCTCCCAAGCCTTGGTTCCAATATGGCATAGGAACCCCTTAGGCTCAAGGGTGGCATGATCTGCTGGCGTCAGGCAAGTTGCCTCGGCAAGGATCTTGCCGAGGCTGCAGAAGCCACCCCTGCAAGAGTCTTGCCAGGGAGTCCACCTCGCCCTCTTGCTCTCTTTGCGTCTCTGGTCTTGGCGTTGCTCCGGCATCCCTCCCCTGCCCTAGTTAGTGTGGCCGTGGGCGCGGCTCTGACTGCTTGTGCACAAGTTAAGGGGTGCAAAAGGAGAGCCCCTACTTTTGTACACCGACAGGAGCCCCCGGGCCTAGGCCACACATAAGCGTGACGCGTTGTTGGGTTAGGCTCAGAATGGTGCGCGGGCAGGTGGGCGGATTTTTACTGCACTAATTTCTTGTCCGCTGCGCTTCCCCACGACCCGCGTTGAACGCGTGACATGGAGGGTCATGCGTGACGTGGGGGTCATGCGTGGGTCAGTTTCTACATGCATGCGTCACATCGTGGTAAAGAGGCAGCCCGCACCTTCCCCGTAAAAAGGAACGACCGCGGGCGCGTAGCTCATTTACCCCCTATGTCTTCTCCAATCTCGGAACCGCCGCCCCTCCTTCTTCCTCCTCACGCCTCTACTCTCACTCGCCGCTGCCGCATTTTCGCTGCCCTTCCTCCTCCACTTCTCGCAGCCGCCATGGCGCCCAAGACCGGCAAGAGCAAAGGAGTGGCTAGGGACGCCGGGGGGCCGGAGCTGCTGGAGAGTGAATCGGCGGTGTGCCGGACGTAGCTCGCCTACTTCCCCTCTACGGTCAACGCGGTCTACCTCCGGGACAACTTCAAGCCCCTGTGGGGGTGCAAGATGGGGGAGAGACGACGGGGCACCCGGCCACGTGTATCATCCTCACCAATTGCGCCAAGGCCGCCCTGAATCGGTACCCATTCTTCGTCGACTATTTCTCCTATGGCCTCTGCCCCCCTTTCTCTGATTTCTTCAATGATATCATGCACACCTACGGCTTCCACCTTCTGGATTTCACTCCGAATGCCGTGGCCTGCATGGCTCTTTTCGCCCATCTCTGCGAGGGCTTTACGGGAGTGCTCCCTAGCACGACGCTCTTCCGCCACTACTTTTACCCTCAGATCTAGAAGGGAGGCGCCATCTCTGGGGGACGTATCCAGAGGGCGCCCAGAAGGAGAGGTGGGAGGAATGGCAGATCCGGTGGTGTTGCATTGAGGAGAAGGACCCTTTGGAGTTTTGCCAAGTTCGCCAGACGCTGCTGGTCCGTAGAGATGACTGGGGTGACGTCGACGCTCAGGACAGGAGGCTCACGGTCGCCACCACTAGGATCCACCGCATTGCCGCTACTGGGCTCACAATGGAGATGATCGGGATGGATTACATCTGCCGCCGGATCGCTCCTCTACACAACAAGGGGAGGCCTGCTTGGCTTTTTAGCAACACGGCCGACATCATGCGGCTCCGCCCTGGGCTGAACCACAACTTCACGGTGATGCCGCATGCCCACTTCTGCCAGCAGCTTTTCCATCTCGACGTGGGTCGTGATGGCGGGGCCGAAAGGGCTGGCAAGGCCGCAAAGGCCGGCAAGGTCTCCAAGGGGCCCTTGTTTGGGTTGCCGACATGGGTGGTCCTGCTGAGCAACAACTCTCGCCGAAACGACATCATCGCCATGATGCCGGACTTCAACGTGCACGGCCTTGACCCGAATTGGGACAAGCCGAAGGAGGATCGGGTGCGGGAGTTCTTTGACACCTTGGTGGAGGGGTACATCCGCGAGGAGCGCGGCTCATCCAGGACACCACCTAGGCGGAGCTGGACTACATCGCCGCAGGGCAGCGGAGGCGGAGCTAGCCAAGGGGGCCGGCAGGACTGGCAGCGTGGAGGATGAGGCCGTGACGGCAGCAAAGGAGAAGGAGCTCGCCTAGTGGGCGGAATCCGCTGGGGAGGCCAGCGGCGCCGGCACCGGGGCCCCTCTCCTTGAAGATAACGTTGACTAGTCGTCGTCGGAGGAGGCTGAGGCTGTCACAGGGAGAGGGTGTGTCCTGCGGCGGGCTATCTCTGGTGAGCCGGTCCAGTCCGGCAGGGCCGCACAACCGCAACAACCTCCAGTGGCGCCTATGCGCCAGACGAGGGCCGCGGCGGCGGGGAAGGCGGTGAGGGTTGTGGTGGCGAAGAAGAAAGAAGCTGCCCCTTCTCCGTCCAAGCGCCCCCAACTCCACCTGCTTCCCCTCCTCCCGCAGGTGACGATTCGGAGGTCTTCTTCGACCTCGGGTCTCTTAGCCCGAGGAGGAAGAGGAAAGCCACAGAAGAAGAGGCGAAGGATAAGTAAGTGTCTGGCCTTTCGTCATCTCCGTCCCTTCGGACCATGCCACTTCTCTTGACTTGTCTTCATGCTCGCAGGTACAGGGATACGCTGGCCCAGAGGGTGGCGAAGAGGGTCAAGGCCTCGGCGGGCGGCCAGCCCCCGGCGGGCACCTCAAGCATGCCGCTGGTGGTGGTGGAGAGCAACCCAGAGAGCAGCCCCCGGCACAGCCCCCAGCGTGCTTTCATCACTCACTCCCCCTTGACGTGGGCTGCGACATGGTTTCCTGGTGCTGACCTTGCCGTGGTTGCAGGACGAGAACGGCAGCAGGAGGAGCCACTGAGGGCCAACCCCAATGCGCCGCCCCCATCAACCACGCCACCCCGAGGGGGTCCCCGGCAAGGGTGCCAAGCACCGAGCCCATGCACACGGAGGAGGAGGAGGTAAACCCGGGCGCCGGAGGCTCCGCCCCGACACCGAATGCCAGTGGGGAGGGGCCCACTTCGTCCCAGCTTGGCGCAGGTAAGTTGTTTGCCTTCCGTTCCTACTCGTTTTCTTCTTTCAAATTTTGATCTTGGCTTCGCCTCATTCTGCATCTTGGTATCCAGATCCTTCCTCAGTGGACCGGGAGGACGTGGATACCGTCATCGGTGATGTCACCAGAGAGGCCGCGGCCGAGGCCGACAAGATCGCCGCTGAGGAGGCCACCAAGGACATTGCCGAGGACGCCGCTGAGGGATCCGCTAGGGAGCCGGGCGAGGCTGCAGCCGAGGAGGCCTGCAAGGGGCCTGCCAGGGAGGCCAACAAGGCCGCTGCTGAGGAGGAGGTGGTTGACGACCAGCCTTCCTCCCCCGCCACCCCTGGCTCGGGCAAGTATCTGAAGGTGGGCGACTTGTTCGTCCACCTCCCATGGACGGCGAACACCAGGGCGCCCGCCGAGGGGGAGGTGTTCAACGACGAGGTGTTTGGCGCCGCCGGGCTCGAGGTCATCGACGGACCAAGCGTCAGTGGCAGCGTTTCTCAGGAGGAGTGGCTCCTCTAGAGCGTGAGATCCAGCTTCCACAAGCTCCAGGCACTTCACCGTGCCCGCCTGGACAAGGCCAAGTCTAGGATGCCAGCGGTGGACAAGGCGGAGGCAGACCTCGAAGAGCGCGTCGCCGAGGCACAGGCTTGGTTCCGCCAGGCTTGTGTGCAATTCAAGGCCGCCCAGGACCAGCTGGCCGAGCGCAAGCTTGAGCTCGTGATGAAGAAGGCTGACATCGAGAAGGCCCAGGAGACGGTGAGTCGACAGGCCGCCAAGGAGGAGGCCGCTCGGCTCCAGCACCAGGCCAAGTTGAACTCCCAGGAGGAGGACCTTGCTGCCCGCGAGGAGAAGCTCGCCGCGACACTCCGTGGCAAGGATGAGGTGGTCCAGGAGCTCGTCGTGCAGCGAACCTGAGAACTGGAGCAGAGGTACGAGGAGGCCCTTAATGCTCAGGGCCAGGTCTACGCCGGCAAGGTGAATGAGATGGAGGTGGGCATGATGGGCTGAAGCAGCAGGCCCAGGAGCTCACGGGGGAGAGGGACGCAGCCAAGGGCGCTATGGCTGACGTGCATGCCACAGTCCTCAAGAAGTCCGAGCTACTCTCCACGGCCAACGAATCCATCAAGGACCTGAAACTGAAGCTGGAGGGCCTCGAAGGGACGCTCTCGGAGGCCAGGGTGTTACGCCCTCGATGCGGCTATATCTCCCACATATCGAAGCACGACTTAGAGGCATAACCGCATTGAAAGCTATGTCGGAAGTGAGGTAATCTTCACACAACCCATGTAATACATAAGGGAAAAAGATACATAGTTGGCTTACAATCGCCACTTCAGACAATTACATGAATAAAGCATTACATCAACCAGATACAATCAGGGTCCGACTACGGAACCAAAATAAAACAAGACTACCCCAAATGCTACACAGATCCCCGATCGTCCCGCCTGGGCTCCACTACTGATCAACTGGATCAAAACAACACAAAGGACAAGATCTTCATCGAGCTCCTCCTGAGCTTGATTGCATCATCTTCACGGTTCAACGGCACCTGCAAGCTGGTTTTGGAAGTATCTGTGAGTCACGGGGACTCAGCAATCTCACACCCTCGCGATCAAGACTATTTAAGCTTATGGGTAAGGTAAAAGGTATGAAGTGGAGCTGCAGCAAGCGACTAGCATATATGGTGGCTAACATACGCAAAAGAGAGCGAGAAGAGAAGGCAAAGCACGTTCGAGAAATCTATGATCAAGAAGTGATCCTAAAACAACCTACGTCAAGCATAACTCCAACACCGTGTTCACTTCCCAGACTCCGCCGGAAAGAGACCATCACGGTTACAAACGCTATTGATGTATCTTAATTAAGGTCAACTTCAGGTTTTCTACAACCGGACATTAACAAATTCCCATCTTCCCATAACCGTGGGCACGGCTTTCGAAAGTTCCAAACCCTGCAGGGGTGTCCCAACTTAGCCCATCACAAGCTCTCACGGTCAACGAAGGATATTCCTTCTAGCGGGAAGACCCGATCACACTCGGAATCCCAGTTACAAGACATTTCGACAAGGTAAAACAAGACTAGCAAAGCCACCCGAATGTGCCGACAAATCCCGGTAGGAGCTGCACATATCTCGTTCTTAGGGCACACTCAGATGAGACTAGCTACGAGTAAAACCAACCCTCAAGTTTCCCTGAGGTGGCCCCGCAGGCAGCTCAGTTCGGACCAACACTCAGAGGAGCACTGGCCTGGGGGGGTTAAAATAAAGATGACCCTTGGACAGGCCTACCCGAGGGAAAGAAAAGGCTAGGTGGCAAATGGTAAAACCAATGTTGGGCATTGCTGGAGGAGTTTTATTCAAGGCGAACTGTCAAGGGGTTCCCATTATAACCCAACCGTGTAAGGAACGCAAAATCCGGGAACATAACACCGATATGACAGAAACTAGGGCGGCAAGAGTGGAACAAAACACTAGGCATAAGGCCGAGCCTTCCACCCTTTACCAAGTATATAGATGCATTAATTAAATAAGATATATTGTGATATCCCAACAAGTAAACATGTTCCAACAAGGAACAACATCTCCATGTTCCAACAAGGAACAAACTTCAATCTTCACCTGCAACTAACAATGCTATAAGAGGGGCTGAGCAAAGCGGTAACATAGCCAAACAACAGTTTGCTAGGGCAAGGTGAGTTAGAGGCTTGGTTCAACAATATGGTAGGCATGATAAGCAAGTGGTAGGTATCACATCATAGGCAAAGCAAAAGAGCGAGCAACTAGCAAGCAAAGATAGAAGTGATTTTGAGGGTATGGTCATCTTGCCTGAAATCCTGCAAGGAAGAAGAACGACTCCATGAAGAAGATAAACAGACGTAGCCAACGGATCCTCACAAACGCAACGTTACCGGAATGAAGAAGTACACCGGAAAGAAAGCAAACAACATAGTAAACAATCATCACATGGACATAGCATGATGCACAACCAAGTATGATGCATGTCCGGTTTAATGATACATGGCATGGCAAGATGCACAAACAAGCCTACAAATTAAATGGAGCTCAATATGCAACGAATTGCATATTGACGAAACACCACAACAAGTTATCTAGTTCGAACTCGTTTATGTACCCAATAATATTAAATGTTGATTAACATGGCAAGGGGTGAAGCAAATGAAAACTACCTATCTAGGCAAGTTTAAATGAGGCCGGAACAACAAACAACAAGTCCGGAAAAATCCTCATATGCATATATTAGGTTTGGTACTGTTCTGCCCTAAACCAAATTTTATAGTTGTTAAACATGCAAGATGAGTGCACCATGTTAAACTAGGCATTTTTCCACCCCAATTACATATAAAGTTTATTAAATTCTGAGTTATGGTTATTTAGTCATGAAATAAATCATTTTAACATGACATAGGAGCAAATTTAAACAAACAACATTTTAAACATTTTAAACATGGATGAAAAAGACATATTACGAAACTAGATGAAAAACTAAGCAAGTTTCATATACAAAGTTTTTACATGTGATGCTTAGTTTGTGAGATATTAAATGCATGAAGGCTAGGGGTTTTTCTGTAAATCTGCAAAACCCTAGAAATTAGCTAAATTCGCAGAACCAAAAAAACAATCCACTGGGCCGAAACTGAAATGGCCCAGTAGTAAGAAAAAAAAGGAGGGGTGCTTGGGGTGGCCTCACCCATGGGCTTCGGCCCGTTTGAGGAGGAGGGGTAGGCCGGCTCTCTCCCGGGAGGAGTTGGGCCGGGGCACTGGAGATGCGGGGTAGAACGAGGCCGAGGAGAGGCGGGCCGTGCTGATCGTTCATACTGACACCGGATCGAGTCAACGAGGGGCGGCGCTCATCCTGTTGCACGAAGAGAGGAGCGAGTGGGCGTCGCGGCTGCAAGCAGGGGAACGACGGCGCTCAAGGCAGGACGACGGAGGCGCGACAGCGACAGGACTTGCAGCGGCGGCCGGATGGACTTGGCGCACGCAGGATGACCGGGAACGGCGAGATCTGGCCGGGTCCTGGGCGAAGGAGGTCGAGGAGGGCCGAGGCGAAGCACTGGCGTTCTCCTCTGCTTGATACAAGGAAAAAAAGGCCGGTGGATCAAGCTTCAGGCGCAGGGGAGGAGTAGGGGACAGGCCTGGCCGGAGAGGAGACCGGCGGTGCGACGCGAGGTGACTGCAGGCTCCAAAGGGACTTGGCGGGGCAGCGGCTGCTGCAGTGATGTTCATGGCGGCTCCTGCGGGCAACACCATCGAGAAGAGAGAGAGGGATGAGAGAACGGAAGGAGAAGTGAGCCTGGGAGGAAGGGAACAAAAGGGAGCGCGACGGGGCTGTCCTGGCAATGGCTCTGCAGCTGCTGCTCGCCGGTGGATCAGTGTCAGAGCCGACGTGAACGAGGTGCTCGGGGAGCCCCTCGGGCGCGAGAGGAGGCTGGAGTCTCGGGGTCGAGCTCCTCTCGAACGGAGTGAGGTTACTGCGATTGATTTGGGAGGGATCGAAAGGAAGCTCGCTGGTTGGGTGGAGAGATCGGGAGGGATCCCGAAGGGAACCAGAAGAGTGGCGGCGGCGATGGGACAACCTCCTGGATCTTAGGGCTTGATCTGATTTGGGTAGGGGTTCGTCTATATATACGGACAAAAGCATTAGTTTTGGACCCTCCGATCAAAATCGGACGGTCTCGGATAAATAGGTTAGGGAGCTCAATTAAGAAAACGGAGACGTTTTATGGACATTTGGGATGATCCGGACCCATCGGTGACGACTGCCCGAGTCGGGTCCGGGACAACTTTCGGACGCATGCGCGATGAGGTTCGATGCACTGTGCAGAGAGGGTTTCGGGGCCTGGTGGTTGATAGCGGACTGACGAGAGAGCCTAGGTTAGGCCTGGCGGTAGGTAGTGAGCTGTGTAGACGGTCTCGAGCTGAGAGAAGAGAAGCGAGGGAGGCCCGGTGACTATTTCCGGAGATCGAAAATGTCCGACGTTAGACCGGCTATAATGCCGCTATAGTTATCCGTTGGGGCGTCAAACAGACTCTGAATGTGATGAAACTTGACAGGCGGTCTATCTACACTACAATAAGACCACACGTCAACTCTCATCCCATTCCGAGAACATTTTCTGGCCACTTATAAAATACTATTTCGGACATGCCACGGGCGCGTGCAAGTGTGGTTGGGCTCATAACGGAAAACGGAGAGAACTCGGAGAACTCGGACGAATGCAAGTTTGAAAACATGATGATGCAATGCACATGATGACATGATATGCAATGCATGACACGCAAGCAAAGACAAGGCAACAACATCGAATAACTGGAAGACACCTGGCGCATCGGTCTCGGGGCGTCACAACACTCCACCACTACGAGAGGATCTCGTCTCGAGATCTAGAATGGCACCGGAGGGAAAACGTAAGAGAAAGAGGACAGGTAAAACTAAGTTGCTCCTTTGACAAACGAGTGAAACCAAAGAACCTTGCAAAGGTTAAGCCAGTTCAAGAAAAGAACACAACAAAGATGAACGAAGTTGAAAACACTTCTTTAGAAAAGAGGGAGAAGGAAGAACAACTTCGAGCAGCACTCCGGTTGAGAAGGGATGCAAGGCTTGATAAGGCTAAAAGAACTTGAGCAAAAAGGACAGAACACTCCGGTTAAATGGATAAGCAAAAGAAAGAAGCATGATCTTGGAAAAACAAAATGATGGGTTGAAAAGAGCAACATCGCAATGCCTCCGGAAGAGAGAAATAGAAGATAGATCATTGAGATAAAAGAATGTAGAAGAAAATGCCAACTTCTGCTACAAAAGAGCTTGAAAAGGTATCCTTAGGAGACGGGTCGAGCGGAGTTGTTGGAACCCCAACAATGAAAAGAATAACCTTGATATGGTCTTATGGAATACATCTCAAATTATGAGGTGACAACCAGCCACTTACTGGAGAAGAATTGGATTGATATCAACAAGGAGACGAGAAAACTATTTCACCGGGAGAATAAAAGAAGAACTTGGGTCACTTATGAGCACCATAGATAGCAACAATCCTTAGGGAAGGCTTTAGGTGAAACATGACACAAGATAGCTCCAACTAGTTGGTTGGTGGATTTAAAATACCTCATTCTTAATAATATGTGAATCATGAAACATGAACTCAAATTATCAAGAATGAAATAATACCACCTCCAATGATAAGGTAGAAAGAATTGCACTCCGGATGCAAGATGAAGAATGCTTGAGCTCCATAGAAAAGAATCTTGATGAACACTTCTAGAAGGAATTAAATCTTTGATGAACCATCATGTAGAACCTCCATGAAGAACTCCGTTAAACAAAAGAATGATCAAACGGAAAGAAAGGTTAGTTGAAAACACAAGGTGGAACCTTGTAAAGATTTAGATAGATCTCCATGATTACATAATTGCGAGAGCTTGGAACTCCGGGAAATAAAAATGAGCACTTGAAACCAAGAATATGTATGATGAACCACTCTGGAATAAGGAATTGAATCATTTGGATGAAACAAGAATAAGAATTACATTATGCTTATCCTTCACCAATTAAATTGATGACAATCAATGGATTTGGCACACTACTTATTCTCGTAGCAAGGATTAAGAGAGATATAGCGCCAACTTGGGAAGGTCTTCTATGAACCACCGGTAGGATCGAAACAACGAATGAATTGGTATGATAAAGAAGGAAGAGAAATCTTAAACGAACCACCGTAAGGATTGAAAAAAATGAATAAAAGATAAAGAAACACCGGGAAGAATTAGCAAGTGAACGAAAATGTTTGCTAGGATTTAGATACATGAGAACGAAGAGATCAAGAATTGATTAGAGAATATTTGAATGATGCACCGGTAAGATTTAGAGAAAGAGAGCTGAACGCTAAGAATGAATAATTTTGAGATAATGGGTTCTGGAGAATCAAACTAAAAAGACTCTTGAATTATTCCGGATGGGTGAACATAATTCTCACAATCGAAAACAACCGAGAGGATGGCAACAAGCTAGAACTACGAATCTTGAAGAGAATGGAGCAAGAAATGGAGGAAAAACTCTTCTTCGATCTTCAAATGCAGAGAATGACGATGAGAAACACTACCAAGAATTATTGAGGTACTCCGGAGTTAAAATTGGAAAGGTTGAACCAACAATGAAAATAATTTGAAAGATCTTGGTGAAAGACATTTGACTGAAGATAAATCATTCTTACGTCAAACTTTCAAAAGAATTTGAGAAGCTCCGGTAAAATAAGAAGAGTCAGGTAAGATCCTGGGAAAAGACCTATGGGTTAGGGACCACTCAAAAATTACACCGTTGAACGATTTAAAAGAGAGAATGCACCGGTAATATTAAATGACTAGAATGAGATAACAACCTCGAAATAGGTTGAACTGATCTTCAATGACAAGACGAGCCTTTTGAGATAGCTTGAGCACGCCGGAACAATAAATAGCGAGAAGTGGAATGATAATAAAGTGCACCGGCAAGAAAAAGCATTTGAACCGAGGAAAGGATATGATCGACAAAGCTTGAACTTGGTCCACCGGAGAAGATAAAAGAACAAGGAATGACAAACTTGAGGCTCCGTTAGAATCTTCATGAGCATCACCGGGTAAGAACATTGATGGAAAAGGAATGGAGAGACTTCACAAGAATAAAATGGATACCTGATGAAGAAATCTGGGTCCTCGAAGAAACAAAGGGAGGGAGGGAAAACAAAGGCAACTTGAAGACAGATGAAGCAAACACTGTTGAGAAGAACTGATAATTGATCTTGTGAATGTTGACAAGATTGGATCCACTTGAAGAGACACACACCGGTTGAAAAGGATTGGCATGACAATCTTTATTATCATGAAGGATTAGTATTCACATAGAACTATGAGAACATCGTTTAGGAAAGGTATGGAATCAACATTTGACATTGAAGCAACTTGAATACCACAACTGAAAACAAAACAAGGATTGGCTTGCAGAATAGGCCGGAACAAACATATGATAGAGATTTCGTCGTAAGTTTTCGTGGTGGGGCCTACACGGGCTCGATCGTACAGCACCATCATGTACAAGGCAGTGCACATGACATACGAAGTGTCCCCGAGTCGGCATAGCCAAGGACTCTGTAAGACACAATGAGACCACTGTAAAACCAACTGTGGATAGGCGGACCACTAGACGTCGAACCCCAATTTCATATCATACATCTATCAGAAAGATATCCTAAGAGCTACTTGAATTCCCACTTAAAAACTCCCGAAATTTTCCGGTTATGCAATCAGGTGTTGGGGATACAGGGGAAGCATAATATCTCACCCAACCTAGCAAATCCTACATCCAGCTGTATCCATCCTTCAACACATAACCAAGAAACCTTCGGACATCGTTTACCTCAACCTTCGAAAAGCATCCGTTATACAAGTTATGGCAATACTCCCGAACTCCCGCCCTAGTACTGGGTGGCGTCGAGGTTATCTCACCAACAACTGCATAAAAGAGATATTCGATGTTGGCGAAACTAATCTCAGGTATTCCAGAACTGCAACGATAAAATTGTGACGACAACACCTCGGAGCTCAACTCCCCGGGACACTGCCACAACCCCTAAATGTCAGGAGGCACCAAGAACAATGTTCTCGTCACAAAACCATCGGAACGATTCCAAGATACCCACGTGATCCTAATTTTTTTTAGTGAAATTTGAGAATAGAAGAGTCAAAACTCTACGTCCGGATGCCTCACCAGAGCGACGAAGGGACTGAGGAGTAAAAAGAAGTCCTAACTCTCCGATATATATAATTCCTAAATGACTCAAAGCATTTCTAGACTCAATGACGCCAGCGATTCGATCAAGCAGGGGGCTCCTAAGGTCGGGGAAGGCTTTGATACCAACTTGTTACGCCCTCGATGCGGCTATATCTCCCACGTGTCGAAGCACGACTTAGAGGCATAACTGCATTGAAAGCAATGTCGCAAGTGAGGTAATCTTCCCACAACCCATGTAATACATAAGGGAAAAAGATACATAGTTGGCTTACAATCGCCACTTCACACAATTACATGAATAAAGCATTACATCAACCAGATACAATTAGGGTCCGACTACGGAACCAAAATAAAAGAAGACTACCCCAAATGCTACCAAGATCCCCGATTGTCCTGACTGGGCTCCACTACTGATCAACTGGATCAAAATAACACAAAGGACAAGATCTTCATCGAGCTCCTCCTGAGCTTGATTGCATTATCTGCACGGTTCAACGGCACCTGCAAGCTGGTTTTGGAAGTATATGTGAGTCACGGGGACTCAGCAATCTCACACCCTCGCGATCAAGACTATTTAAGCTTATGGGTAAGGTAAAAGGTATGAAGTGGAGCTGCAGCAAGCGACTAGCATATATGGTGGCTAAAATACGCAAAAGAGAGCGAGAAGAGAAGGCAAAGCACGTTCGAGAAATCTATGATCAAGAAGTGATCCTAAAACAACCTACGTCAAGCATAACTCCAACACCGTGTTCACTTCCCGGACTCCGCCGGAAAGAGACCATCACGGTTACACATGCGGTTGATGTATTTTAATTAAGGTCAACTTCAGGTTTTCTACAACCGGACATTAACAAATTCCCATTTGCCCATAACCGCGGGCACGGCTTTTGAAAGTTCAAAACCCTGCAGGGGTGTCCAAACTTAGCCCATCACAAGCTCTCACGGTCAACGAAGGATATTCCTTCTAGCGGGAAGACCCGATCAGACTCGGAATCCCGGTTATAAGACATTTCGACAAGGTAAAACAAGACCAGCAAAGCCACCCGAATGTGCCGACAAATCCCGATAGGAGCTGCACATATCTCGTTCTCAGCGCACACTCAGATGAGACTAGCTATGAGTAAAACCAACCCTCAAGTTTCCCCGAGGTGGCCCCGCAGACAGCTCAGTTCGGACCAACACTCAGAGGAGCACTGGCCCGGGGGGGTTAAAATAAAGATGACCCTTGGGTAGGCCTACCCGAGGGAAAGAAAAGGCTAGGTGGCGAATGGTAAAGCCAATGTTGGGCATTGCTGGAGGAGTTTTATTCAAGGCGAACTGTCAAGGGGTTCCCATTATAACCCAACCGTGTAAGGAACGCAAAATCCGGGAACATAACACCGATATGACAGAAACTAGGGCGGCAAGAGTGGAACAAAACACCAGGCATAAGGCCGAGCCTTCCACCCTTTACCAAGTATATAGATGCATTAATTAAATAAGATATATTGTGATATCCCAACAAGTAAACATGTTCCAACAAGGAACAACATCTCCATGTTCCAACAAGGAACAAACTTCAATCTTCACTTGCAACTAACAACGCTATAAGAGGGGCTGAGCAAAGCGGTAACATAGCCAAACAATGGTTTGCTAGTACAAGGTTGGTTAGAGGCTTGGTTCAACAATATGGGAGGCATGATAAGCAAGTGGTAGGTATCACAGCATAGGCATAGCAAAAGAGCGAGTAACTAGCAAGCAAAGATAGAAGTGATTTCGAGGGTATGGTCATCTTGCCTGAAATCTTGCAAGGAAGAAGAACGAGTCCATGAAGAAGATAAACGGACGTAGCCAACGGATCCTCACAAATGCAACGTTACCGGAATGAAGAAGTACACCGGAAAGAAAGAAAACAACATAGTAAACAATCATCACATGGACATAGCATGATGCACAACCAAGTATGATGCATGTCCTGTTTAATGATACATGGCATGGCAAGATGCACAAACAATCCTACAAATTAAATGGAGCTCAATATGCAACAAGTTGCATATTGACGAAACACCACAACAAGTTATTTAGTTCGATCTCGTTTGTGTACCCAACAATATTAAATGTTGATTAACATGACAAGGGGTGAAGCAAATGAAAAATACCTATCTAGGCAAGTTTAAATGAGGCCGGAACAACAAACAACAAGTCCGAAAAAATCCTCATATGCATATATTAGGTTTGGTACTGTTCTTCCCTAAACCAAATTTTATAGTTGTTAAACATGCAAGATGAGTGCACCATGTTAAACTAGGCATTTTCCACCCCAATTACATATAAAGTTTATTAAATTCCGAGTTACAGTTATTTAGTTATGAAATAAATCATTTTAACATGACATAGGAGCAAATTTAAACAAACAACATTTTAAACATTTTAGACATGGATGAAAAAGACATATTATGAAACTAGATGAAAAACTAAGCAAGTTTCATATACAAAGTTTTTACATGTGATGCTTAGTTTGTGAGATATTAAATGCATGAAGGCTAGCGGGTTTTCTGTAAATCTGCAAAACCCTGGAAATTAGCTAAATTCGCAGAACCAAAAAAAGACATCCACTGGGCCGAAACTGAAGTGGCCCAGCAGTAAGAGAAAAAAAAGGAGGGGCACTTGGGGTGGCCTCACCCATGGGCTTCGGCCCGTTTGAGGAGGAGGGGTAGGCCGGCTCTCTCCCGGGAGAAGTTGGGCCGGGGCACTGGAGATGCAGGGCAGAACGAGGCCGAGGAGAGGTGGGCCGTGGTGATCATTCATACTGACACCGGATCGAGTCAACGAGGGGCGGCGCTCGTCCTGTTGCACGAAGCAGAGGAGCGATTGGGCGTCGCGGCTGCATGCAGGGGAACGACGGCGCTCGAGGCAAGACGACGGAGGCGCGACAGCGACGGGACTTGCAGCGGCGGCTGGATGGACTTGGTGCACGGAGGATGATCGGGAACGGCGAGATCTGGCCGGGTCCTGGGTGAAGGAGGTCGAGGAGGGCCGAGGCGAAGCACTGGCGTTCTCCTCTGCTCGATACAGGGAAAACAGAGGCCGGCGGATCAAGCTTCAGGCGCAGGGGAGGAGCAGGGGACCGGCCTGGCCGGAGAGGAGACCGACGGTGCGACGCGAGGTGACTGCAGGCTCCAGAGGGACTTGGCGGGGCAGCGGCTACTGCGGTGATGTTCATGGTGGCTCCTGCGGGCAACACCATCGAGAAGAGAGAGGGGGATCAGAGAACGGAAGGAGAAGTGAGCCCGGGAGGAAGGGAAAAAAAGGGAGCGTGATGGGGCTGTCCTGGCGATGGCTCTGCAGCTGCTGCTCGCCAGTGGCTCGGTGTCAGAGCCGACATGAACGAGGTGCTCGGGGAGCCCCTCGGGCGCGAGAGGAGGCTGGAGTCTCGGGGTCGAGCTCCTCTCGAACGGAGTGAGGTTACTGCGATTGATTTGGGAGGGATCAGAAGGAAGCTCGCTGGTTGGGTGGAGAGATCAGGAGGGATCCCGAGGGGAACCAGAAGAGTGGCGGCGGCGATGGGACAACCTCCTGGATCTTAGGGTTTGATCTGATTTGGGTAGGGGTTCATCTATATATAGGGACAAAAGCATTAGTTTTGGACCCTCCGATCAAAATCAGACAGTCTCGGATAAATAGGTTAGGGAGCTCAATTAAGAAAACGAAGACGTTTTATGGACGTTTGGGGATGATCCGGACCCATCGGTGACGACTGCCCGGGTCGGGTCCGCGACAACTTTCGGACGCGTGCGCGATGAGGTTCGATGCACTGTGCAGAGAGGGTTTCGGGGCCTGGTGGTTGATAGCAGACTGACGAGAGAGCCTAGGTTAGGCCTGGCAGTAGGTAGTGAGCTGTGTAGATGGTCTCGAGCTGAGAGAAGAGAAGAGAGTGAGGCCCGGCGACTGTTTCCGGAGACCGAAAACGTCCGACATTAGACCGGCTATAATGCCGCTATAGTTATCCGTTGGGGCGTCAAACGGACTCCGAATGCGATGAAACTTGACAGACGGTCTATCTACACTACAATAAGACCACACGTCAACTCTCATCCCATTCCGAGAACATTTTCTGGCCACTTATAAAATACTATTTCGGACATGCCGCGGGCGCGTGCAAGTGTGGTTGGGCTCAGAATGGACAACGGAGAGAACTCAGAGAACCCGGATGAATGCAAGTTTTAAAACATGATGATGCAATGCACATGATGACATGATATGCAATGCATGACATGCAAGCAAAGACAAGGCAACTACATCGAATAACTGGAAGACACCTGGCGCATCGGTCTCGAGGCGTCACATAGGGCCCGGGAGGGGGCCCTGACCAAGAGTCTGGAGGAGGAGAAGCTGCTGTGGAAGAACGACGCCGCCAGCCACACAGAGTTCGTGGCGGGCGAGAAGCTCTGGAACAGCCGCCTCGCCGATGTCGTCGACAGGATCACCACGCAACTTTCTACGATGGGGATGCCAAACATGAGGTACGTCCCTGAGCCAAATGTGAGCCCTAACGCCAGGATGAATCTATTCTTTGAGGGTGTTCTCGGGGCCCTGGAGTGGTTCCACTCCAATAGGGCGGCCTCTCTGGCCGAAGAGGCTCGGAGGCTTTGTCGGGGTGCCATGACCAAGGTCCTCACCAAGATGGCGTACTGGAACCCTCACCTCAACTTCGAAGCTTCGCTCGATAGCTTGCCGGATGACGTGGACCCCGCGCAGCTCGAGGAGCGCATCGAGCCCGTCATTGGCCACATCGACGGACTTCGGAGGGTACAAGGCCAACGTCGGGACTAGGCACCCCGTTTCTTATTGCCGCTGCAGGTTCAAGACCAAGACAATTTTTATCTTTAGCTAGAACCGCAGCGACAAATGATGTAATATAACTCTGCAGTACTTTTGAAATGATGCATGTTATTATCCTGTTTGATTTCCCTTTGTATGTCCGCCCTACGTTATTCGTGTAGGTTTTCCGGCATGGAAGCCTAGGCGGCGTCTTGAGGACGGATCCTCAATGGCCTGCCGGGCATGCTTGCTGTCGGTTAAACCACCTCGCTACTCTTGACGCGGCCGCTCAAGCTGTTGAGCGGACTCGAGATAAAACGAGAGCGTTGCCAATCGCAGAAGGTCGCCCTCCCGTTCTGGACGCAGTCGCTCGAACTGTTGAGCGGACTCGAAACAAAACAAGGGCGTTGCCAATAGTGGTAGGGCCCCATTGCATGCAGGCTTTCCACACAAAGGGTAAGATCGTCGAGGATGATAACCATATATATAAAAAGGAATTACTCAAGGTTTTGTATGACTTAGCTTTTCTGCGCTGCGTGAGCGTTCGCCGCGTCCACCGAGGATGCCATTTGTTCGGTCATCTCCTTGCTTGAAGTGACGACCACGATGAAGCCATTGCTTCGTCCATGCCGGATTCTGACAACTGCGCACCCCCGACCTGGCGCGCCAGAGATGTCTGTGGGAAACGACACATATGGGGTCATTGGGATCCCTTCTACGGTTGGCGGGCACGGGGTTGTGCGAAGAGCGGGTCTGGCGGTCAGCACACAAATTGTTTACCCAGGTTCGGGCCGAGGAGACGTGTAAAACCCTAGTCCTGCTTGTATGCGTATTGAGGTGTTCTTGTGTTCTTGAACTAGCTACGGTGGCTTTCTAGTCCAAAAGATCCGAATCCCCCTCCAGTACGCCTCGGGCCTCCTTTTATAGACAAAAAGGGGTTGCCACAGAGGCACACATGAGGTGGAAAGGTGTACAGGGGCTGAGTCTATCCCCTGGCACCAACGGACAAACGCTTTCATGCGCTGCCGACGTGCCCCTCTTGCTTTATTGGGGACGGCAAGGAAGCTCGTCCCAGCTGTCATCGCCTCACCTGGCTCCGACGCGCGTCCAAGCTGACGAGGCGTTGTAGCTCCACGTTGGCCGGTCGCTGGGCTGGCGCGGTGGTGGAGCCTTCACGAAGATCTGCATGCCACCACGCAGGTGCTTGCTGAGTTGGTGCAGAGGCCGCACGCTGCCACACAGATGCCTGTTCAGTTGGTTGAGCTGGCAGCTGTATGGGAGCGACGGTGGAGTCTTTGGCAGACGTGGCCCTGGCTGCAGCCCCGCAGGTGTCCTCGGCAAGGGTCTCGCCAAGGGTTTCGTTGCGGCACCGCGGGCGTCCCCGGCAAGGACCTTGCCGGGGGTCTCGTGGATTTCCATGGCAAGGGTCTCGCCAAGGATCGTCGTCGTCTCGTTTCCATCTGATCTTGTGTGTCTATGATCTCTACAAAGATCTGCATGCCATCATAGAGGTGCCTCCCAAGCCTTGGTTCCAATATGGTGTAGGAACCCCTTAGGCTCAAGGGTGGCGTGCTCTGCTGCCGTCAGGCAAGTTGCCTCGGCAAGGATCTTGTCTAGGCTGCGGAAGCCACCCCGGCAAGAGTCTTGCCAGGGGAGTCCACCTCACCCTCAAGCTCTCTTAGCGTCTCCGGTCCTGGCGTTGCTCCGGCATCCCTCCCCTACCCTACTTAGTGTGGCCGTGGGCGTGGCTCTGACTGCTTGTGCACAAGTTAAGGGGTGCAAAAGGAGAGCCCCTACTTTTGTACACCGATAAGATTTTCTCAGAGTGACGAATAGTTTATCAAACTTTACAAGAGCGTTATTATCTTCATCAACATACCAGGCAAGTTCACTTTGACCATGTTATTCATACCCATGTTTTCATTGCATTTAGTGTCACCATTCATGATCACTCCAGTAGTGTTTTTCACTTCTTGTAGTCGAGTAGAATGCATGAGGTAGGAACCTGTAACACCCCGGATGTAACTTTCCCTATTTGTACTCCAACTCTTGCCGTTTCCGGCGTTAAGTTATATTTATTTCCTCGGGTTCGGGTTTTTGTCTCCGTGTTTTGTTGTCGTTGTCATGCATCTCATATCATGTCATCATGTGCATTGCATTTGCATACGTGTTCATCTCATGCATTCGAGCATTTTCCCCGTTGTCCGTTTTGCGTTCCGGCGCTTCGTTCTCCTCCGGTGGTCATTTCTAGCTTTCTTTCGTGTGTGGGGTTTAAACATTTCCATATTGGACCTAGACTTGCCAAGCGGCCTTGGTTTACTACCGGTAGACCGCCTATCAAGTTTCGTATCATTTGGACTTCGTTTGATACTCCAACGGTTAACCGAGGGACTGAAAAGGCCTCATGTGTGTTGCAGCCCAACACCCCTCCATTTTGGCCCAAAAACCCACCAAACTCTGCTCCATGTTCTAGAGCGTTCGATCACGATCGCGTGGCCGAAAACCGCACCTCATTTGGACTCTCCTAGCCCCCCCTATGCCTATATATAGACCCCCCATTCCAAATCCGGATCTCTCCCCGTCCTACCTTAAAAAAAAGAGATCTCCGCGCGGCCGGACGTGTCCGCCCGCCGCCGGACGAAAATCCCGCCATCCGCCGCCACATGGCAGCCTCGCATTCGCCACGCCCGGTCCCCAGTTCCCCGCCGCCGCCGGCCCGGGAGGCCCAGGAGGGGCCCCCGAGGCCCGTTGACCGCGCCGCCGCCCGGGGCCTTCGTCCCTGCTGCCGATCCGCCCCGCCGCCTCCTCAGCCGCGCCCCGCCGCCTCCTTCGCCGGCCGCCGCCGCACCAGGCCGCCGCGACCGCCGCCGCCTCCACGCGTCGTCGGCCGTCGCGCATCCCGAGGCTCCCTGCCTCGCCGGAGCACCGGTCCGGCCTCGGATCCGGCGAGATCCGCCGCCTCCTCCTCCCCTCGTCAAGATCCGGCCGCCACCGCGACATTTCCGGCCAGCTACAGTGCTCCCTCCGGCGAACAACGTAATCTGTGCAGATCTGAGATCTGGAATCTCGGTTGACTTTCCCTCCAAACCCTAATTTTTGTGCATACTTTGACCTGCCATTTCTCCGCATCCGTAGCTCTGCTTTGGACATATAGTATATCAAAATGTTCGCTTGACGAGTACATCATTTCATTCCATTGCATCATTTTCATTTAAGTTCATCTTGGTGCCCGAAATGCTGTTAGAAGAGGCCTTCGTGAGTTAATTGTCAGATCTGCTAGTTCATCTTAGACTTTTGTCATTTTTGCCATGATTATTGTGTGCATGCTATGCCTGTGAGTCCTTCATACGTTTTGTTAAGGATTTTGTTATCTTTCCAGAGGTGCAACCCATGCATTTTTAGGATGTGTGTGGTGACTTGTGCAAGCTTTCAAAGTGAGGCACCCGGTAAATCTGTTTTCAGGGACTTGGTAGTTTTCACTAAGTCTGGGATTGTTTAGTTCATGATGCCATATGTTCATTTTGTTTTCTAGTGATCCGTTTCTCTTTTGAGGGTGATTAGTAAGGGAGTTTTGTTAATCTTGTTATGATCTATCCATCCATGTCTTTGTTTGCAATTATGGAGTACCCTAGCTTGAGTCAATCGAGCTCTACTTTTGCTTCGTTGCAAATCTGGGCAGATCGTCAACTTGTTTGCGATTTTGCCGATGTTATTATAGTTGATCCGTGCATGCTATGCCATTCTTCTTGCCATGTCTAGCTTGTATTTTGTGCCTTCTTGAAGGATGTATGCTTGTCTTTCCATGACTTGCACCGTGGTGAGTGCATCGAGCTCGTAAACATGCCTTCGTGAGTTATGTTTCAGCATGTCCCAGTTTTCACTAAGTCTGAAAACTGATTATGTTTTTGCTATGTTCGTGTGCTTGTTAGTATATTTTGTGATCCCTTTTGGCTCAAAGCCACTAAGGGACTTTTGTTAAGCTTGTTGAGTAGCTCCATGCCATGTCCTTCTTTGTCATTTTCAGGTCCTGTAGCATGTTGTTTTGTTGCTCCGAAGAGGGCTTCATGATCTGAAATTTCAGACAAGTGTTAATTTCACCAAGTCTGAAATCTGTTTTGCATTTGCGTTTTTGACATTCTTGTTTGAACCTCATAATGGACGAATTGGCCGTGGCTTAGTGCTAGTCTTTTGTTAAGCATCTTGTGTGCATCCCTGCCATGTATTTTGTTGTCATGTTTGGGTGCTGTAGTATGTTCATTTCATTGCATTTAGATGCCTACTTGCTGTAAATCGCAGACTGGTGTCATTTTTGAATCGCTTGCCATTTCCAAACCGTAACTCCAATTCCGGCGTTCTTTATATCGTTTTCAAGCGATTTCATCTCATCTTTCCAGTGGCACCCTTGGAATTCTAAGTAGAGGCTAGGTTCATGCATTTCCTGTCATATCTTGCATTTTGCATCCCGCATCGCATCCCGCATAGCATATCATCATTTCATCATATTGCTTGGTCTTGCACGTGGTTGATTGTATCCTTGTTGCTTGTTTGTCTTGTTTGGGTAGAGCCGGGAGACGAGTTCGCTAACGAGGAGCCCGTTGAGTTTGCTCTTGAGGATCCAATCAACTCTGACAACTGTGCAGGTAAGATGATCATACCCTCGAAATCACTACTATCTTTGCTATGCTAGTTTGCTCGCTCTTTTGCTATGCCATTGCTACGATGCCTACCACTTGATTGAAAGCCTCCTAAATTGCCATGTCAAACCTCTAACCCACCATTGTCCTACCAAACCGTTGATTGGCTATGTTACCGCTTTGCTCAGCCCCTCTTATAGCGTTGCTAGCTGCAGGTGAAGTTTGGAGGCCGTTCCTTGTTGGAACATCTTTTATTTACTTGTTGGGATATCATTATATTATCTTGCTATCTTAAATGCATCTATATACTTGGTAAAGGGTGGAAGGCTCGGCCTCTCGCCTAGTGTTTTGTTCCACTCTTGCCGCCCTAGTTTCCGTCATATCGGTGTTATGTTCTCGGATTTTTGCGTTCCTTACGCGGTTGGGTTATAATGGGAACCCCTTGATAGTTCGCCTTGATTAAAGCTTTTCCAGCAATGCCCAACCTTGGTTTTACCATTCGCCACCTAGTCTCTTTTTCCCTTGGGTTACCGGAGCCCGAGGGTCATCTTATTTTAAACCCCCCCGGGCTAGTGCTCCTCTGAGTGTTGGTCCAAATAGAGCCACTTGCAGCGCCACCTCAGGGAAACTTGAGGGTTGGTTTTAGTTGTACGTAGTGTTCATCTGAGTGTGCCCTGAGAAAGAGATATGTGCAGCTGCTATCGGGATTTGTCGGCACATTCGGGCGGTGTTGCTGGATTTTTTTAACCTGTCGAAGTGTCTTGAATTACCGAGATACCGAGTCTGATCGGAACGTCTTGGGAGGAGGTCTATTCCTTCGTTGACCGTGAGAGCTTGTCATGGGCTAAGTTGGGACTCCCCTGCAGGGATTGAACTTTCGAAAGCCATGCCCGCGGTTATGGGCAGATGGGAATTTGTTAATGTCCGGTTGTAGATAACTTGAACCTTAATTAATTAAAATGCATCAACTGAGTGTGTTACCGTGATGGCCTCTTCTCGGTGGAGTCTGGGAAGTGGACACGGTGTTGGAGTAATGTTTGCGCAGGTTGTTCTCTAGCTTCTCGCTCGTGCTTTGCCTCCTCTTCTCGCTCTCTTTTGCGAATAAGTTAGCCACCATACTTGCTAGTCGCAGCTCCACTCATATTTTTACCTTGCCATACCTATAAGCTTGAATAGTCTTGATCGCGAGGGTGCGAGATTGCTGAGTCCCTGTGGCTCACAGATTACTATTACACCAGATGCAGGGCCTGATGATTCCGCTCCAGGAGACGCGTATGAGCTCAAGTGGGAGTTCGAAGAAGACTCTCAACGATACTACGTTTCCTTTCCCGATGATCAGTAGTGGTGCACAGTTGGGGGTGATTGGGACCGTGTCGCATGTTGGGTTCTCTTTTATTTTGGCGCCATAGTCGGGCCATGAGTGTTTTGGATGATGTAATGTTATTTATGTACTTGATTGATGTGGCGAGTGTAAGCCAACTATGTTATCTCCCCTTTTATTATTACATTACATGGGATGTTTGTGAAGATTGCCTAACTTGCGACATATGCCTTCAATGCGATTATGTCTCTAAGTCATGCCTCGACATGTGGGAGCTATAGTCGCATCGAGGGTGTAACAAGTTGGTAATCAGAGCCTTCCCCGACCTTAGGAGCCCCATTGCTTGATCGTTTTTAGCGGCCGAGTTGTGTCTAGAAAAATGTTTTGAGTCTTTAGGAATTATATATCGGAGAGTTTAGGAATTCTTTTTACTTCCCAGTCTCCTCATCGCTCTGGTAAGGCTTCCTGGCGTAGAGTTTTGACTCTTCTCTTCTCAAATTTCACTAAATTTTTTTTAGGTTCAAGCGAGTATCTTGGAATCGTTCTGATGGTTTTATGATGAGAACATTGACTTGGTGCCTCCTGTCAGGGGTTTAGTGGAAGTGTCCCGGGGAGTTGAGCTCTGAGGTGTTGTCATCATAATTTTATCATTGCAATTCTGGAATACTTGAGATATTTTCGCCGACATCGAAAATCTCTTTTATGCAGTTCGTTGGTGAGATAACCTCGACGCCACCCAGTACTGGGGCGGGAGTTCGGGAGTATCGCCATAACTTGTATAACGGATGCTTTTCGAAGGTTGAGGTAGATGGTTTCCGAAGTTTTCTTGGTTATGTGTTGAAGGATGGATACAGCTGGATGTAGGATTTGCTAGTTTGGGTGAGATATTATGCTTCCCCTGTATCCCCAACACCTGATTGCATAACCGGAAAGGTTCAGGAGTTTCATAGGTGGGAATTCTAGTAGCTCTAGTTCTTCTTCCACGGATATTGGTTTGACATTGGGATTTCTTACCATTTATTCGTTCTTGATCCGTACCTTGTTGATTTATTTCTCTACCTTAATTCTACGTGGCTTCTCAATTTATGGATATGTGACCATTTCAAGAGGATTGCATTCGTTCGTTTTGTTCGGATGTGAAGACTATATGTTGCAATTTTTCATTCTGTTGGATTCGGCTTCAATAATTTATCTGTCAATGTGCTAATGGTGGTCAACCTCTTCAGGATGGCTCCTCCAACGGGCACGACTCCGAATCCTGATCCGCCACCACCTCCACCTCCTCCAGAGGCATGGCAAGCTGTGATGGCCGCAACCAATGCAAACACACAGCTAATCATGCAAATTCTTCAAGAGCGCAATCAAGGCAGTCAAGGGAATCAAGGCAGCAATCAGAGTCACTTTGCTACACTCAACTAGTTCCTTGCTAACGGGCCAAAGACTTTCAGCAATTATGTTGAGGCAACCGATGCTGACGATTGGCTTGTGGATCTGTGTAAGCATTTCGAGTGCAGTAACGTTAGGCCTGAGGACTTTGTCAAGTTCGCTTCCTTCCAACTCAAAGATCAAGCTGTAGAATGGTTCTAGCAGTACAAGGACTCTAGAGGTGGACGTGTTATCACTTGGGATGATTTCCGTCGAGATTTCCGAGCTCATCATATTCCGCAGAGCGTGGTTGAAAGCAAGCGTGAGGAATTCCGCAATCTGAAGCAAGGCTCTTTGTCTGTCTATGACTACAACAAGTTGTTCCAGAAGCTTGCCCGCTTTGCCAAGCAGGACGTTCCTGATGAGAAGAGCATGATATACCAGTTCAGGGGTGGTCTCAGAGAAGATATTCAGCTCGCTCTTGTTCTCTTCGAGCCCTTGAGATACGATGAGTTCTACAACATGGCACTGAAGCAAGAGGCTGCTCAGTTGAGGTGTGATGTTTCCAAGAAGCGAGTGAGAGATGTTACTCCTTCTTCCTCTACTCAAGTGGCCAAGCAGCAGAAGTTTTGGCTTCCTCCTCCTCCGTTCTGTCAGCCGTATCAGCAGAAGAGCAAAGGTGGCAGTGATTCTTCCCACCCATCTAACCCTGGCTTTCAGAACAAGACTTCGTCTCAAGCTCCAAGATCGAGTGCTCCGTATCACCATCCGCTTTCAGAGGTCACGTGCAACAAGTGTCAACAGAAGGGTCACTATGCCAACAATTGTTTCAACTAGAGGCGTCTTCCTCCTCCTCCTCCTGTCAGATCGGCAAGTACAGCTGTGGTCAAGCATAACCCCAAGCACGCCAAGGTCAATTTGCTAAATGCAGCTCAGGCAGAGGACTAACCAGATGTGATCATGGGTAACCTTCCTGTTAAAGATGTTCCTGCAAAAGTTCTTTTTGACACTGGTGCATCGGTTTCTTTTATTTCAACTCCATTTGTGGCCAAGCATGATTTTGTGACCGAATGAATTCCTGTTCCATTGAAGATTGTGTCTCCGGCAAGCATATGACTTCTAACAATTGCGTCCCGGATGTCTCTATCACGTTGGGCGATTACAAGTTTCTCTCTTCTCCGGTGGTTCTTGGTAACTCGGATATTGATCTTATTCTCGGAATGTATTGGCTTTCTAAGCACAAGGCTCAGCTTGATTGTGCAGCCAGGCAGATTCAATTGACTCATTCGTCTGAGGATGTAATTGTCTTTGCCGCTCGTGATGATACTATCCGTCTGTTTTCTCTCAATGAGAAGGGTGAATTGGATGCCATCTCTCAAATTCCAGTCGTTTGCGAATATCAAGACGTCTTTCCAGAAGAGCTCCCAGGAATGCCTCCGCACCGGCCAGTTGAATTCGTTATTGATCTTGAGCCTGGCACGGAACCTGTGTGCAAACGTCCTTACAAGCTCGGACCTGAAGAGTTGAAGGAGCTGAAGAAGCAACTTGATGAGCAAGAAAGAATGGGTCTCATCCGGCCTAGTTCTTCTCCGTGGGGTTGTGGTGTTCTATTTGTGAAGAAGAAGGATGGAACGGACTGACTTTGTGTTGATTACCGTCCAGTGAATAAGAAGACCATCAAGAACAAATACCCACTTCCCAACATCAATGAGCTGTTCGAACAACTCAAAGGTGCCCAAGTTTTCTCCAAGCTTGATCTCCGTATGGGTTATCACCAGATTCGCATTCGTGAAGAAGATATTCCCAAGACAGCATTCAGAACAAGCTTTGGTTCATATGAATACACTGTCATGTCTTTTGGCCTCGCCAATGCTCCTCCGACATTCTCTCGCATGATGGACTTCATCTTCAACGCCTACACCAATGACTTCGTTTTGGTCTATCTCGATGACATTCTAGTTTTCTCCAAGAACAAGGAAGATCATGCCAAGCACTTGCGTTTGCTTCTTGATAAGCTCAGAGAACATCAGTTCTACGCCAAGTTCTCCAAGTGTGAATTTTGGCTCGATGAGGTTCTTTATCTTGGTCATATCATCTCTGCCAAAGGGCATTGCCGTGAATCCTGAGAAGGTGTCTGCAATTGTGAATTGGGAACCTCCTCAGAATGTGAAGCAACTCCGCAGTTTTCTCGGTCTCGCAAGCTATTGCCGAAGATTGGTTGAAAACTTTTCTAAGATTGCGAAGCCTCTCTCTAATCTTCTCCAGAAGCACGTCAAGTATGTTTGGTCTCCGGAGTGTGATATTGCTTTCAACACTTTGAAAGAGAAATTGATCACTGCTCCAGTTCTGACTCCACCTGATGAATCCAAACCGTACGAGGTCTTTTGTGATGCCTCTCTCCAAGGTCATGGCGCAGTATTGATGCAAGATAAGAAAGTTGTTGCTTATACATCTCGCCAGCTGAAGCCTAATGAGAAGAACTACCCCACTCATGATCTCAAGTTGGCGGCAGTTGTGCATGCTCTTTTGACTTGGAGACATCTTCTATTGGGAAGAAAAGTGGACATTTTCACTGATCACAAGAGTCTCAAGTACATCTTCACTCAGCCTAATCTCAACCTCAGGCAAACCCGATGGGTCGAAATGATTCAAGAGTATAATCCGAGTATCGAGTATACTCCAGGCAAGGCCAATGTGATTGCTGACGCTTTGAGCAGGAAAGCGTATTGCAACAGTCTGATTCTTAAGCCTTATCAACCCGAGCTTTGTGAAGCTTTCCGCAAACTTAATCTGCAAGTTGTTCCTCAAGGTTTCCTCGCCAACCTTCAAGTCTCTCCTACCTTAGAAGACCAGATTCGCCAAGCCCAGCTTCTTGATGCTATGGTGAAAAAGGTGAAGATTGGGATTGTCAAGAGTCAGTCCAAGTACAAGTGCTACCGCCTTGATGACAAGGACACTCTCTTCTTCGAGGATCGTATTGTTGTGCCCAAAGGTGACCTCCGTAAAGTGATCATGAACGAGGCTCACAATTCTCTCCTCTCCATCCACCCTGGGAGCACGAAGATGTATCAGGACCTTAAGCAAGCTTATTGGTGGACTCGAATGAAGCGCGAGATCGCTCAATTCGTGAATGAATGTGATGTCTGCAGAAGAGTGAAGGCAGAACACCAAAGGCCAGCGGGTCTCCTCCAACCTCTTGCCATTCCAGAATGGAAGTTTGACCACATTGAAATGGACTTCGTGACTGGGTTTCCAAAGTCCAAGCGTGCCAATGATGCTATATTCGTTGTCATCGACAAACTCACCAAAGTGGCTCATTTTCTGCCTATCAAAGAGTCGATCACTGCAGCTCAATTGGCGGAACTCTATACCTCCCGCATTGTCTCTCTGCACGGTATTCCTCAAGTGATCTCTTCAGACCGTGGCAGCATCTTTACCTCGAAGTTTTGGGATTCTTTTCAGAAGGCCATGGGCACCAACATCCGCTTCAGCACTGCTTTCCATCCTCAAACAAGCGGTCAAGTCGAGCGTGTCAACCAGATTCTTGAAGATATGCTCAGGGCTTGTGTGATCTCCTTCAGCATGAAGTGGGAGGATTGTCTTCCTTATGCTAAATTCTCCTACAACAACAGTTTTCAAGCAAGTTCGGGCAAGGCCCCTTTTGAAATTCTGTATGGCAGGAAGTGCCGTACCCCTCTCAACTGGTCTGAAACCGGTGAACGTCAGCTTTTGGGTAATGACTTAATCACAGAAGCAGAAGAAATGTGCAAAGTCATTCGTGATAACCTCAAAGCAGCCCAATCCCGCCAGAAGAGCTACTATGATAGTAAGCACCGTGATTTGGCTTTCGAGATCGGAGATCATGTTTACCTCTGTGTCTCTCCTACGAAAGGTACTCGTCGCTTTGGTATCAAAGGGAAGCTTGCCCCTAGATACGTGGGACCTTTCAAGATTGTCAGCAAGAGAGGTGACCTCGCCTATCAACTCGAGCTTCCTTCAAACTTTGCAAATGTTCATGACGTGTTCCATGTCTCTCAGCTTCGAAAGTGCTTCAAGACTCCTGACCGCACCATCAACTTCGAGGACATTGAGCTCCAAGAAGATCTCTCCTATCGTGAGCACCCAATTGCTATTCTTGAAGAGACTGAACGCAAGACTCGCAACAAGTCGATCAAATTTCTAAAAGTCAAGTGGTCACACCATTCCGACCGTGAAGCTACCTGGGAACGCGAGGATCACCTCCGTTCTGAGTACCCGGAGTTCTTTCAGTCCTAGATCTCGGGACGAGATCCTTTCGTAGTGGTGGAGTGTTGTAACACCCCGGATGTAACTTTCCCTATTTGTACTCCAACTCTTGCCGTTTCCGGCGTTAAGTTATATTTATTTCCTCGGGTTCGGGTTTTTGTCTCCGTGTTTTGTTGTCGTTGTCATGCATCTCATATCATGTCATCATGTGCATTGCATTTGCATACGTGTTCATCTCATGCATTCGAGCATTTTCCCCGTTGTCCGTTTTGCGCTCCGGTGCTTCGTTCTCCTCCGGTGGTCATTTCTAGCTTTCTTTCGTGTGTGGGGTTTAAACATTTCTGGATTGGACCGAGACTTGCCAAGCGGCCTTGGTTTACTACCGGTAGACCGCCTATCAAGTTTCGTATCATTTGGACTTCGTTTGATACTCCAACGGTTAACCGAGGGACCGAAAAGGCCTCGTGTGTGTTGCAGCCCAACACCCCTCCATTTTGGCCCAAAAACCCACCAAAATCTGCTCCATGTTCTTGAGCGTTCGATCACGATCGCGTGGCCGAAAACCGCACCTCATTTGGACTCTCCTAGCTCCCCCTATGCCTATGTATAGACCCCCCCATTCCAAATCCGGATCTCTCCCCATCCTACCTTAAAAAAAGAGATCTCCGTGCGGCCGGACGTGTCCGCCCGCCGCCACGTGGCAGCCTCGCATTCGCCGCGCCCGGTCCCCAGTTCCCCGCCGCCGCTGGCCCGGGAGGCCCAGGAGGGGCCCCCGAGGCCCGTTGACCGCGCCGCCGCCCGGGGCGTTCGTCCCCGCTGCCGATCGGCCCTCCCGCCTCCTCAGCCGCGCCCCGCCGCCTTCTTCGCCGGCCGCCGCCGCACCAGGCCGCCGCGACCGCCGCCGCCTCCACGCGTCGCCGGCCGTCATGCATCCCGAGGCTCCCTGCCTCGCCGGAGCACCGGTCCGGCCTCGGATCCGGCGAGATCCGCCGCCTCCTCCTCCCCTCGTCAAGATCCGGCCGCCACCGCGACATTTCCGGCCAGCTACAGTGCTCCCTCCGGCGAACATCGTAATCCGTGCAGATCTGAGATCTGGAATCTCAGTTGACTTTCCCACCGAACCCTAATTTTTGTGCATACTTTGACCTGCCATTTCTCTGCACCCGTAGCTCCGTTTTGGACATATAGTATATCAAAATGTTCGCCTCGACGAGTACATCATTTCATTCCATTGCATCATTTTCATTTGAGTTCATCTTGATGCCCAAAATGCTGTTAGAAGAGGCCTTCGTGAGTTAATTGTCAGATCTGCTAGTTCATCTTAGACTTTTGTCATTTTTGTCATGATTATTGTGTGCATGCTATGCCTGTGAGTCCTTCATACGTTTTGTTAAGGATTTTGTTATCTTTCCAGAGGTGCAACTCATGCATTTTTAGGATGTGTGTGGTGACTTGTGCAAGCTTGCAAAGTGAGGCACCCGGTAAATCTGTTTTCAGGGACTTAGTAGTTTTCACTAAGTCTGGGATTGTTTAGTTCATGATGCCATATGTTCATGTTGTTTCCTAGTGATCCGTGCCTCTTTTGAGGATGATCAGTAAGGGAGTTTTGTTAATATTGTTATTCTCTATCCATCCATGTCTTTGTTTGCAATTATGGAGTACCTTAGCTTGAGTCAATCGATCTCTACTTTTGCTTCGTTGCAAATCTGGGAAGATCGTCAACTTGTTTGCGATTTTGCCGATGTTATTATAGTTGATCCGTGCATGCTATGCCATTGTTCTTGCCATGTCTAGCTTGTATTTTGTGCCTTCTTGAAGGATGTATGCTTTTCTTGCCATGACTTGCACCGTGGTGAGTGCATCGAGCTCGTAAACATGCCTTCGTGAGTTATATTTCAGCATGTCCCAGTTTTCACCAAGTCTGAAAACTGATTATGTTTTTGCTATGTTCGTGTGCTTGTTAGTATGTTTTGTGATCCCTTTTGGCTCAAGGTCACTAAGGGACTTTTGTTAATCTTGTTGAGTAGCTCCATGCCATGTCCTTCTTTGTCATGTTCAGGTCCTGTAGAATGTTGTTTTGTTGCTCCGAAGAGGGCTTCATGATCTGAAATTTCAGACAAGTGTTAATTTCACTAGGTCTGAAATCTATTTTGCATTTGCGTTTTTGACATGCTTGTTTGAACCTCATAATGGACGAATTGGCCGTGGCTCAGTGCTAGTCTTTTGTTAAGCATCTTGTGTGCATCCCTGCCATGTATTTTGTTGTCATGTTTGGGTGCTGTAGTATGTTCATTTCATTGCATTTAGATGCCTACTTGCTGTAAATCGCAGACCGGTGTCATTTTTGAATCGCTTGCCATTTCCAAACCGTAACTCCGGTTCCGGCGTTCTTTATATCGTTTTCAAGCGATTTCATCTCATCTTTCTAGTGGCACCCTTGGAATTCCATGTAGAGGCCAGGTTCATGCATTTCCTGTCATATCTTGCATTTTGCATCCCGCATCGCATCCCGCATAGCATATCATCATTTAATCATATTGCTTGGTCTTGCACGTGGTTGATTGTATCCTTGTTGCTTGTTTGTCTTGTTTGGGTAGAGCTGGGAGACGAGTTCGCTAACGAGGAGCCCATTGAGTTTGCTCTTGAGGATCCAGTCAACTCTGACAACTGTGTAGGCAAGATGATCATACCCTCAAAATCACTACTATCTTTGCTATGCTAGTTTGCTCGCTCTTTTGCTATGCCATTGCTACGATGCCTACCACTTCCTTGAAAGCCTCCTAAATTGCCATGTCAAACCTCTAACCCACCATTGTCCTAGCAAACCGTTGATTGGCTATGTTACTGCTTTGCTCAGCCCCTCTTATAGTGTTGCTAGTTGCAGGTGAAGTTTGGAGGCCGTTCCTTGTTGGAACATATTTTATTTACTTGTTGGGATATCATTATATTATCTTGCTATCTTAAATGCATCTATATACTTGGTAAAGGGTGGAAGGCTCGGCCTCTCGCCTAGTGTTTTGTTCCACTCTTGCCGCCCTAGTTTCCGTCATATCGGTGTTATGTTCCTGGATTTTTGCGTTCCTTACGCGGTTGGGTTATAATGGGAACCCCTTGATAGTTCGCCTTGATTAAAGCTTTTCCAGCAATGCCCAACCTTGGTTTTACCAATCGCCACCTAGCCTCTTTTTCCCTTGGGTTACCGGAGCCCGAGGGTCATCTTATTTTAAACCCCCCCGGGCCAGTGCTCCTTTGAGTGTTGGTCCAAATAGAGCCACTTGCAGCGCCACCTCGGGGCAACTTGAGGGTTGGTTTTAGTTGTACGTAGTGTTCATCTGAGTGTTCCCTGAGAAAGAGATATGTGCAGCTCCTATCGGGATTTGTCGGCACATTTGGGCGGTGTTGCTGGATTTTTTTTAACCTGTCGAAGTGTCTTGAATTACCGAGATACCGAGTCTGATTGGAACGTCTTGGGAGGAGGTCTATTCCTTCGTTGACCGTGAGAGCTTGTCATGGGCTAAGTTGGGACTCCCCTGCAGGGATTGAACTTTCGAAAGCCGTGCCCGCGGTTATGGGCAGATGGGAATTTGTTAATGTCCGGTTGTAGATAACTTGAACCTTAATTAATTAAAATGAATCAAATGAGTGTGTTACTGTGATGGCCTCTTCTCGGCGGAGTCCGGGAAGTGGACACGGTATTGGAGTAATGTTTGCGCAGGTTGTTCTCTAGCTTCTCGCTCGTGCTTTGACTCCTCTTCTCGCTCTCTTTTGCGAATAAGTTAGCCACCATACTTGCTAGTCGCAGCTCCACTCATATTTTTACCTTGCCATACTTATAAGCTTGAATAGTCTTGATCGCGAGGGTGCGAGATTGCTGAGTCCCTGTGGCTCACAGATTACTATTACACCAGATGCAGGGCCTGATGATTCCGCTCCAGGAGACGCGTATGAGCTCAAGTGGGAGTTCGACAAAGACTCTCAACGATACTACGTTTCCTTTCCCGATGATCAGTAGTGGTGCCCAGTTGGGGGTGATTGGGACCGTGTCGCATGTTGGGTTCTCTTTTATTTTGGCACCATAGTCGGGCCATGAGTGTTTTGGATGATGTAATGTTATTTATGTACTTGATTGACGTGGCGAGTGTAAGCCAACTATGTTATCTCCCCTTTTATTATTAAATTACATGGGATGTTTGTGAAGATTGCCTAACTTGCGAAATATGCCTTCAATGCGATTATGTCTCTAAGTCGTGCCTCGACACGTGGGAGCTATAGTCGCATCGAGGGTGTAACAGAACCCATCTCTGTTATCAAGTCTGGGATGTAATGTAGTTTAAATGCTATGCTATAGTAGATGGGGTTGGTATGAGTGTTCGGGAGTGGTGTGAGAATGGAGGACTCTACGGCAATGACGACAACTCCATGATGGCATCGACAAGGACTGCCTCTTCAAGACCTCAAGACTTCAACACTCGAGACAAGAATGCAATACACACTACTGGGTGAAGGATGGTTTAGATGGGCACCCTGGAGCAACCAGTGGATGACCTGGGATGCATGGAGAAGCGCCATGACATCTTGCGGAAAGCTTCACCCAGACTCAAAGAGACGGAAGAATACTTCATGCCTGGAAGCTTACATGTGCAACCGCAAGTCACTATGGGCTCTGGCTTGGTTGGCCTTAGTGGTGACTCTGGCTGGGATGGTGCCAGTAGATGCAGAACTATGGTGGGATTGGATGGGCATCGAACAGTGGTCAGGGGAACTCTTCGAAATACCATGTTTTGGTCGTCTTGTTCTCAAACATCATGAAGTGCGAGAACATAAAAAGAGGGATTGAATCTTGCAGGTAAAGTGTACAAACCTCTGCAGAGGGTTAAAACCTAATCGATCAGCCATGTCCCCTGTTATAGACAATTTGAGCATCTGGACTTGGATCTATCTCGGAACTCTCAACACCGGATTGATAACATAATTGTGGGCAACTTATGATAATTTTGGGCTATGAGACATCGGTTGGCGGAACCATGTCATGATAGAAAACTTAGTAGTACAGACTCCTGATATTCCTTTGATATAGGGAATATAAAACCAGCTTTTACGCAAACAAAACTAAGATATAGAGCCACAAAGCCATATTGCATATAGTATAGTTTATCATCTGTTTTTTTCTTACAGTGATCTTGCCGGTACATTCAATGTACCGACCTACACGGCCGCAACGTCTCATGTTGCAGATATTTCTTCAACGAGTAAGAGTTGCGATACAAGGTTACGGTCTACACTCATTTGATTATTTCCGCAGAGACTTATATATATATATATATATATATATATATATATATATATATATATATATATATATATATATATATATATATATATACCAGTTTTACGTTATTTATACATGTGATTGCACTTTGATATATACATTCATGTACTATGTGTGCCAGCATACTGACCTAGGGATGGCACAGATACACACAGAGGCTTGACCGTTCG
>NC_041386.1:426189893-426229299 GCF_002162155.2 Triticum dicoccoides | reverse complement strand
TATTGCATATAGTATAGTTTATCATCTGTTTTTTTCTTACAGTGATCTTGCCGGTACATTCAATGTACCGACCTACACGGCCGCAACGTCTCATGTTGCAGATATTTCTTCAACGAGTAAGAGTTGCGATACAAGGTTACGGTCTACACTCATTTGATTATTTCCGCAGAGACTTATATATATATATATGTATATATATATATATATATATATATATATATATATATATATATATATATATATATATATACCAGTTTTACGTTATTTATACATGTGATTGCACTTTGATATATACATTCATGTACTATGTGTGCCAGCATACTGACCTAGGGATGGCACAGATACACACAGAGGCTTGACCGTTCGAGGCCGGGTCGCTACACAGACCTGATGTGTGTCTTGCCAATAGGTTGGTAGGGAGGTACCAAAGTAATCCAGGAGTGGATCACTGGACAGCGGTCAAGAATATCCTGAAGTACCTGAAAAGGACCAAGGATATGTTTCTCGTTTATGGAGGTGACGAAGAGCTTGTCATAAAGGGTTACACCGATGCTGGCTTCGACACAGATCCAGATGACTCTAACTCACAAATCGGATACGTACTTACATTGAATGGTGGAGCTGTCAGTTGGTGTAGTTCCAACTAAAGTGTCGTGGAGGGATCTACATGTGAAGCGGAGCACATGGCTGCTTAGGAAGTAGCGCATCAACGAGTCTAGATGAAGGAGTTCATAGCCGATCTGGGTGTAATACCCAGCGCATCGGGCCCAATGACAATATTTTGTGACAACACTGGGGCAATTGCCTTGGCAAAGGAATCCAGGATTCACAAGAGAACCAAACACATCAAGAGACGCTTCAACTCCATTCATGAAAAGGTCAAGGATGGAGATATAGAAATTTGCAAAATACATACAGATCTGAATGTGGCAGACCCGTTGACTAAACCTCTTCCTCAGACAAAACATGATTAGCACCAAGACTCCATGGGTGTTAGATTCATTACTATGTAATCTAGATTATTGACTCTAGTGCAAGTGGGAGACTCATGGAAATATGCCCTATAGGCAATCATAAAGTTGTTATTATATATCTCCTTATTCATGATAAAGGTTTATTATTCATGCTAGAATTGTATTGCCCGAAGACTTAAATACATGTGTGGATACATAAACAAATACCACATCCCTTGTAAGCCTCTACCATACTAGCTCGTTGATAAAGAGATGGTTTAGATTTCCTAACCATAGACATGCGTTGTCACTTGATAATGGGATCACATCAGTAGGAGAATGATGTGATGGACAAGACCCATCCGTTAGCATAGCATATGATCGTTTAGTTTATTGCTTTTGCTTTGTTAATGTCAAATATATATTCCTTTCACAATGAGATCATGCAACTCCCGGATACCGAAGGAATACCTTGTGTGCTATATATCAAATGTCACATGTAACTGGGTGATCATAAAGATGCTCTACAGGTATCTCCGAAGGTGTTTATTGAGTTTGCATGGATCAAGATCGAGATTTGTCACTCCTTGTATCGGAGAGGTATGTCTGGGCCCTCTCGGTAATACACATCACAAGAAGCTTGCAAGCAAAGTGACAAATGAGTTAGTTATGAGATGATGTATTACGGAACGAGTAAAGAGACTTGCCAGTACCGATATTGACAGACAAAGGGAATTACGTATAGAGATACCGACGATCAAATCTCGGGCAAGTAACATACCGACAGACAAAGGGAATTACGTATGTTGTCATAAAGGTTTAATTGATAAAGATCTTCGTAGAATATGTAGGAACCAATATGGGCATCCAGGTCCTGCTATTGGTTATTAACCGGAGAGGCATCTCGGTCATCTCTACATCATTCTCGAACCCGTAGGGTCAGCACGCCTAACGTTCACTGACGATATAGTATTATATGAGTTATGTGAGTTGGTGACCGAATGTTGTTCGTAGTCCCGGATGAGATCACGAACATGACGAGGTGCTCTAGAATGGTCCAGAGGTAAAGATTAATATATAGGATGATGCTATTTGGTTATCGAAAAGGTTTCAGAATGTATCAGGTAGTCATCGGATCACCATAAGGGGTTCCAGGAAGCTCCGGGAGGTTAATGGTCTAGATGGGCCAAACGAGGGGAGCACACCAGCCCACAAGGGGTTGGCACGCCCCTCCTCTGGCTGCAGCCCTTGGGGAGATAGGAAGGAGGGAAGTCGGCCTCCCCTTGCCTTCCCTCTCCTCCCGGTTCCTCCCCCCGAGTGCAAATAAGGAAGGGGGCACCATAGGGCAGGCGCCCAAGGGGGGGGCACCCTTGGGGCGCACCCTGGCTGCGTTCCCTCCCCCACCTATATATATGAGAGAGAGGGGGTGCCACACAACCCACAACAATCCACAGGCCGTGTGCGGCGCCCCTCTCCCCGGTTTCATCCTCCGTCTAGTTTTCTGCAGTGCACGGCGAAGCCCTGTGGAACGAGTTCACCATCATCGCCATCACGCTGTCGTGCTGCCGGAACTCATCTACTACTTGGCCCATCTTGCTGGATCAAGAAGGCGATGACGTCATTGAGCTGAACGTGTGCTGAACATGAAGGTGTTGTACGTTCGGTACTTGATCAATTGGATCGTGAATGTGTACGACTACATCAATCATGTTGATAAATGCTTCCGCTAAGCGGTTTGTGAGGATACATAGACATACACTCCCCTCTCATAGCTATGCATCTCCATGGATAGATCTTGTGTGTGTGTAGAATTGTTTTTGTTTTCCATGCAACGGTCCCCACATTAAGTTGGTTGGGGCTCTACTTCTAGCGCAAGGAAGCTTATATCTAGAAAAAATCGTGTTAAAATTTCAGTATAATCGGAGTTATGGATCTCCGGGAATTTAAGAAACGGTTTTCGGCTAGAAAACAGGATTGTGAAACAGAAGAGAACAGAGAGATAGATCCAATCTAGGAGGGGCTCCTGCCCCTCCGCAGCCATGGAGGCCATGGACCAGAGGGGGAACTCTCCTGCCATCTAGGAGGGAGGCCAAGGAAGAAGAAGACTCTCCCCCGGTGGCGCCGGAGTGCCGCTGGGGAAAGTAAAGTGACGGCGATCTACATTGACAACCTTGCTACCGTCAACACCAACTTTATTCCCCTCTATGGAGTCGTGTAACCTCTCTATTCCCGCTGCAATGCTCTACTTAAACATGGTGCTGAACACTATATATTATTATCCAATGATATTTGGTTATCCTATGATGTTTGAGTAGATATGTTTTGTCCTATGGGTTAATTGATGATCGTGATTTTTTTGAGTTGTATATTTTATTTTGGTGCTGTCCTATGGTGCCCTACATGTCGCGCAGACATGTGGTATCCCCACTATAGGGTGTTGCAATATGTTCATGGTTCGCTTATGGTTGGTGGCTAGAGTGACAGAAGCTTACGCCCGAGTAAGGGGGTTGTTGCGTATGTGATAAAGAGGACTTGATACTTAATGCTATGGTTGGGTTTTACCTTAATGATCTTTGGTAGTTGCGGATGCTTGCCAGAGTTCCAATCGTAAGTGCATATGATCCAAGTACAGAAAGTATGTTAGCTCATGCCTCGCCCTCATATAAAATTGCAATAATGATTACCGGTTTGGTTATCGATTACCTAGGGACAAATAATGTTCTTGTGTGACAAAAAGCTATCTACTAAAAGTAACTTTGTTATCTTGCAATTTATTCGTAGTTTTATTCTTGTACTTCTAGTTTTATTCTTGTTCTAGGTAAAACAAACGTCAAGTGTGCGTAGAGTTGTATTGGTGGTTAATAGAACTTGAGCAAAAATTTGTTCTACCTTTAGCTCCTCGTTGGGTTCGACACTCTTAGTTATCAAAAAAGGCTACAAATGATCCCGTATACTTGTGCTTTATGAAGACCTTTTTCTGGCGCCGTTGCCGGGGAGCAATAGCATGGGGTGAATATTCTCGTGTGTGCTTGGTTGCTTTATCACTAAGTAGTCTTTGTATTTTGTTCTAAGTTGTTCTTTATCTTTAGTTATGGATATGGAACACGAAATACCAAAAAAATTAGTTGTACTTGCTACTCATCGAGATGGAGAAACTCCTAAAATCCTCAATGCTCGATATGTGAAAAATATTAAACACTACTTTGATAATCCTGAGAAAACCCCACTCAACTTGATAATGGGACACACGTTGGATGAACGTGAATACTTTAGGGAGTATCGCTTGACTCAAAAAGGAAAACTCTTATGGGGTCAAATTGAAATGTTGCAATGGTATGCTTGGAATCTATGCTCGAGATATGATTATACTTGTTGTTCTAGGACGAAGGCCCGACACCTTCCGTTTTCATGTGAATTTAATGATAATGAAACATTGGCTTCTTATGCTAATGGTAGATATTATTACTATGATGTAGAATGAATAGAAGAATTTGTTGCTTTTAAGGGTGCTTACGAAATTGAATCTTTGTTTGCAAAGTATGAAGATTTTGATGATGCTATTTATCGACCTAAATTTTTTTCTATACTTAAATATTGCTATGAGAATTATAAATACAATTCCGATGTTAATGTATTTATTGAGAAAGTCTCCGCTGTCCAAGAAGATACTAATATTTTGTAGGAATCTATGGAAGAAGAAATTTATGAAACTATGAGCTCATTGGATGAAAAAGATGATGAGGAGAGCAAAGAACAAACGGAGGAAGAGTGGATTAGCTACACATTCCCACCTTCTAATGAGAGTAACTCTTGAACTCATACATTATTTAATTTCCCTTTGTGCTTAGCGAAGGATGAATATTATGATGATTGCTATGATCTCATTGATTCATTTGAAATATCCTTTTTTGATGAACTTGATGCTTGCGGCCAAGATGCCAATTTGGATTATGCTTATGGAGATGAACTTGCTATGGTTCCTTATGTTAAGAATGAAATTGTTGCTATTGCACACACATGTGATAGTCCTATTATCTTTTTGAATTCTCGAAACTACACTATATCGGAGAAGTTTGCTCTTATTAAGGATTATATTGATGGGTTGCGTTCTACCGTTACACATGATGATTTTGATGAATATAATATGCATGTGCTTGCTGATCCTACTTGCAACTATTATAAGATAGGAACTATATCTCCGCCTCTCTATGTTTCCAACACGATAAAATTGCAAGAAACTACTTACACTATGTGTTGGCCTTTACTTGAGGTGCATGAATTGTTCTTTTATGACGTGCCAATGCACAATAAGAGATTTAGACTTCATCATTGCATGATATATTTTTCTTTGTGCTCACTACTAAATTATGAATCATTGCTAAATAAAATTGGTTTGATATACCTTGGGATCCGGGTGGATCGTTTACTTGAGCACTTTATACCCAACTTAATTGCTTTAAAGAAAGCTGCCAGGGAGACAACCTGGAAGTTTTAGTGAGTCATTTTATTCTCTTGTGTTCTTTTATAAAGTTTAAAAACAAAAATAATATAGAGGGGAACTTAAAAAATTCAAAAAGAAAAGTGAAAGTAAGAAAGACGAGCACCATTGAAGTGGGGGAGCTCCTAGAACTTTTTTCATGCCCATGGAAACTTTGCAAATCTTGAATTACAGAAACTTTTAAACAAAAATAATTATCCCCTTTTACAAATCCATTGTATTATAAAAATAATGTGCCAATATTTTCTTTTAGGATGATTATATTGCTTGTTAGTATGTGCGGTGCAAAAATAGAAACTTTGGCTGTAGTGCGTGAATTTACATTTTTTACTGAAACTTCAAAAGTTTCTGAATTTTTTACGCAGTACTTATATGCAATTTTTTTGTTTTTTCGTAATTTTTCAGAATTTTTGGAGTTACAAAAGTATGGTCAATCTTCAGATTACTACAGACTGTCCTGTTTTTGACAGATTCTGTTATTGATGCGTTGTTTTGCTTGTTTTGATGAAACTATGGATTGTATCATTGGTATAAGCCATGGATAAGTTAGGATACAGTAGGGATAATGGAAAAACAAAATATGAATGGGTTTGCAACGGTACTTAAAGTAGTGATTTGCTTTATGATACTAATGGATCTCACGAAGGTTTTTGTTAAGTTTTGTGTGGATGAAGTGTTCAAAGATCGAGGAGGTCTCGATATGAGGAGAAGGAGGAGAGGCAAGTGATAAAGCATGGGGATGCCCAAGGCACCCCAAGTAAATATTCAAGGATACTCAAGCGTCTAAGCTTGGGATGCCCCGGAAGGCATCCCATCTTTCTTCAACAAGAATTGGTATGTTTCGGTTTTCGTTTTGTTCACGTGATATGCGTAAATCTTGGAGCATCTTTTGTGTTTAGTTTTCACTTTTCTTTTATGCACCATGATGGTATGGGATCGTCCTTGGTTGATTTATAGAATGCTCTTTGCACTTCACTTATATCATTTGAGTGTTGCTTCATAGAATGCTTCATTGTGCTTCACTTATATCATTTGAAGTTTGGATTGCATGTTTCTCTTCACAAGGAAAACCGTTATTTGTATAATACTCTTTTGCTTAACTTATATTTATTAGAGCATGATATTTTGTAGAAATAATTAAACTCTAATGCTTCACTTATATCTATTTAGAGAGTCAATAGGAATTGGTCATTTGCATGGTTAGTTAGAAAATCCTACATAAAACTTGTGGATCACAGAATATGATATGTTTGATTCCTTGCAATGTTTTGCGATATATAGATGATAATATGTGGGAGGTACTAGTAGACGGTTGTGGTTAGAAAGAATATTGGTGTTAAGGTTTGTGATTCCCTAAGCATGCACGTATAGTCTCTCGTTATATGCTATGAAGTTGGAGCATGGTTTATTATTGATTGTCTTCCTTATGAGTGGCGGTCGGGGACGAGCGATGGTCTTTTCCTACAAATCTATCCCCCTAGGGGCATGCGTAGTAGTACTTTGCTTCGAGGGCTAATAAACTTTTGGAATAAGTATGTGAGTTCTTTATGACTAATGTGAGTCCATGGATTATATGCACTCTTAATATTTCCGCAATTTGCTAGCCCCTTCGGTACCGTGCATTGCCCTTTCTCACCTCAAGACGTGGTGCAAACTTCGCAGGTGCATCCAAACCCCGTGATATGATACGCTCTATCACACATAAGCCTTGTTATATCTTCCTCAAAACAGTCACCATACCTACCTATTATGGCATTTCCATAGCCATTCCGAGATATATTGCCATGCAACTTCCACCGTTCTATTTTTGTGACTAGAGCATTCATTGTCATATTGCTTTGCATGATCATAAGATAGCTAGCACGGTATTTCCATGGCTTGTCTGTTTTTGATATCCTTGCTACGCTAGATCATTGCACATCCTTGTACATTGCCAGAGGCATTCATATAGAGTCATACTTTGTTCTAGGTATAAAATTGTAATATTGAGTTGTAAGTAAATATTAGTGTGATGATCATCATTATTCATTATTAGAGCATGTCCCAGTGAGGAAACAATGATGGACGCTATGATTCCCCCACAAGTCGAGATGCTACTTCAGATAAAAGGAAAAAAGGAAAAAGTGAGGCCAAAAAGAGCCCAAAAAAAGAAAAAGAAAAACGGAGAGAAACATATTGAATGTGCATGCAAATTCCGCACTTGTGCTTCAAAGTAGCACCACATTTTTCATGTAGAGAGTCTGCTATGTAGTCACTTTCATATACTAGTGGGAATTTTTCATTAAAGAACTTGGCTTGTATATTCCGATGATGGGCTTCCTCAACTGCCCGAGGTCTTCATGAGCAAGCAAGTTGGATGCACACCCACTTAGTTTTCATATTGAGCTTTCATACACTTATAGCTCTTAGTGCATCCCTTGCATGGCAATCACTACTCCTCGCATTGTTATCAATTGATGGGCATCCCCATAGCGCGTTGATTAGCCACGTTGATGTGAGACTTTCTTACTTTTGTGCCTCCTCTATGTTTACCCCTATCATCATACTCTATTGCACCCATAGTGCTATGTCCATTGCTTGCGCTCATGTATTGCGTGAGGGTTGAAAAAGCTGAAGCGCGTTAAACAGTATGAACCAATTGCTCAGCTTGTCATCGGGGTTGTGCATGATAAATACTTTGTGTTAAGAAGATGGATCATGACAAGACTATATGATTTTGTAGGGATAGTGTTCTTTAGCATTGATATTTTGAAAGACATGATTGTTTGTTGGGATGCCTGAGTATTGAAGTTTTTATGTCAAATTATAGACTATTGCTTTGGGTCACTCGTGTCTTAATATTGGGGATGCTGATATGTCTCCGTCATATCTATATTTTTATTGCTCCATGCCAATATTATACAACTTCACATATTTTTTGCAACATTTATATGATTTATTGGACTAACATATTGATCCAGTGCCCAGTGTTAGTTCCTATTCATTGCTTGTTTTTTGTTTCGTAGAATATCCATATCAAATGAATTCTAAATGCGATAAAAATTTACGGAGAATTATTTTGGAATATATATGATTTTCAGGAGGTGGAATCAATGCAAACGGAGGCCCACGACCTCCACAAGACACCAGGGCGCGACCTCCTCCCTGGCGAGCGGTGGTGCCTTGTGGTCACCAAGTAAGTTGATTGGGGCTCTACTTCGGGCGCAAAGAAGCTTATATCTAGAAAAAAATCATGTTAAAATTTCAGCGCAATCCGAGTAACGGATCTCCGGGAGTTTAAGAAACGGTTTTGGCCAGAAAACGGGAATGCAAAACAGAAGAGAATAGAGAGATAGATCCAATCTAGGAGGGGCACCGGCCCCTCCTCCTCCATGGAGGCCATGGACGAGAGGGGGAACCCTTCCTCCCATCTAGGGGGGAGGCCAAGGAAGAAGAAGAAGGAGGGGGGCTCTCTCCCACTCCCCCCTAGTGCCGCCAGAGTGCCACTGGGGAAAGTATCGTGACGGCGATCTACATTGACAACCTTGCTATCGTCAACACCAACTTTATTCCCCTCTATGGAGTGGTGTAACCTCTCTATTCCCGCTGCAATGCTCTACTTAAACATGGTGCACTATATATTATTATCCAATGATATGTGGTTATCCTATGATGTTTGAGTAGATCTGTTTTGTCCTATGGGTTGATTGATGATCGTGATTGTTTTGAGTTGTATATTTTATGTTGGTGTTTTCCTATGGTGCCCTTCGTGTCGCGCAAACTTGAGGGATCCTCGTTGTAGGGTGTTGCTATACGTTCATGATTCACTTATGGTGGGTGGCTAGACTGACAGAAGCTTACGCCCGAGTAAGGGGGTTGTTTAGTATGGTATAAAGAGGACTTGATACTTAATGCTATGGTTGGGTTTTACCTTAATGATCTTTGTTAGTTGCGGATGCTAGCTAGAGTTCCAATCATAAGTGCACATGATCCAAGTGTGGAAAGTATGTTAGCTCAGGCCTCTCCCTCATATCAAATTGCAATAATGATTACCAGTTTAGTTATCAATCACCTAGGTACAAATAACCTTCTTGTGTGACAAAAACCTATCTAAAATTAACTTTTATTATCTTGCAATTTATTCCTTGTTTTATTCTCGCAAAGTACTTCTAGTTTTATTCTTGTTCTAGGTAAGGCAAGCGTCAAGTGTGCGTAGACTTGTATCGGTGGTGGATAGAACTTGAGGGAATATTTGTTCTACCTTTAGCTTCTTGTTGGGTTCGACACAATTATTTATCGAAAAAGGCTACAAATGATCCCCTATACTTGTGGGTTATCAGATTACTCCACCATGTACTTTGATAGATCGATGATAGTGCAAGGACTGGGAGCCGGGTTGTCCTCTTTTCTCCCAGAGGTAACAGAACGAATGACATCCTTGAACTCCATTTTCGGACTCCAAGAACATAGTGGAATACGAGGGCCTCCTTCATGGACTCTGAATTGCGACCTCATTCGACGCCTCATATGTCGAGGCGACTCCAACCTCGTGGTCTAGCAGGTCATGAAAACGTTCGACACTAAAGATCCTAAGACGACATACCGCACTGTTGTCCGAGCACTAGAAGGGAAGTTTGATGGACTAGAGCTACACCATGTCAAGAGAAGCAACAACATCATAGCAGATAAACTAGCATGTGTCAGGTTGTCAGGAGAGCCTGTGCTGGACAAGACCTTCCTAGAGATACTACACAAGCTATCCATCAAGATCCAAGGCCTCGATGAAACCATAATAGGCCCCGACACCTCCAAAAGCGCAGCTCCGAAGGATACCCCACCACCCTCAAAGATGTCAGAGGAGGACGTAATGGTAGTCCTCAATCAAGAATGGACCCAACCATTACACGCCTATATGACCAAGGGCGAGCTCCCCCAAGGCAAAACGGAGGCCCGACACATCGTCTATCACTCCAAGTCCTAGACAATAATCAATGGCGAGATCTATAAGCATAGCCAGGGTGGGCATTTTTCAACGCTGCGTCACAGAAGAGGAGAGAAAGAAAGTCCTCGAAGAAATACATGCGGGGCTTGTGGGCATCACGCAGCCTCTAGAACAATTGCAGCAAAGGCCTTCTGCCACAGTTTCTTCTGGCCTGACGCACCAGTTGACATGGCCGTTCGCGGTGTGGGGGTTGGAAATGGTTGGATAGCTCACTCCTTCACCAGGAGGCCACAAATTCCTACTAGTGGTAATCGGCAAGCTCAACAAGTCAGGCCAAACCGATAACAAACGCGGAGGCCGATACGACAGTGAAATTCATTTCCAGCCTCATCCACCTCTTCGGCGTCCCACAAAGCATCATCATGGATATCGGGTCCAACTTCACCGCCTCGATGTTCAAAGACTTCTTTCACCAATGACAGACCCACATCGACTACACATCTGTGGCACACCCTCAGTCCAACAGACAGGTCGAACGAGCTAATGGGCTGATCATGCAATGCCTCAAGCCACGACTCATCAAGCCTCTCATTCGGGCCAAGGGAAATTACTGGGTGGAAGAACTCCCCTTCGTCCTCTGGAGCTTGCGCACAACGCCAAACAAATCCATGGGCTACGTGCCCTTCTTCATGGTATATGATGTTGGGGAACGTAGTAATTTGAAAAGTTTTCCTATGCACACGCAGGATCATGGTGATGCATAGCAACGAGAGAGGAGAGTATCATCCACGTACCCTCGTAGACCGTAAGCGGAAGCGTTAAGAGAACGTGGTTGATGTAGTCGTACGTCTTCATGATCCGACCGATCCAAGTACTGAACGTACGACACCTCCGAGTTCAGCACACGTTCATCTCGATGACGTCCCATGAACTCCGATCCAGCTGAGCTTCACAGGAGAGTTCTGTCAGCACAACGGTGTGATTACGGTGATGATGTTGCTACCAACGCAGGGCTTCACCTAAGCACCACTACGATATGATCGAGGTGGATTATGGTGGAGGGGGGCACCACACACGGCTTGGAACAATCAACTTGTTTGTCTTTGGGTGTCCCCCCGCCCCCGTATATAAAGGAGCAAGGAGGGAGGCTGGCCGGCCCTTGCAGGGCGCGCCAAGAGGACGAGTTCTCCTCCTAGTAGGAGTAGGACTCCCCTTTCCTACTCCTACTAGGAGGGGGAAAGGAAGTAGGAGAGGGAGAAGGAAGGAGAGGGAGGAAAGGGGGGCCGCCCCCCTAGTCCAATTCGGTTTGGGCTAGGGGGCCACATGCCCTGCCTTGTCCTGCCTCATCTCTTCCACCACTTGGCCCATGAGGCCCAATACTTCTTCCCCCGTATTCCCGTAACTCCCCGGTACTCCGAAAAATACCCGAATCACTCGGAACCTTTCCTATGTCCGAATATAGTCGTCCAATATATCGATCTTTCTGTCTTGACCATTTCGAGACTCCTCGTCATGTCCCCGATCTCATTAGGGACTCCAAACTTCCTTCGGTACATCAAAACACATAAACTCATAATACCGATCGTCACCGAACGTTAAGCATGCGGACCCTACGGGTTCGAGAACTATGTAGACATGACTGAGACACGTCTTCGGTCAATAACCAATAGCGGAACCTGGATGCTCATATTGGCTCCCACATATTCAATGAAGATCTTTATCGGTCAAACCGCATAATAACATACGTTGTTCCCTTTGTCATCGGTATGTTACTTGCCCGAGATTCGATCGTGGGTATCTCAATACCTAGTTCAATCTCGTTACCAGCAAATCTCTTTACTCATTCCGTAATACATCATCTCGCAACTAACTCATTAGTTACAATGCTTGCAAGGCTTATAGTGATGCGCATTACCGAGAGGGCCCAGAGATACCTCTCCGACAATCGGAGTGACAAATCCTAATCTCGATCTATGCCAACTCAACATGTACCATCGGAGACACCTGTAGAGCACCTTTATAATCACCTAGCTACGTTGTGAGGTTTGGTAGCACACAAAGTGTTCCTCCGGTATTCGGGAGTTGCATAATCTCATAGTCATTGGAACATGTATAAGTCATGAAGAAAGCAATAGCAATATACTAAACGTAAAATGCTAAGCTAACGGAGTGGTTCAAGTAAATCACATCATTCTCTAATGATGTGATCCCATTAATCAAATGACAACTCATGTCTATGGCTACGAAACTTAACCATCTTTGATTCAACGAGCTAGTCAAGTAGAGGCATACTAGTGACACTCTGTTTGTCTATGTATTCACACATGTACTAAGTTTCCAGTTAATACAATTCTAGCATGAATAATAAACATTTATCATGATATAAGCAAATAAATAATATCTTTATTATTGCCTCTATGGCATATTTCCTTCATATGGGGCGGAGGTGTGATACTTCTCCAACGTATCTATAATTTTTGAAGTATTCATGCTGTTATATCATTCTTGGATGTGTTACAATCATTTTGTAGCAACTTTATATCAGTTTTTGGGACTAACCTATTGACATAGTGTCAGTTGCTGCTTTTTGCTTGTTTTTTACATCGCGGGAAATCAATACCAAACGGAGTCCACACACAGCGAAACTTTTTGGAGATTTTTTCTGGACCAGAAGACACCCGGTGGGCCAGAGAAGTTCCAGAGGGGAGCACAACCCACCAGGGCATGCCTGGGGCCACAGGCACGCCCAGGTGGGTTCTGCCCACCTCGGTGGCCTCCCGCACCACCTCTTCGCCCTATAAATTCCCAAATATTCCAAAACCCCCGCGGTAACCCTAGATCAGAAGTTCCGCCGCCGCAAGCCTCTATAGCCATGAAAAACCAATCTAGACCCCGTTTCGGCACTCCACCGGAGGGGGAAATCATCACCGGTGGCCATCTTCATCATCCTGGCGGCCACCATGATGAGGAGGGAGTAGTCCACCCTCGGGGCCGAGGGTTTGTACCAGTAGCTATGTGTTTAATCTCTCTCTCACGTGTTCTTGATGGCACAATCTTGATCTATCGGGGGCTTTGTTAATATAGTTGGATCATATGGTGTTTCTCCCTCTCAATGTTGTTGTGATGAATTGAGTTTTCCCTTTGAGATTTCGTTCTTATCAGATTGAATACTTTTATGGATTTGAGAGCACTTGATATATGTCCTGCATATGAATACCCGTGGTGACAATGGGGTACTATTTTGATTCACTTGATATATGTTTTGGCACTCAATTCGCGGATTCCCGAGGTGACATTGGGGTAATCTATGCATAGGGGTTGATGCATGTTCTTGTATTTTGTTTCTTGGGTAGAAATCTTGGGGCACTCTTTGAGGTTCTTTGTGTTGGATTGAGTATTATGAATCTTAATTTGCTTTGGTGTTATTTTAGTACGAACTCTTGATAGATCGATCGGAAAGAATAACTTAGTGTTATTTTAGTACGAACTCTTGATAGGTCGACCAGAAAGAATAACTTGGTGTTATTTTAGTACGAACTCTTGGGATTGGAAAGAATAGCTACAAACAATTTCTTCTTATGATCTCCTCTAGATAAGAACTTTGGAGTGATTCTTCGTTGCACTTTGAGGGACGGTTATGTGATCCAATTATATTAGCATTGTTGGGAGATTGCACTAGTGAAAGTACGGACCCTAGGCCTCATTTTCAAGCATTGCAATACCGTTTGTGCTCACTTTTGTTACTTTCTACCTTGCCGTTTTATTGTTACTATTACAAAAAACAAATATCTACTATCATTACTACATTTTATTACCATCTCTTTGTTGAACTAGTGCACCTATACAAATTACCATTGTATTTGGTGTGTTGGGGACACAAGAGACTTTTTATTATTTGGTTGCAGGGTTGTTTGAGAGAGACCATCTTCATCCTACACCTCCCACGGATTGATAAACCCTAGGTCATCCACTTGAGGGAAAATTCCTATTGTCCTACAAAACTCTACGCTTGGAGGCCCAACACGTGTCTACAAGAATATAGTTGCGTAGTAGACATCAAGCTCTTTTCTGTCGCCGTTGCCTGGGTGGTGAGTGCTTGAAGGTATATCTTTAGATCTTGAAATTGAATATTTTAGTTTCTTGTTTTATCACTAGATTGGTTTATAAAAATAAAACTACAAAAAATGGATTTGAGGTTGCATCATATTATTCATCTTTATAATGTATTTCATGAAAATGATGGAAAGGAAAATTGTGCTCAATTGATAGAAGAATAATTCAATAGTATGTTTCGTATAAATGATGAGCATGATTGCAATGTTGTTAGTATGAATTCTTTGGATATCCATGACGCTAATGATATGCAAAGCCATAAGCTTGGCGATTCTATATTTGATGAAGATGTTATTTTTAGTCCCACAAGATTTGATGTGCAAATTTGTTATATTGATTGCATGCCTCCTATTTTATGATGATTATAATGATGAAAGTGGATTCAGAGAGGTCATGACTTAATTTAGTGATGAATCCACCATTTTGGATGAGGCTTCAATTGACTGTGATAACAAAGTTGCTATCTATGATGATTATGGTGATGACATGTATGCTATAAAGAATAATGATAACCATGAAACTTGTCATCATGATTTTAATGTTCACTCTCATGATAGTTATTTTGTTGAGTTTGCTCCCACTAGTATTCATGAGAATAAATTTGCTTATGTGAAGAGTAATAAAATGTCTAAGCTTGTGGATCATGAAAAGAATGCTTTATGTGATAGTTATATTGTTTAATTCATTCATGATGCTACTGAAAATGGCAATGAGGGAGGAACATATGCTTCTACATATCTCAATAATATCAAGTTTCCTCTCTATGTGTTGAAAATCTTGAAGTTGCACTTGTTTTGCCTTCCTATGCTAGTTGATTCTTGCTCCCATAATTTATTTGCTCACAAAATCCCTATGCATAGGAAGTGGGTTAGACTTAAATGTGCTATTCATATGCTTCATGATGCTCTCTTCATGTTTCAATTCTTATCTTTTATGTGAGCATCATTGAAATCATCATGCCTAGCTGAAAAGCCATTAAAGAAAAGCGCTTGTTGGGAGACAACCCAACACTTTTACCTATTGTTTTTGTGTGTTCACATGATTAGGTTGCTGTAGTAATCATGTTTTATAGCTTTTGTTTCAATAAAGTACCAAGTAAAGCCTTTGGGATAGTGTGGATGATAGTTGATTTGATCTTGCTGAGAAACAGGAACTTTTGTGCCCAGTAAAATAATTTTTGTTTTTTACAGAAGCGTGATAAAATACTGATTCTTTCTACACAAGATTGATATACAAATTTCCCAGGTTTTCCTAATTTTTGGAGTAGCAGAATTATGGTTGTTGTCCAGATCATTACAGACTGTTCTGTTTTTGACAGATTCTGTTTTCAATGCATAGTTAGCTTGTTTCCTAGTTTCTATGGCTTATATTCATCAATATAACTTGTGGAAATGATAAGGTAAATTAGGAATTGTGTGAAAACAATTATGAATCTTGTTTTTGACAGTACCAAAGTGAATGATTTGCTTTATCATACTAACCTATCTCACGAAGTTCCGTTAAGTTTTGTGTGATTGAAGTTTTCAAGTTTTGGGTGAGACATCGATATGAGGAGAATAAGGAGTGACAAGACCCTAAGGTTGGGGATTCCCAGGGCACCCCAAGGTAATATTCAAGGAATATCCAAGCAACTAAGCTTGGGGATGCCCCGGAAGGCATCCCGTCTTTTGTCTTCAACATTATCGGTAACCTCACTTGGAGCTATATTTTCATCCATCACATGATATGTGTTTTTCTTGGAGTGTCATTTTATTTTGCTAGGATTTTCTTGCTGTTATTTAGAATAATGTTTTGCATCTTTCATTTCAATAAAAATGTCAAGGATATCATTCACCATGCTTATTTTGCAAGTATATGAGTTGCTGTTTCGAAATAGAAAGTTTTACCGATGTTGAAAAAATTCCCAAGAAAAGTCAGAATGTGATAAAATGTTGAAACTTGTTGCACAATAATATATGATAAATTTTCTACAATGTGGTAAATTTTCATAATTTTTGGAGTTAAATAAGTATTGATACTCTTGCATTCTTTACAAACTGTACTGTTTTGGTAGATTGCTGTTATGTTTGCATTGTTTGCATATGTTTGGTTGTTTAATGATTCTATTTGAGGATAGGAGTATTAAATATGCAGAGGAATTTAGTATGCAATATTGAATAATAATTTTAGTGATTTTCTACAGTAGAGAATGATAAGGTTTTTGCATTGGTTTATACTAACTTATCTTTCGAGTTCTTGTTGAGTTTTGTGTGGATGAAGTTTTTAAGATTTAGGGATACCGTGATATAAAAGGAATTAAGGAGACACAAAGGCTCAAGATTGGGGATGCCCAAGGCATACCAACATAATATTTCAATAAGTCTCTAGCATCTAAGCTTGGGGATGCCCCGGTGGGCATCCCACCTTTCTTCATCAACAATTATCGGTTACTATCGGTTGGTCCTAAGTTTTTGCTTCTTCACATGATGTGTGCTATTCTTAGAATGTCATTTTATTTTGTTTTTTCTTGCTGTTTTAGTAAAATACTTAGATTTGAAAGTTTTTAAATAAGAGAGAGCCCACAATTAGCTACCTATTTACTTAGCTACTCGCTTGATCTTCACTTATATCTTTTTGGAGTAGCTTGTCATTTACTCTTGTGCTTCACTTATATCATATGAATAAATTGTTGAATGAATTGAATATTACGAAGGTAAATTATATCATGCCTAGTGGTAGCTTCACATTGGGTTTAGAAAGTGAAATCCTTTGAAGCTTGACAATCACAATATTGGTCATATGAGCAATTCATGAATGATTACTATAAGGAAGAGAACTTTCACATGCAAATATATTATCTTGGACATCTTCTATGATTGTGAATACACATTAATTATTGTCAAACTTGAGCAAATTAGTTGAAGTTGGACAAGGAAGACAATGTAATGATTTATGGTTGTGTATATTTGCATAGAAGTTATATTGCCATAGATCCTCCAACATGTGGTGTTTGCCTAGTATCTTTTGCTAGCCAAATATTCGTACTAAGTAGAGATACTACTTGTGCATCCAAAAACTCTTAAACCCAGTTTCTTGCCATGAGTGTCCACCATACCTACCTATGGACTGAATAAGATCCCTCAAGTAAGTTGTCATCGGTGCATAAAGCAATAAAAAGTGCTCCTAAATATGTTTGATCTTTTATTGTAAGGGAAAATTGAGCATTGTACGAACTTGTGATGGTAAAGTAATAAAAGCGACGGACTGCACAATAAAGGTTGCTATCATAAGGGGCAATACAATGTGACGTTCCTTTGCATTAAGAGCTTGGGCATCCAAATAAAAAGCGCATGACAACCACTGCTTCCCTCTGCGAAGGGCCTATCTTTTACTTTTCAATATTTACTTTTATGCAAAGAGTCAATATTATGAATTCTCATTTCAACCTCAATTATTCTATAGTTTTCAAGCATCATGTGGTGGGAAAAGATCTAGGCACATATGACCAGTCAAATATATTTGATCATGATTTATTATTGTTGATAATTATCTCTATGATAAACGAGTTGGGAGGCAAAATATTAAGCCCCTATCTTTCTCTGTGTTCGATGGATGCCATTTGTTCTAAGAATATGCTTTGAGTAGTAGCAATCATGGAAGACTATATGATGATTGAGTATGTGGAGCTCTTACTTAGAATCTGTTGAATAAGTTGAATTGCAATTGTTTGGTGACTAAGAATATAGGTTGTTGAGTTTCAAGAGAATTCATTGTTTGAACCTTAACATGTGAATTGGTTGCTACTTTAACATGAGAAGTTTTATAAGAAAGAATTGATGTTATGATGCTAGGAAAAGTGATTGAAATTATCATTGATCAGACTTATGCACCTTGCTAGCTTGCACATAATGTTTTGGCACTCAACTTGTGACTTCCCAAGGTGACATTGGGGCAATCTATTCATAGGGGTTGATGCACGTTCTCGTCTTTTGTTTCTCCGATAGAAATCTTGGGGCACTCTTTGAGGTTCTTTGTGTTGGATTGAGTATTATGAATCTGAATTTGCTTTGGTGTTATTTTAGTATGAAGTCTTGATAGATCGATCGGAAAGAATAATTTAGTGTTATTTTAGTATGAACTATTGATAGATCGATCGAAAAGAATAACTTGGTGTTATTTTTGTACGAACTCTTGGATAGATCGATCGGAAATAATAGCTACAAACAATTTCTTCTTATGTTCTCTAGATAAGAACTTTGGAGTGATTCTTCGTTGCATGTTGAGGGATGGTTATGTGATCCAATTATATTAGCATTGCTGGGAGATTGCACTTGTGAAAGTACATACCCTAGGCGTCATTTTCAAGCATTGCAATACCGTTTGTGCTCACTTTTTTACTTGCTACCTTGCTTTTTTTATTGTTACTATTACAAAAACCAGTATCTATGATCATTACTACACTTTCATTACCATCTCTTCGCTGAACTAGTGGACCTATACAAATTACCATTGTATTTGGTGTGTTGGGGACACAAGAGACTTTTTATTATTTGGTTGCAGGGTTGTTTGGGAGAGACCATCTTCATCATACGCCTCCCACGGATTGATAAACCTTACGTCATCCACTTGAGGGAAAATTGCTACTTTCCTACAAAACTCTGCGCTTGGAGGCCCAACATGTGTCTACAATAATAAAGTTGCATAGTAGACATCAAGGTGGTCCTCCCATCAAACATCGAATATGACTCACCATGAGTCCGAGAATATATACTACGAGGCGTTCGCTGAAGAAAACTGGAGAGACAACATCACCACGAAGGAAGAATCACACATCCTCACCATCGAACGCACCCACATTTACCAACAAAAAGTGCGAGAGTATCAAGCCGACGTGTCCGGGCACGCGAGTTCAACGCCGGTGACCTCGTCCTCTGCCTCAAGCAGAAGCCACAGGAAAATAAGATGTCTTCCCCACGGGAAGGACCCTTCGTCATTCATAAGGTCCTCAACAACGGGGCGTACTACCTTCACCACAAGAAACAGGTTGGATCACATCACAACCCTGGAATGCTGAGCATCTCGCCTATTTTATGCGTAGACACCTAAGTATTACGTACTTTTTCTGCATAAATTAATTCACAATATCTGCATTTTCATGTACGTTTAGCTCAAACAAAATTAGGTTGGAAAATAAGGAGGTCGCAATGACCTTCCAGCTTTTTCGTTTCCCTTCTATAGTTTGCTAAATGTAACATGACACACCGTTATTCAGCACAAAAACATATTCTTGAACCCATTGGGATAGAAAAATCACGGAAGAACAAACAGATCTCTTTTTTGAGGGACTCGGAGGCCGCATCACTTTAAGTGGACACCCCCCCACACACACACGCTCCTGACCCAAAAGTTGCATCATATGTTCCTGCTTTTTTGTTCTAGACCTTTGTGGACGTTTCTTCTGCCGACCTCCCACTGGCTAGTGCTCCGGGGCTGCATCGACACAATTTTGTTGGGATTTCTTCCTTGGAGGAGAGCAACCATCGAGGATGTCGGGAAAGGGAATCAGGCATTGTGGTCACATCGAGCCCCAATAAATACACCTACAACATCCACATGCACCAAAGGGGATCTCCGCTCCTAATCCGTGCAGAGGCACTTGATCGCCTCTATGGTACCTCCCACCTCCTCCACCTCCCTAATGGGTGACCATGGCGCCCTACCATGGTCCAATCCATCCAACTAACAAAACCCTGATCCACTCCTATGGATCCCTTCAATGATCCTAACTCCATCGCCCATCAACTGGATTTTTCATTCGGTCATTATTTCAGAAGCAAGGTGCGTGATCTTTTTTAGTCTCCAGTCCATCCGGTCTCCCCCTCATTTGGTTTTCATATGGTGGTAGTATTTTCCTGATCTACCTTCCATTTGGATGATCTCAATGTTAATCTGGCTCTCTCTACATGCACGAGTGGTTCATTCGATTATATTGACTCGAGCAAACACCTTGCCGATTAGCATCGGATCCTACGCCCAGGATGATTGTAATCATCGTAACTTACATGCATGCCACAACCATCCACCATGCATAATGGATATGTAGTTCACGACCATTTTGAAAATCCATACCCAGCCCATGAGGAATCGAGTACCAGGCCATGGACTATTGCCCAACTATAGACCAGCCCAAATCGTAGAAGCGGAAGAGTCCGATGCAGGTAGGATATCCTCTGAACGACAAAGTCATTTTTGTTCCTGATGCGTGGCACCTGATCATTATCACAAATAATGCACCAACCACGTCACAAGCAGAATCTAATATAGAAATAATCATATCACGCGGTTTCGTCTCAATAAATATAACATCGGCCAGATTTATAGGAAAAAAACTCAGGCCACTCCCTTGCTTTATAACCCTGCTACTGCCCATGCTCCACCTTCGAACTCATCTCTGCCACCCGCCGCCATCACACACTTGTCTTCCTCGCCCAGCGACGCCACCATGGCATACTAACCTTGGAACCCATACCCCTACCTCCCCACGGCACCACCATCGTCCCACCAGAACCCCTCCGTGAGCAGCACGACTATGTGGTGGTTGGAGGCGAGCTCCCAATGGTATGAGATGAGTGGGCGATTGCATCACACGAGCCAGGAATTGCACCAGAGGAGTTCCATGGAGCCAATGCTATGATCATCAACTTCCTGGAGAATCAGGGATGGAGGATCAACTACATGTATAGATGCGGTACGAGATCTGTCCTTGTACAGTTCACCACGGCTTGCTTGCGCAGTACTGCTATTAGTCACAACCCCTTCTAGATTGGGGACCCTGTTCTTAGAATTGCTAGACAGGATTGTGGGATCAACTACAGAAGCATTACATTTACTCATGATGTTTGGATGCTCTTGATGAAGGGATTTTTATTTCTGTGCCCCTGGTTCGTTAGTTCTACTCATTCATCCCCATGCTCTTAACTTTTGCTCACTTTTCCCCACTCCCTTGCCTGAAACCCTCAGAACTGGTCACAGCGGACATTGTCGTCGGGTTAATGGCTTGACCGTTAACTCTGACTAGTGGGGCCGCGTAGGGCGGAGTCCACATTTTGACCATTACGTGGTAACTAGTGGGGCTGCGAAACTGACACTCACTATAACCTGAATCAGATCTAGTCGCTTCCGCGCCGGCCCCTCCATCGCCGTCGTGCCGCCTCTGCCGTCGTTGTGTCGCCTCCGCTGCACTCTTGTGGCCTCCGCCGCAGTCGTGCCGCCTCCGCCATCTACCCTCTCTCCCCATCTAGGATTAGGAAGCAATGTCGGGGTTCACCCCGTCCGGCCCATCGACCGTGGAGATGATTGGGTCGAATCAGAGGCTGATAATTCATGGATTCCACCTAGGTAAGCATCGTTTTCCTCTCAAATTGATTAGGAGATCCGTAAATTAGGTTGTATTTGACCACCATTGGCGCGAATCAGCGCAATTTATCTGAAAATTTTCGGCCTAACTACGCCCTTTATCTTATTTCAATTGAATAGGGTTGATCCTGCACTTGCTTTTCGGCTGGGGGTTAGAATGGAAACTAGCGAGCTGCCTGGAACTAAACCGTGTGTGATTTCTGGATTTTTCTATCCTAAAGTGGTAGAAACCAGCGTTTCGTTCAGATATTCCTATGAGGCACTCTGTTGTGAGTATCGTGGAGCCCTTCCGATGCTGTTGAACTGAGATATTTCGACAGTACCGAGCGGAGATTTGTTCCATTAACTTGTGATGAGCATCTGGGATTGCTATTTAGTTTGAATGGTGACATCATTCGGTAAAATCCATATCGGTGTGCTTCAGGCATGCAAACAACGTATCTCGAAGGGTGTTCAGACATCATCTGTCTCTGCTAGTAGCGAGCGTCCTCGCACTCCTTGTAGGTCGAGACCAAGTAAACCTAGTGGTTCTAAAAGCCACAACATGTCGGCTGCCGCTAATTCTGCCACTTCTCCTCTCCCTTCTGCACCTGATGTAGAAGTAGATGCAGATCCTGACGAGGAAGTGCCTCGACATGATGATGAGGATGAGATTCTATTCCCTGAACTGGTAGATAGAGTCAGTCTACAGGCAGTGGAAGATGAATATGCAGAGGAGCCTAGCAGCCGTGCAAGATTTGATGACACTGATGATGAAGAGAGGGAGGAGAACATCGACTCCTTAGTTTCACAAGAATATGATGGTGAGGACATGCCAACAATTGAGTGGAACAGGGAGAATCCTAACCTTACTCCAAGAACCGTATTCGAATCGATGGTGGACTGTCGTAATGCAGTGACTACATATTGCATTCTCACTGAAAACTCTTATGAGGTTAATAGGAGTGAGCCAGGATGATTCACTGTTCATTGTCCTTATGATAGGTGTAGGTGGAGGTTGCATGCATCCACTATGTGAAAGAGAAAATTGATTCAAGTATTACAACTGAATATTGTTATCAGATTATTTATCCATTCTATATTCAGATCATGTGTACTGTTTCTTAATTGTATTTGACATCATTTTTCATTGTGTTTCAGATAAAAAACAACCCACACGGGCACACTTCCCCACCTGGAGGGGGAGGGGGAAAGGACAAATCCAAGCTTGCAAAGACTAGGTGGGTGGCAGATGTGATCTTGGATTGGGTGAGGGAAACACCAACAATTGGTCCAACAACACTCCATGGGAAGCTATTTGAGAAGTACAAGATTAATATACAATACATGAAGATGTTCTATGATATGGAAAGGTCTCTTGATAGGATTAATGGTCCATGGAATGAGAGTTTTCAGTTGCTTTACACCTTCAAAGCTGAAGTGAAGATGGCTAATCCAGGGAGTGTTGTAGAGATTGACAAGCATATAGTTAAGTACATATTGAAAGGGAAGGCAACGGAGAAGGAGTGCTTCAGGAGGGCTTTTGTTTGTTTCAAGGCTTGCTGGCAGGGGTTTCGGAATGGTTGTAGGCCCTATTTGGCTGTCGATGCGACTGCTTTGAATGGAAGATGGAGAGGCCAGCTAGCAACAGCTTCTGTAGTTGATGGACACAACTGGCTATTCCCAGTTGCATTTGTTGTGTTGGAGGTAGACAGTGAGGAGAGTTGGGTCTGGTTTCTGTAGCAGTTGCGCAACATTATATGTACACCCTCATGTTTATTTATACACACAGATGCTTGCAAGGGTTTAGAAACTATAGTAGAAATTGTATTCCCTGGAGTGGAACATAGGGAATGTATGCGGCACCTAGCACAAAATTTTAAAAAGAAATTCAAAGGCAAAGTTTATGATGAGAATATATGGCCAGCATCATACACATGCAGCTTGAGGAAGCATGAGCACCATTTGAGAGTGTTGTATGCTCATAATCCTTTGGTGAAGGAGTACATGGATGAACATCATGCAAAGCTTTGATCAAGAAACAAATTCAATGAAATATGCAAAGTAGACTATGTGACCAATAACCTTGCTGAGTGTTTCAATGCAAAGTTCAAGTCAGTGAAAGGGCTTTTGTTGTGGCAAGCATTTGATAAGATCAGGCAGATGATCATGGTAAAGATGGATCTTCGTAAAATAATTGCAGAAACACAATATGTCCGCCATCTTATGCTCCCATCTCTGATTAAGGCATTGGATGCCAAGGCAAGAGGACTAAGAATGAAATGCATTCGACCATCGACATACGAGGCTGAGGTGACATACACTGATAGCAAAAATAGGGAATGGAGATATCCAATGAACCTTGCAACCAATGAGTGCAGCTGTAGGCAATGGCAGATCCGCGGGAAGCCGTGCATACATGCCCTACATCTCATGACTGTTATTGGAGGTGAAGATGGTGAAGTTGATCAGTATTGCTCTGAATATTTCTCTGTTGCCAAATTTAGGGCTACTTATGCTGAAAATGTGCCTGCACTCTTGGGAAAAGACCAACGGAACATAGTAGACCTAGGGTTCAAACTCCATTCTCCTGTACTGGCTAGACCACTAGGAAGACCAAGGAAAAATAGGATAAGAGCTGGTGAAGAGTGTCGTGTAAAAAACAGCGTAAGTGCAAAAGATGTGGTATATTAGGGTATATTGCTAGGTGTTGTACCAATCTAGTTGATGCATCATTTGGATAAGAGGAACAATGGGAGAAGCAGAAGTACAGGAGAATGCAGCAAGTTTAGAGAATGAAGCAACTGATGTAGCAGCTTGGTATGTGTGCAATCTTTCCATTTTTTTTGCATTTGTTCTCTTTTTTATCGATGGCTAAGCTTATTTCTGTTTGACCCAACTCTAGGATAATTAGAGGCACCAGACAGAAAAGACCTAGAGAGGAAGAAACTTCGGTTGAACCATCATCTAATGCGGAATTTGAAACCGTGGCTTACGAAGGTTTTAAAGCTATAAGAGAGGAGGAAGTTATTTTGTCTGAAGTTCCTTTAAAGATTAGTGAGCCCACAGATGACCGTCAACTGGTCATCACTTTCTTGATCAGTCAAAGGTCGACAAAACCGCCACCACCAGAAGTGATGATCAGAAGCAACAAGACAAAGCTTTCAAAAGCACAAAATATCCCAGCCAGGGAAACCAGAAGCAAGACGGTTAACCCATCCCGGGACACAAGGAGCAAGGCAAATATTTGAATTTGAACTTGAATGCAAGTCATAAACTTTGAACTTTAAAGATTTGTAATAAGGATCTGTCGTCAATTTGAAGTACGGTGAAAACTTTAAGGTGTAATAATTCTATATGTAAACTTTGAATTTGAACTACTAAGGCAAAATTTGAATTTTAGGCAAACTTTGAATTTGTACCAACACTTCAGTCCATTCCCCTGTGGTGTGAGTTGCATAGTGTGCTGAACTATTATAAATGTTAGGTGATCAATCCAATTTCTTTTGCGTCTACAAAACTTGTAGTCGTGAGAAATGTGCTCCAAATGAGCTCCCAAGCTAGGGTAAACAGTCCCATTTGTAATCAAGTTTTTTGGACCTACTCCAAGCCAAATATTTTTTATTAACACCAGATCAATCTATATAGTGTAGATTCGAAGAATCACTATTTATTGAATTAATCTTTCTATTTTTACATTTTTTTCAAAAAAATATACTTTAATAGAAAAACCATTAAAAACACGTTTACCATATGAAAATGGAAAACTAAGTTCAGATCGTTCTTATTCACTTTGAAATCAAGCTTTGGTGATTTTTTGTTTTTTTTTTAATTTTCAAAAACCGAAGGGAAACCCTACCTCCTCTCCTTGGTCTCTATGAAACGTTGTACATGATAGCTCATATGTGTGAAGGTTTTTTCACGAAAATGTCCATAGACAGAGTTTATGATTTTTGGTTGGTAACATGTCACACAAGACAACATTGTGCGCAGGTTTTATATTTTTTGATTTTTTAATTAATGGTGCTCATTTTACCTCGATCGTGCTGGCTAGGTTTTTTCCTCTAAATGTACGTATACCATGTTTAGTATTTTTCCTCATTAGTGTGTCCTATAAAACGACGAACGGCGAAGGTTTCATTTTTTTGATTTTTTGAAAATTATTTATGCTCAGTCAAAGCCTTTGAAACCCCGTTGACCAGCTCAAACCCCCTCTAAACCCCGCGTGGTTTCGCCTAACCCTAGCTCTGAACGTCGGCCGTCCGATCATACCCTAGCGCCAAGCGACAACCCTCAGATGTGGTCTTCTAGAAGTAATTCCAAGGGCAGGCTGCGAGCAGGCTCCGCGCCGTTGGATCACATGGACGGCTCCGCATCGTTGGATCTAGGGGCGATCCGCGAGAGGTGATCCGCTAGACTTGTTGGTTGTGCCTTCCCTTTCTTCGGGTACCCCTTTATTTGGTGCTTATTCTACAGCGACGAGAGGCGCCACTCCTCCTCTACTTCTTCTTCTCCAGCGACGAGAGGAGCCACTCCTCTGCTTCTTCTTCTCCGGCGACTTTGGGCGATATGTTGAGCTCCACTTCAGCCTCCCGCCCCTCGTGGAACCAGTATGGTCCCCTTCCCATAGAGCGATGTCCTAACTGCCCACGCAGTGCGCCACTGATACGGTTGACTTCGAAGGAGGTAAAGAATGACAACTATGGGCGTGAGTTCGTGAAATGCGAGAGCAAGCCAGAGGGGCGGGTTGGATCTGATGATTTTTCTCTAATTTATTTTTCTATTTGCTTTTAATTCTTTTTCAATCTGGGATTTAGGGTTCATGTTTTCGTTTCAGATCGTGAAGAAATGCACACATTTTGAATGGCTGGATGACTACATTAAGCGGATTCAATTCAATGGGGCCCCAACTCGGGAGCTCAATCTGCCGTTAGCAACAACGAATTTGGTCTCTAAAAGTGCTGCTCTGACAGTTGGGGATGCAGATCTGAAGGGGGAAATAAATAAGATGAACAAGAACTTGAAGCCGATTATTCAATTGAACAAGCATGCAAATCTGATAGCTTTAGGATTTTATCCCTTTTATTTTTGTGTAGTTGCTCTAATATTTGCTCACTTGCTGGTCATCACTCGTTAGAGATGTTATTAGTGTGATTTCATGTGCTCTAGGATTGGGTTAAAATTGTGGATCATGTGCTCTATGATTTTCTTAAATTTGTGGATCATGTGCTCTATGCTCTATCTTGCTTAATCTGTGGATCATGTGCTCTATGCTCTGTGTTACTTAGTTTGTGGATCATGTCAGTTTCGGGGACCCATCAGTTTCGTCAGTTTTGTACACTTCCAGTTTCTTCAGTGTCATCAGACAACACCGACCGCTGAAGAAAAACACGTAGTTCTAGGGTCCAAATTGAAACTAAGCTCTGGTTGGGCCGTCTCATTGCATTGAGTGTCGAAGGCCCATGCGCTGGCTCTATTTTTTTCCTTGATTATTACCATGGTAAATCCATTTATTGCCATGCCGAACAAAAATAGTGCATGATGGTAAACCAATTTGTTGTTGGACTTGCACATGCCAAATTTATTTGTACATATCATGGCAATTTCCTTCTATATATAGCCTACGGCACAACCCTTTCATTTCTTGACACGCGGGTACTATAAACAAGTTTTTTTTGCAAGAAAAATACTGTATACACGATTTTTTGTTTTTGTTTTCATTAAGAACATGTCAGACTTAATTATGTAGATCATGATATCCATATGAAACCACGTCTAAAATAAAGTCCGGTGGCACCATTAGCCAGCATATCCATCTAGAGAGCATGTCTAGGCTCGGCTATGGCACCATATCCATCTAGAGAGCTTGTCTACGGCTCGGGTACGACACCATATCCATCGACCGATATCTCACGTAGCAAGCATACATCCATAACATAAAAAGTAGCAACCATAGCATACTTCTTACATAAAACAGGGTGCCGTAAACCATAGCATAGTCCACAAACTATTAAAAATTAGCTTGTTTTTGTTCATACAATATACGGAATAGGGCCACCAGCAATTCGAAAAAATTAGCTTTTCTTCTTCTTATTTTCAACATCAACATGGCTCATTTTTCTAGCTTTAGTTTCCTTTTTGACACTACAACTACTCCATTATCCGCGCGTGCAAAAACTTGACCCTACTCTAAATGGGCGAAAACTTGCTGGTTTTCATTGAGGAATACTCAATCATTGATTGATTTAGCAGAAGGGATCGTGTACGGCACCATATCCATCTAGCGATTTATCTCACATCAAATAAGATAGAAATAGCAAGCAAAAACACTGATAACGAACGACATATCAAATAATGGTAGCAAGCATAACAAAGTTCTTAGGGGATAACACGACAGAGATTAAAAGTTCACTATACAACCAACGACATAATTAAGATAGAAATATATAAAAGATAAAAAGCCCTAACACCCTAGGGCAAGACAAGCTCACGATCGAGACCGGGACTTCACCACCATCTTCACTATGCCTTCTCTTCACTGCTCCCTCTCCATGCCGTCCTGGCCGATGTAGTAGGGGAGGCTGTGCATACCATCGCGGGTGGGGAAGATGCAGTCGAAGTTTGTGAAGATGTTGTGGGTTGTGACTGCAATGAATTCGCATCCACACCAAAACACCTTGCCAAGGATGTAGTACACTTCAAATCTATTGGTGAAGGTGACAGTGAGCCCTATCGGCGGAGTCCTGGAGTTTGGACGCACTTCCTCTAGTTGGAACATCACCGGCGAGCCCGCCGGGAGGTGGGCGAAGCCCGCACGGAGGAACCACTCGGCAAATCCCCTTGCACCCCTCTAGCATGAGAATGCCCACACGCGGAGCATCCTCTCCAAGACGATGCCGGACGGATACTGTCTCGCCGGCACGGTCGGTGGGAGCTCAAAGGTGGGGCCGTTGTACTATATCCTCGCCTCTCTTTGAGAGTGCTCTGGATTTGGGTGAAGCAGAGAAGGGGGTGGCGCAAATGGATGTGTGGAGAATAGGTGGAGGGGTGATGGTTTAAATAGGTAAAGGGGAAGGGAAGGGGAGTGGCACCGGCCCTGCTTTGGATTTGCTACGTTCAAATGAGCCGCGTCTATCGATATGCCACTTTAATTGCCAACAGGTTTTAATTGCCACATTGAATAGATGTGAGTGGATTGAAAAGTGTGAAACAATGCTCTACATCGAGGAGACACGCATGGGAGATGATACGAACCAGCGGCAGCAACCGTCCCTGCATCCGTGGCAGCTCACATGAAAATGAGGCCGTTCAGTGTCCATGACGGCTCGCGTGAAAAAGAGGCCGGTTAGCGCATCACGGCGGCGGGCGGCGGCGCATGTAGGTAGGCTAGCTACATGCATGCATGCATGCTAGCTGGACATGTCATGCATGCAGTCTAACCACGACCGAACGGGCTAACCGCGACACTGTTTGTCGCGACCCCACTCATCAGGTCCAACGGGTGACACAGTTAGCGCGGCCCCACTCGTTAGATTTAATGGTCAAAGCACTAACCCGACGGCATCCACCGTTTGTGACCAGTTCTGAGGGTTTCGGGCAAGGGAGTGGGGAAAAGTGAGCAAAAGTTAAGAGCGTGGGGATGAATGAGTATGGCTAAGGAACTAGGGGCACAGTTGTAAAAATCCCCTTGATGAATTATCCATTGGAATGTTGGGATGTGGGTGTTCTCAGCCGCACTATTTCTCCATATGGTTGCTTTTTGATATAGAACAAAGACCCTAGAGACAATACCAGGATCATTGTCAAAGTCAGAATCATGAATGCTGACACACTGTCTCTCAATGTTGTTGTTTGATGTAACTTGTACGATGTGGCTTTTGATGATTTATGGACCTTCCCATTTACATCTTATCTAGAGAGTTAATTGGTAAACAAGGAGGTGATGAGGACCCCCCCCCCAATTGGGGCAACCCTCACCTCCTCTCTCATGTGCATGCAGGGTTTTGGCACGATGATATCCTGGGTAATATTCCAGTGGATCAAGTTGTGATCAATCCACATAATGAGGGACTTGGTGTACCTTATGAAGATCTTCATGTCGGTGTTTGCACATGAACACGTCACTGTGTACCTCCAACGCCGAGGATGATGCACCGCAGCTCACGTCGAAGAAGACTCGTCCGGAAGCGCGGTACGCAAGCAATCTGGCGTGTGCTTTTCAGGACCCGAAACCCCACCCGCCCGGGAGGGACCCCGTCTGGACGTGCGGAGGCTATGGGCTTCCCTAGGTCAGTTCGCCTGCCCCTAGATCCTCGAGGTTCTCTGCCCTTCGACACGAAGAACGAATGAAGAATGAGAGAGAAAGAATAAGGGAGGGATGTAAAACTAGGGTAAAAAAGTAGATGTGTTTTGCGATTGTGTGTTGTTGTTCAATCGGCCGTCACTCCTTGGGTATATAAGAGGCGGATGGACATCCCGTGCAAGGAAAAGGTTTGGATTCACGTCCCAAACCCTAGTCAAATTCTGATTGGTTTTGTCCGAACTTTCCAAAACTGTTCGGTTTAAACTGGCTGCACCTTGCGGGTGTTTTTTGTGGTGGTAAACGACCTCGGATGAAAATGATCCCAAAAGCAATCTTGACCGTTTCGACGAGGCGAACAACTTTCATGTTGAACGTGTTTTGATCCCAGGTCATCTTCATGGCCAAATTGCTCGCTCAACACAGCTAAATATTCACGCAGCTCATGAGACATACCCACACAAATGTCTGGTTCCGGGCCTCATATTTTGCCCATTGGAGGGTCGCGCTGTGCGGGCTCTAACTTTTGCATACGACCTCAAATTGGGACGATCTTTATATTAAAATCGATCTTTTCGACGAGACGAAGTCAATCTGTGTAGAAACGTTTCCCATATGAGGCCATTTTGGGGGCGTAATCAGCCGAATAGTGTTCTAAATACAAAATCTGAGTACTTCGAACACAACTTCGGCCTTAGAGATGAGACCGGATGACTATGGACCAAATATCAAACTTTTTCCTTTTGATGATACAGAACTTTCTCATTTTGGGCACTTCTCCATTTGAGGCCATCTTAATTACGTTCTTCGATGTGCCAAAATCTGGTGTCAACACATGCCCCCCTGTTTTTCGGCAAACTTGTGTGCCGAAAAATAACTTCCACGATGCTTTTCCTAAGGACGATGTAGACACTCCATCGGCCATTTTATGTGCTTAGGGTGATAATTTCTATATCGGCCATGTTTAACTTCTTGTTTACATCATACCCTGGAACCGATTACCACCAATCGGCTTTAAAGAGATGGCAATGAACCCGTTCCTCGTAGCACTAAGGAAATCAAACTCCGAGAGGTCACGCCATGTTAAGCAAGTAACATCTACATGATTCCAATCCACCAATGTATCGGCCAAAGCAACACAAACCGAATTATCCGCGTGAATGACTTCTACCTCATCATCGACCCATTGTATTTAGAATTGATGCATGGTAGATGGCACACATTGGTTAGCATGAACCCAATCGCGGGCTAATATAACATTATAGTTACCTTGCACCTCGGCGATGAAGAATGTGGTGGCCAAAGTTTTGCTTCCTATGGTGAGTTCCATGCACAGCACACCTTTGGCCTCTGTCTTTTCTTTACCCTCAAATCCATTAAGTACCATATTGGTCTTCATCAATGCATCATTATCTAATCCCAACTTCTTGAAGACCGAGTAGGGCATAAGATTTACCACAGCACCACCATCAACGAGCATCCTAGCAACCGGAGATCCGTTAATATTACCTTTGAGGTACAATGGCTTCAAGTGTTTCACCGGTTCTTTTGGCTTCTCGAAGATAGTGTTCTTTGCACCAAAATCCAGTTGAGCCACCTCCCCTTCTTCACCTATAGCACGAAACTCGGCAGGTAAGTAATACACCATATTAATATCCATACCTTCCCGAACCGGCATAGAGTCGTAATCCACCATCTCATCTTCATCCCCCAATGTGTATTTTGGGCTTAAAGTTTCCTTAATTGAAGGGGATTTTTCAGGTGGTGTGGACGATGTAATAGGGGTCGCATCATCCTCTTTTTGTGGTGAAGGTGTTGCTGCAGCTAATGTAGAAGCATCTGTGTTTTGTTTTTGCTTAGGCCTCCACACTTGTTTTGTGAGTGCCATGGGCCGAATTTCACTTAACAATTCGTCCCTTTGCCTCTCCTATTTGTGCTCTACCTTCTCGTGGTTCCTCATGCGTTGTAATCTCCTTTTCATGGTCTTGGTTAAACCGGGAGGACACCACTTAGGTTGAGTATATTTGGGTTCCCTTGGTTTGGCCCTGCTTGTGCTTGCCTCGTGATCACTAACCATGGAACCGTGCTAAACAATAACAATATCACAATTAGAAGTAGCCTGATTACCAACAAACGGCTTTTCGATCTTCTTTTTCTTGTCACATTCTGCAATTTCCGCATTACGTGACTTAACACGCCACACTTTTTTATTGGCCTTACTTGGAGAAATTTTTGTTGGCCGATTAGCACCATAGCTCAAACGACCTTGTGTGGGATAATAAATCCTCATGCGAGCAGGCCTTCTAGGTGCTTCCCACCCCATATGAAAAGCATAAGGAGCCATTGGGGGCTGCCACCATCCTCCATTGAAGTCTCTCATGAAATATGGCACATAGGAGGGTTGTGACATCCATGGTGTCGGTGCCCATGGCCCATATGGCCTTGCATAGCATCGAAACTCTTGTTCTGGAGGTGATCTTGAACGCTTTGAATGTGATGGCCGATTAGAGCTAGAACCGGCCGCTTAACTTGCATATTTGAATAGCAACATATCAAAAGTTGGCCTAATTCGCTTGCGCTTAGCTTCACTCTTTCCCCACTTGCCAACTTCTGAATTCTTGGGCTTGATAAATTTAACATGAGTATCTTCTTGTACTTGTGGTTACCCCCCGAGTGCAGGATTTTTTTATGGTGATCTTCAATACTTCCTTGCCATCGGGTTGCTTATCAAGCACAACCTCTCATCCCAAGACTTTGTCGCCCTCCTTGCCTTTCCTGTGTTCACCAATAAGAACATTATCTTTATTAGTAGATTCGGCTATGCCATGGTGTTCATCGGGAAGGGCTGTTTATCAACTTGCATCTCAGAAAAATTCTATTGTCCATCATTAATGGCCGATTGTATCTGTCGTATGAAAACATTGCAATTGTTAGTAGCATGAGAAAATGAATTATGGTACTTGCAATAAGCATGCCGTTTCAGCTCCTCAAACGGCGGTATGGTGTGTGATATTCTAATCATCTTATCTTGCAAGAGAGCATCAAATATTTTATCACACTTTGATATATGAAAAGTAAACCTGACTTCCTTATCACGATTCTTGCGAATCGGCTTAAGAGCATTGCACATATAAGGTTTGGCCTTTGAGGACCAAACAACTTCGGTAGTATAGACATCAACCTCATCGTCCGAATTATCATCATTGTGTTCAACCATATGCATTCTAGGACGATCGATTGTAGACCTATGGACCTCTTTACTTTGACTCTCTTGGGCCAAAGCTTTTTGTAAGACTTGGTTAATGCTCAAAAACTCATAACTTTCTAGCTTCTCTTTAATGTGATTTTTAAAACCATTAAGAACAAGATCCGCCAAGTCTCTCTTAGTTATCACTAAGCTATAACATCGGTTTTTATATCTCTAAATCTCTTTACATAATCGGTGACCGATTCATCATGTTTTTTCCTAACTGATGTAAGATGTGACAATTTCAGCTCATTATCACCGCTATAAAAATGATCATGAAACTTTTGCTCTAATTGCGACCATAAGAGAATTGAACCATGTGGTAAAGCAGCAAACCATGAAAATGCGGTGCCAGTTAAAGACAAGGGAAATAAACGCACTTTCAACTCTTCTATGGAACCTGCTTCACCCAACTGTGCTAGATACTGACTCACATGCTCCCAAGTCGTTTCCGTACCCTCACCACTAAATTTAACAAAATCAGGAACCTTATAACCTTGAGGGTAAGAAATTGCATCGAAGTGTTCAGGATAAGGCTTTTGGTACACACGACTCTTTACTTTCGGCTCATTTCTGAAAGTTTCTAGAAACATCTTATGCAAATCCTTCCTTAATTTAGCTAAAATTGGATCCAAGGTAGATGCGGATGTTTGTGGCAATGACATAGGAGCAACCTGAGTACTAGCTATTGGTGCAACTTGTGGGATGGGCGCCAAACCATAATTCGGCGGAAGACCAAACATGCTTGCGCCTATGGGTGGTGTGACAAAGTGATTCGGCGTTGACGCCGAATTGGGCACACTCATAATAGGATTAGGGTATGCAGGTGCGGCCACAATCTGATTGGTTTGACTAGGGTAAAAATTCAATGGCATACTATATTGTCGTTGTATCGGAGGTGCCGATGAAATATGTAAACATAGACTAGGGTTTTCAGATACACCAACAGTACCACTAGATGACGCATGCATGTTTTTCTTAGCATTAGTATTTGCCATAAAAGAATTGTATGTCATCACATTGCCCTTACTAACAAGACTCTCAATCACAGCCACTTGCTCTGGAGAAAAAACTTTACTGACAGTGATCTCATCTTGTTCGTCAAGGAGAGGAGGGAAATTGACGTTTCCAACTGGAGTGATGTTGCCTTGACGGTCCTTCTTGAAACTTGAAAGAAACGCTTCCAAATCCTCATCCTCGCACTTCTTCTTGAGCGCCTCAAAAGCCTCTTCACGCTGCTTCTTGCGCGCTTCGTAGGCTTGGTGATGTTCATCCGATTGTTCATCAAGACCGGGCTTAATGATGTTATCGGCGTCAACTTCTGAGGGCTTGGGGAGATTTGACATGGTTGATGATGATTCTTGATCTTTCTTCCCCAGCGGAGTCGCCAAAAAGTGTGTTCGCACACGAACACATCACCGTGTACCTCCAACGCCGAGGGTGACACACTGCAGCTCATGTCGAAGGAGACCCATCTGAAAGTGCGCAAGCAATCTGGCGGGTCCTTTTCAGGACCCGAAACCCCACGCGCTCGGGAGGGACCCCGTCTGGACGTGCGGCGGCTATGGGCTGCCCTAGGTCGGTTCGCCCGCCCCTAGAGCCTCGAGGATCGCTGCCCTTCAACACGAAGAACGAAAGAAGAACGAGAGAGAAAGAACAAGGGAGGGATGTAAAACTAGGGTAAAAAGTAGATGTGTTTTGCGATTGTGTGTTGTTGTTCAATCGGCTGTCACCCCTTGGGTATATAAGAGGCGGCTGGACTTCCCGTGCAAGGAAAAGGTTTGGATTCACGTCCAAAAGCCTAGTCAAATTCGGATTGGTTTTGTCCAAACTTTCCAAAACTGTTCGGTTTAAACTGGCTGCACTTTGTGGGTCTTTTTTGTGGTGGTAAACGACCTCGGATGAAAACGAGCCTAAAAGCAATCTTGACCGTTTCAACGAGGCGAAAAACTTTCATGTTGAACGTTTTTTGATCCGAGGTCATATTCATGGCCAAATAGCTCACGCAAAACAGCTAAATATTCACGCAGCTCATCAGACATACCCACACATGTGTCTGGTTTCTGGCGTCATATTTTGCACATTGGAGGGTCGCGCTGTGCGGGCTCTAACTTTTGCATACGACCTCGGATTGGGACGATCTTTATAGAAAAATCGATCGTTTCGATGAGACGAAGACAATCCATGTAGAAACTTTTCCCATATGAGGCCATCTTGGGGTCTTAATCAGCCGAATAGTGTTCTGAATACAAAATATGAGTACTTCGAACACAATTTCGGGCATATAGATGAGACCGGATGACTATGGCCCAAATATCAAAGTTTTTCCTTTTGACGATACAGAACTTTCTCACTTTTAGCATTTATCCATTTGAGGCCATCTTAATTAAGTTCTTCGCCGTGCCAAAATCTGGTGTCAACAGTAGGTGCTAACCAGAACAAAAACAATGCTGCAGTTGAACAAGGCAATCACAACATTACAGCATAGCAGGTTGCCAACATACCTGATGCTGCTCCTGCATCACCAAATGATGTAGAAACTATTGTTCCCCATGATGCAAATATGCCTTCTGGTGTTAATGTTTAGGATCATATCAACGATAGCGTCATCCCTGTGGAAAGCCCTGTATTTTCCCCTAATAATGTCAGCATGAACTACAATGATCCACCTGTACCCAATCAGCTGCCTGCTACACAGTCATATGAAGGCACTATTGAAGGGATGGATGAACAAATTTTTTCTCTGTAAGGACTAATTGGCAATCTCGTAACTAATGCACAAGACATTATTCCCAAACTTGGAGGAGCTAAGATTATAAATGCCAAGTGCAACATTGTAGATGTTAAGGGCACAAATGGTACTAGAAAGAGATGCTACCTCCAAATCCAGATTGTGCAAGATCTACCACAGAACAGCAGCTCTGCCAGCATTGTTGAGATCACTAGGGAGGAATTTGCAGAAACAAGCAAGCCAGCCAATTCCACTAATAAAAGGAAGAAGGTCACTATTGTGGATGAATCACTTTGAAGAACGAGTAACAGGCTGACTAAAATTTACTTGGGCATCAAAGATAAATCCCCTCCTATTGCTGCTCAGAAGAATCTTCAGTCTAACAAAGAGAATACTGGAGAGTCTGCATCCAACACTCAACAGGAGAAATATACTGTTGCAATCAATCTGGGACCTAAATTTGATTCAATTGTGATTGATAAACAGGACCCCACCCCCTCTCCTGCCAATGGACACCCTACAAGCCATTGGGACTGGGGCCCTGCAAAATGCCACACAAGGATGTGTTTGCCAGCACCCTCAACTACGACATCTCTAATGAATAAGGTCATAATGCAGTGCTTGGTGTTGGGTGTCCACCTCATCAGCTACATAGTTATCTTAGGAATATGCTTTGGTATGGTTTTATTTCAGTGGTTTAGATGCCTGCGTGCACCATCTATTTTTTATATGGTACGTAATAACTAGCACTATTGGCATGGATGGCACTATTTCCCTTATTACTCAAGTTTATGTTACTATTTCAGTCTGCCATCATCCTACTTAATAGCCTCATGCTTGCTTTTCACTATGTTAAGGTCCCATGAGCACATAATCACCCCAATTTTTGTCAGAACTACTCCAAGCTCATATTATGCTATACAATATATGAGAAAAATACAGTTACGAGCACACCCATAATTAATAGAAGTTCGAACATATTATGTTGTAATGTCAGAGGCATAACTCACCTATTAGATGGGATGATATTAGATTGAAAATTGAGGAAAGTGTAGGATCAAAAGTATGTCTAGAGGGGGGGTGATTAGACTACTTGACCAAATAAAAATCTAACATTTTTCCAATTTTAGTTGTGGGCAAATGTTAGCAATTAGCACAAGTCAAGCAATCAACCTACACATGCAATTGTAAGAGCGTAGTAGCGGAAAGTAAAACATTGCATATGAAGATAAAGGGAAGGGTTTGGAGAAGGAAAACACAATGGAGACGCCGATATTTTTTGCGTGGTTCCGATAAGTGCTGCTATCGTACATCCACATTGACGGAGACTTCAACCCACAAAGGGTAATGACTGTGTGAGTCCACGGAGGGCTCCACCCACGAAGGGTCCACGAAGGAGCAACCTTGTCTATCCCACCATGGCCATCGCCCATGAAGGACTTGCCTCACTCGGGTAGATCTTCGCGAAGTAGGCAATCTCCTTGCGCTTACATACTTCTTTGTTCAACTCCACTTCCCGACGGAGGATACCAAGCAACACCAAACCAATCCAGGAGACACCACTCTCCAAAAGGTAATAGATGGTGTGTTGATGATGAACTCCTTGCTCTTGTTCTTCAAATGATAGTCTCCCCGACACTCCACTCACTCTCATAGATTTGGATATGGTGGAAAGATGATTTGAGTGGAAAGCAACTTGGGGAAGGCTAGAAATCAAGGTTCTTGTGGTAGGATTGGAATATCTTGATCTCAACACATGAGTAGGAGGTTCTCTCTCAGAAAATGTATGGTGGAAGTGGAGGCACATTCTGATGGCTCTCTCACATATGGAGAAGGGGTGGAGGGGTATATATAGCCTCCACACAAAATCCAACCATTACACACATTTGACCAAACTCGGTGAGACCGAAGAGCTAAACTCAGTGGGACCGGTTAGTTCAAAATGTGAACGTTAGTAATCTCGGTGGGACCGACTGGAACAACTCGGTGAGACCGATGTTCTAGGGCTTTAGGGCAAACATCATCTCGGCGGCACCGATTGCATCAACTCGATGAGACTGAAGTGAAGCAATAAGGCAACAGAGAGAATGTCAAGCCAACTCGGTGAGAATGATTGCATAACTCGGTGGGACCAAATAAATGCAACAACTCACAGAGCATTGGCAAGGCCATCTCGGTGGGACCAAGACCCGTATCGATGAAACCGAATTGCTAGGGATTCTGGCAGTGGCTATGTCATATGAACTCGGTGGCGCCGGGTAGGAAATATCAGTGGGGCTAAGTTGGAGTTTAGGGTTTTGGCACATTTGGATGTAGAAAGTGGTTCAGGGTTTTCGAGCAATATTACTAAGCATTTGAGCAAGCAAGCCATTAAGCAACACCTCATCCCCTATTAATAGTATTGGCTTTCCTATGGACTCAGTGTGATCTTGGATCACTAAAATACAAATGAAGAGTCTTTAGCTTTTGCCAATATGTGTCCTTCGCATTTTGAGGGGTCCATATCTCTAGTCCATGCCATGCCATTCACTGAACTTCCTGAAATATTTATCTTGAAAGGATATTTGTTCAATGAGCTATATGTTGTTATGAATTACCAAAACCACCCGAGGATTAGTTGCACTTTAAACCTCCCCCTTTTTGGTAATTGATGGCAACATATAGATCAAAGCTTCGACAAATGATAAAATGAATGAAATACATCATCGCTTTGAGAAGTATGTGATAAGCAAGAGCTCCCCCTAAATTTGTGCATTCACTACTGGAATCAGAGAATTTTCCGTCTGTCAGTTCTTTGCCGTCCGCTAGCTGACCGAAAGAAGGTCGTTGCCGTCTGCTTACAAAAAACAGATGGCAAAGAACTGGCTGATGGCAAAGATACAATTTGCCAATCTTTGCCGTCCGCTAGCAGATGTCAAAGAGATGGGTGGGGTCCACTTTTGGGCAATGCTGTAACGGCCCACCCCCACCTCTTTGCCATCCTCTAGCAGACAGCAAAGACTGTGCCCCATCTAAACTAATGGTCACCTCGGCCTCTCTCTCTCCCAGGCCCCTCTCTCTCTCCCCTCTATCTTCGCCCACCTGCGCCCGCAACGCCGATGCCTAGACGCTGCCATCACCTGACCACCCCGTCGCCCCCACCGCACCACCCCACCACCCTGTCGCCCCCGCCGCACCACCCCACCACTCCGCCGTCGCACCACCCAACCACCCCGTCACCGCACCACCCCGCCGCCGCCTACCCCCACTACCCTCACTGCCCCAGACCCC
>NC_041386.1:426184850-426189563 GCF_002162155.2 Triticum dicoccoides | reverse complement strand
CGCTCCACCACCCGCCCCTGCTCCCCGCCGCCCCGACGACCAGGCTCCCCGGTGCCCCACCTCCCCACTCCGGTGAGCCTCTCCCCCTGTTTTCTTCTTTTTTTTCCACCGTTAGTTAGGTTAGTTACTAGTGTTAGTTAGGTTAGTTAGATTAGTTCTAGGTTATTTAGGTTAGTTAGGTTAGTTTAAGGTTAGTTAGGATAAGAAGAATAAGAATAAGAGGAGGACGAGGAGTAGAAGAAGAAAAGGGGGAGGAGAAGAAGAAGAAGAAGAAGAGGAGGAGGAGGAGGAGGAGGATGAGAAGAAGAAAATAAGAAGATGAAAAATTAGTAGAAGAAGAAGATGAAAAAGAAGGAAGAAGAAGATGAAAAAAAGAAGAAGTAGTCAAAGAAAAAGATGAAAAACAAGGACGAAGAAGATGAAAAAAAAGTAGAAAAAGTAGAAAAAGAAAGAAAAGAAGGAAAAGAAGGTCGAGGGTCGAGGATCTTCGAGGGGTCGAGGGTCGAGCGTCGGGAATGAGGGTCGAGGATCGCCGAGGGGTCAGAGTTTTTTTCTTATGTTGAAGTGTCGATGCTTTTATGTGATGTGATGTCCTAAATTTTCTTGACTCTATCGGTAAAATCTGCAGGCTTTGTGCTATTTCATCTCCTTGGAGTTATTGTGGTAGAAGTTTTTGGGTCCATGATCCCGCCATTGTTTGACAACTTCCTCTACAACCGAGGGTGAGCTACATATCCACCTTCACCTCCTACGCTCTTTGAAGCATGTCAATACATTTCATTTTCATGCTAAGTCGCGTAACCTAGGTGTCTGCCGTCCGAAAGGGTTGCATCGATAAATATGCATTGAGTTGCATATTTATCACCGTGACTCATTCGGATTGTCCAGCGATTTCCACGGACATCTCGAGAATGTATAGATTGGCTACGTTCTCCATGCTCTACCCTATTCCGATACAAAATTTCAGCAGCGCCTCCCTGTTGTTCTCCAGATGCACATTCTCTTGGCTTTTTGCCGAGACGTGTATTTGGAGAACAGTGGGGAGGTGCTGCAAAATTTTTGTCTCGAAATGGGGTAAAGCATGGAGAACGTATTCAATCTACACATACTCGGGGTGGGATTAGGACATATCTTTACCTATTAGAGTGTAGGTTGCATGGACATAATAAAATTAACAAACAAGATTAACTGATGAATATACATGCTGATGGACCTATCTTTACCTATTAGAGTGTAGGTAGGCAAGATGAGTGATCCTGTGTGGGTGTACACCGGTCACACTAGTCAGAAAGACATGACCAATAATTGGTTAACAAAACAAAGGGGTTCATGAGAGCCGCATTTGCAAATGGCCAGAACAAAACCTGGTGCCCTTGTGTCCGGTGCGACAATTAGCACAAGAGGACATAGGAAGAAATGGGCAAACACCTGCAGAAGAGTGGTTTTACGCCCGGATATACGGTGTGGAAATTTCATGGTGAGTCTACCCAACATGCCAGAGCTGAGGTGGTTTGTCGTCGGACCGACTAGCGTGGTACCGTGTTGGTGAAACAGACCCCAGGTATGTTGCCCAGACTCTGCACGGGCTCTGGAGCAAGATTGCAACATCCAAGACAAGGCCAAGCATGAGAGGATCAGTTCTTTGAGGAACCAAAGGGCGAATCAAGAAGACCAAGTTGAGCTAATGGAGCAAGATACCGTTAAGGAAGAAAAAACTTGCCGGGCAGGCGAGTCTGGCAAGGTCAAGGTTGCCCCGAAGACAAGTCTCAAGGCTTCCCGGGCACGCTGAGGCTGAGGGTGGACTACCCTGCCAAGGCTCCACCACTCCACCTCACAGCAATGCAAGTCACCAATCGGTGCGGTGTCGAGCCCTCAAGTGACTAAGTGGCTATTATTTGGCACGTGGCAGCACTACAAAAAAAGACACTTTCGTGATGATACGTGTTTGTTACAGTAGGTCACGTTTTCTGTCATGCATGTACATCCATGACGATTTTATGATAGAATCAAGATAGTCATACCTGTGTTGTCGTAGAAGTGTTCCATGACATTACCAAAATTATCATCATGGAAGTGTCGACTTCCATGATGATAAATCGTGCGTCATAGAAGTGCATTCGTCAAGGGTGACTGACACGTGGCATCCACCGTAACGGCTCGCCATTAAGCTATCGGGTATGGTTTTGGATCTGATAACCCGTTAACAACCCGGACCAATGGTGATTTTCCATGTGTAAAATTCTCATTGGCCGGAGGAAAGACGTGTCTGCTCCTCGGTGGGCCAGATGCTGCCCGTCCATTAGAGGAGACATGCCTATGATACGTCGACATGTGGCAGGGCCCAACAGAGGCCCATATAGGTTAAAAAGGCTGACCCAATCAAAGGCCTGTAGTACTTACTCAGGTACTAGTGGGTCATCCCAATAACGGCCTGTTTAATAAAGGCCCATATACGGCCCGAAGCCAGATCTGGCCCGTTAATTGTCCGCCGATTATTTGGGCCCAATTACAGCCCAGTGAATTTCGGCATCTTAGAGGCCCGATGTAGACATGGGCCCATTTCAGCTCGATGTGTCTTTCGGCCTGGGAATGGCCCATGCTGCCCATGGGCCATATATGGTCCGACACGTCACCCGTCCGACTAACGGCCCGTGATAAAGGTGGCAACAGTTCAGCCCAATGTGACTTTGGGCCTGTTAATGGCCTATCATATAATTTGGCCCGTTGATGCATGTACTAAGCTTTCGGCCTCTTAAAGGCCCATGATATCAGTGGGCCTACTAAGGCCCAAGATATGTTTCAGCCAGGTAATGACCCGTCATATAACTAGGCCAAAAAGGCCCGGTCTACATTTTAGCCTGCAGAAGGGCCGTCGACGACAAGTGAAAATTGAGGCCCAACATGCATTTCGGCCTGCTAAAGGGCCATGGTTTCTTCTGGGCCGTAACAGGCCAGTAGAATATTCAGCCTGTTAATGGCCCAACACTACCTGGGCCAATCTAAGCATTGGGTCCACAAAAGGCCCAACTAAAATTTGGGCCAAATATAGGCCGGAGTAATTTGCAGGCCTGGCGCAAAGTGTGAAGGCCCCAATGGCCATTCGAGCCCAAGAAAGATGTAGGCCAGCCCAATTGTGGCCTGCTAAAAACCAGGCCCGTTAGAGGCGAATGTTTCGGCCTGGTTGACTACATCAAATTTTTTTCAGATAGCGAATGATGGCAGTAACTAGTAGGAATTAAGAACAAACCTACTCTATACAATAAAGAAATTATGACATAGTGTCGGTGTACAAAAATAGGGGCGCATCTTTGTACCCCTTTTTCCTGTACACGGGCAGTCAGAGCCGCGCCCACGGCCACACCAAGAAGAATGAGGGAGGTGAGCCAAGGTAAGATCGAAGCCCAAGACAATCAAAGCAACGCCGAGGCCAAGACCACAAAGAGCAGAGGGACGAAGCAAGTTCCCCCGGCAAGATCCTTTCCGGGTGGCCTCAGCGGCTCCGGCAAGACTCTTGCCGGGACAGCTCACCCCGCACCAACAGAGCGATCCACCCTTGAGCCCACGGCCCCTAGTGCCATCATCAATGTGGGGCCAGGGCTCGGGAAAGCACCTCTGTGGTGGCATGTAGATCTTTGTGGAGACATATTCAAGATCAGATTAGAAGACGACAATTCTCGGCAAGATCCTTGCCAAGGAAGGCCACCAGACCCCCCGGCAAGATCCTTGCCGGGGACGACAACACGCCACGGCGAGACCCTTGCCGGGCCACCCGGCAAGGCCACCGCCAAGCCCACGTCAACCAAGCTTCCACCACCGTTCACATGTAGCTGCCAGCCTAACCAGCTGGGCGGGCACCTGCGTGGCAACATGCAGCTCCTAGACCAACTCATCAAGCGTCTGCGTGGCGACATGCAGATCTTCGTGAAGGCTCCACCACCGCGCCAACTCAGCTGCCTACCTGCCTACATGGCACCGCACGCATCCCTGGCCGAGGCGCGTGTCAAAGCGAGGAGGAGCGGCCACGGACGGGACGGGCCTTGCCCCCGTCCCCGATAAAGCAAGAGGACACCTAAGCGATGCATTAAATGCACCTTGTCCTGTAATACAAGGGATAACCTCGTGCAACTGTAGACCTTTCCACCTCTTGTGTGCCACTGTGGCAACCCCTTTTTCCTATAAAAGGAGGCCCGAGGAGACGAGGAGAGGGATTCGGCTCTTTCGAACCACACACCGACCACAGCTAGTTCGAGAGCTCAGGATCTCTCAGAAATACACCCATCAAAGGAGGACTAGGGTTTTACGCATCCCTGTGGCCCGAACCTGGGTAAACGATCCTTGTGATGTCTACTAGCCCTACTCTCCTCGCAACCCTGTGCCCCGGCAACCGTAGTAGGGATTCTTGTGATCCCATAGGTGTCATTCCACACCGACATCTTTGGCGCGCCAGGTAGGGGGCGCAATTGTGAGAATATGGTCTAGTAGTTAGCCTAGCAGTTCTTCGTCGCCATGGCCCCTAAGAAGAGGACGGCCATGGCGGTCGATTCGGTGGGAGCCGAACGACCCGTGTCGGTTCGGACGAGCAGCGGATCGGTCGCAGACAGGACCCCGGCCGCGGCCCGCGAGCACCAGCATCGCCCAGGCAGTCGAAGCCTGGCGAGAGGCGTCGTTGGCGCGCCAGACGACCGGCTACACATCGCCGGATGCAAGGACGGA
>NC_041386.1:426161237-426184626 GCF_002162155.2 Triticum dicoccoides | reverse complement strand
ATGGGGCCCTCCAGGGGCGTTGTTGTGCCCACTCCGGGCGGCTCGGCGACCTCCAGGACACCTACACCGGCGATCGCCGCGCGTTCTTCCCATGGTGTGCGTGCCAAGCAGTGTCACCACGATGGTGACCCTGGGCACCGCCATGGGAAGAGCCCTATGCATCATCGGCAAGATGAGGGGGTTCAACACGCTCGCCGAAGCGCTGGCGAAAATGGCACGCAGCTGGTGGGTCGTGACGGAGCTCCTTCTAACGTAGTTAGAAGTCGAAGCGTGCCGCGATCCACACAGTTGTCGCCACCGCCCATGCCAGCGGAAGCTTTGGCACACACACAGCTGCTCCTCGACTTCCCTCCTGCTGCGGAGAAGCTCGACGAGTGGAGGGCCACCATCCGGAGCCTCGTCGCCGTCGCAAACAAAGACGATCCGTGACCGGCGTGGCCCTCGGGCCGAAGCTCCACCAAGAAACCACATGCTAGCGCTGGGAGGACCAGGGGAGCTGCGGCCATGGTGCACTCTCCTCCTCCTCGCCAGCCACCGTGGGCGTCGGCCCATCGCGACAACGCTTGTGATAACATCTCCATAGCGTCGTCCGACTCGCGGACCCACCGCGACCAGCGCCAGGTCGCTCACAAAGACGCTCAAACCACCATCGAGTGCCGGCGTGAAACGCGCCACCAGTCGGACAAGCGGGCGGGACCTGCTATGGACCACCCGACACCGAGGGCCCCGGCGGCCTACCTTACGAGGTGGGTTGCCCGGCTTTACCCGTGAGCCGAGGCAGTTCCAGTGGCCGTCCCACTGCACGTTCAAGCCCGACGTCGGTGAGAAGTACACCGACAGGACCCGTCCGTCCGAGTTCCTCAGCATCTACACCATCGCGATGCAGGCCACTGGGCCTCGTGACGACAAGGTTCTTGCCAACTATTTCCCGCTGGCACTCAAGCCCAATGTGATGTCTTGGTTGATGCACTTGCCGGTGGATTCCATTTCTTCCTGGTCAGATTTGTGCCATGAGTTCGTTGGCGCCTTCACAAGAGGCCACCAAGCTCATGGCCAGGCCAGTGATATGCATATCATCCCCCGGAAGGAAGGCAGACCCTACGCAAGCACATCTAGAGATTCAGCCGGGTGTAGTACAACATCCCCGACGTTCATCCCCCCGCTGTGATTAGCGCGTTCCACGAGAATGTACGCAATCGCAAGATGCGCGAGGAGCTGGCGATGACCAAGGTTAAGGATGTGGCCGAGCTCTACGTTCTGGCCGATAGGTGCCAAGATGGCCTCACCGGCAAGGACAACCAGCAAGAGAGGCCTGCGACAAGAAACAAGAAGACGATGATCACGACGAGGACGACGAGTCTAGTGAGCAAGGGTTCCATAAGGCTACGGAGGCCATGTGTGTCGATGGTGGCGCCTCGGTGCATACCTCTCACCGCCAACTCAAGTAGTGGGCGCGTGAGATTACAGCAGCAGAGCCGTCGTTCGACGCTCAGAAGCCGCTGAAGTGGTCCAGCACGCCCCTCATCTTTGACACTGAGGACCACCCTGGCCGCACTACCGTAGTCGGGTGTTTGCCATTGTTGGTCTCGCCAACAATACGCAACCTGAGGGTGAACAAGATGTTGACGCTGGGGCCGGCCTGAACCTGATCTCGCCTGTCGTGATCAAAAGGTTGCAAATCCCTGATGGGGACCATGAGGAAACATGCACGTTTCAAGGGGTCAATCCGGGGAGGAGCCAGCCGAAGGGAAAGGTCACACTGCCCGTGCCATTTGGAGGAGAGTTGAACTACAGGACAGAAAGGATCATCTTCGATGTGGCCGAGATCCCCTTGCCCTACAACGGGATCCTCGGCCGCCCGGCATTGGCCAAGTTCATGGCGGCAAGATACGTCTCCAACGTATCTATAATTTTTGATTGTTCCATGCTATTATATTATCAACCTTGGATGTTTTATATGCATTTATATGCTATTTTATATGATTTTTGGGACTAACCTATTAACCCTGAGCCCAGTGCTAGTTTCTATTTTTTCCTTGTTTTAGAGTATCGCAGAAAAGGAAATCAAACGGAGTCCAATTGACCTGAAACTCCACGGAACTTATTTTTGGAAGGAAAGCAACCCGGGAGACTTGGAGTCCACGTAAGGGAAGCAACGAGGAAGCCACGAGGCAGGGGGCGCACCCACCCCCTGGGTGCGCCCTCCACCCTCGTGGGCCCCTCGTGGCCGCCCTGACGTACTTCTTCTGCCTATATATCTCCATATACCCTAAAACGATCGGGGAGCACAATAGATCGGGAGTTCCGCCGCCAGAAGCCTCCGTAGCCACCGAGAACCAATCTAGACCCATTCCGGCACCCTACCGGAGGGGGGAATCCCTCTCCGGTGGCCATCTTCATCATCTCGGTGCTCTCCATGACGAGGAGGGAGTAGTTCTCCCTCAGGGCTGAGGGTATGTACTAGTAGCTATGTGTTTGATCTCTCTCTCTCTCTCTCTCTCTCTCTCTCTCTCTCTCGTGTTCTTGAGGTGGCAGGATCTTGATGTATCGTGAGCTTTGCTATTGTAGTTGGCTCTGATGATGTTTCTCCCCCTCTACTCTCTTTTAAAGGATTGAGTTTTCCCTTTGAAGTTATCTTATCGGATTGAGTCTTTAAAGATTTGAGAACACTTGATGTATGTCTTGCCGTACGTATCTTTGCTGACAATGGGGTACCACGTGATTCACTTTATGTATGTTTTGGTGATCAACTTGCGGGTTCCTCCCATGAACCTATGCATAGGGGTTGGCACACGTTTTCGTCGTGATTCTCCGGTAGAAACTTTGGGGCACTCTTTGAGGTTCTATGTGTTGGTTGAATAGATGAATCTGAGATTGTGTGATGCATATCGTATAATCATACCCGCGAATACTTGAGGTGACATTGGAGTATCTAGGTGACATTAGGGTTTTGTTTGATTTGAGTCTTAAGGTGTTATTCTAGTATGAACTCAAGGGCTGTTTGTGACACCTATAGGAATAGCCCAACGGATTGATTGGAAAGAATAACTTTGAGGTGGTTTCGTACCCTACCATAATCTCTTCGTTTGTTCTCCGCTATTAGTGACTTTGGAGTGACTCTTTCTTGCATGTTGAGGGATAGTTATGTGATCCAATTATGTTATTATTGTTGAGGGAACTTGCGCTGGTGAAAGTATGAACCTTAGGCCTTGTTTCAACGCATTGCAATACCATTTGTGCTCAGTTTTATCATTAGTTACCTTGCTGTTTTTATATTTTCAGATTACAAAAACTATTATCTACTATCCATATACCACTTGTATCACCATCTCTTCGCCGAACTAGTGCACCTATACAATTTACCATTGTATTTGGTGTGTTGGGGACACAAGAGACTCTTTGTTATTTGGTTGCAGGGTTGCTTGAGAGAGACCATCTTCATCCTACGCCTCCTACGGATTGATAAACCTTAGGTCATCCACTTGAGGGAAATTTGCTACTGTCCTACAAACCTCTGCACTTGGAGGCCCAACTACGTCTACAAGAAGAAGGTTGTGTAGTAGACATCACGGCGTCACACTACGCCTGCAACATGCTAAAGATGCCCGGGTCGTTGACAATCATCTCCGCCCCCTCCGACAAGAAGGACGCGCTGATCTGCATCGACTAACTCTACCAGGAAGGAGTTGCAGTAGCTGCCATCAAGGCACCTGCTCCTGCCGCTGACGGCCCGGGAGGGAAAAAGGAGCCTGGCAAGACCTCTCGCACCCACTCCGGTAAGCGCACCTCCTCAGAGTGTTGCGCTATCGTTGAGGACGTGCCAGAGAGCTCTATCAACAAGAGCAAGAGACCCAGAGCCGAGCCGCCACAGACAAAGAAGGTGCCCGTCGGGGACGATGGCATGGGAGGGGCCTTCATCATAGGCTCCACCCTCGATAGCAAATAGGAAGGCGCACTCGTCACCTTCCTGTGGGCAAATGTCGACGTGTTTGCATGGCAAGCGTCCGACATCCCCGGTGTTGCCAGGGAAGTGATTGAGCACCACCTAGCTGTCTGCCCCCACGCGCGGCCCGTCAAGCAGAAGGTCAGAAAGCAGGCTCTAGAAAGGCAGGAGTTCATCACAGAGTAGATCAGGAAGTTGTAAGCGGCAGGTTTGGTGAGAGGGGTGCTCCACCCGACGTGGTTGGCCAATCCAGTAGTGGTGCGCAAGGCGAATGGGAAGTGGAGGCTGTGTATTGATTACATAGATATTAATGAGGCTTGCCCTAAGGACCCCTTCCCGTTGCCACGCATCGACCATATTGTTGACTCCACGGCCGGGTGTGATCTGTTATCATTCCTCGACGCCTACTCAGGCTACCACCAAATCTTCATGACAAGAGAGGATGAAGAGAAGACGACATTCATCACCCCATGTGGTACATATTGCTTTTTACGGATGCCTTTCGGGTTGAAGAGTGCCGGCTCAATGTTTGCAAGATCAGTCCAAATTGGTTTTGAACCTCAGCTCCATAGAAATATGGAGGCCTACATGGATGACATAGTGGTCAAAACCAAGGAAGGGACAACTCTTGTGCAAGATCTGGAAGAGACATTTGCCAACCTACGCAAGATCAACCTCAAGCTGAACCCTGAGAAGTGCATCTTCAGCGTTCCGTCCAGCAAGCTTCTCAGATTCTTTGTGTTGCAGCATGGGATCAAGGCAAACCCAGACAAGATCAAGGCAATTGAGCAGATCGAGGCGCAGAAGCGGATCAAGGATGTGCGTCGACTCACCGGCTGCGTTGCCGCCATGAGCCGGTTCATCTCCAAGTCCGCCGAGTGCGCCCTTCTCTTCTTCAAAATCTTGAAGAAGGCAGGCCCAATAGAGTGGACACCAGAAGCCGAGGCATCACTACAGGATCTGAAGAAATACCTTTCCTCCACGCGGATACTAGTTGCACCTAAACCACAAGAGCCATTGCTGCTGTATCTGGCGGCGACGAATCAAGTGGTCAGCGCCGCATTGGTGGCACAGAGGGAGGTCGACGAGGAGGCGGCAATGGCGGCAGAACCAGCTGATGGCAAGCCAAAGATTCCCCCGGCAGGGCCTGGGGCCGACAAGGCGTGGCCCCCGGTGGAGTCTGGTGCCACCAAGGCAATGCCCACGCAGTCGAGTGAAGTGGTGCCAAAGAAGAAGATGATGCAGCACCCGGTTTACTTTGTCAGCTCCCTCTTGTAGGGGGCTACGTCAAGGTATTCCGGCATGCAAAAATTGCTCTTCGGCCTCCTTATGGCCTCGAGGAAGCTGCTTCACTACTTCCAGGCCCACGAGATAACTGTCGTCATCCACCTTCCGTTGCAACGGATACTGCACAACCCGGACGCAACCGGAAGTATTGTGGAATGGGCCTTGGAGCTGTCAAGTTTTGGTTTAAAGTTTGAAAGTACCTCGACAATTCAGAGCAGAGTCTTGGTGGAATTCACCGCAGAATGGACCTCGACGCCTGACGAAGAAATCCAGGAGACCACTCTCCCTGGCAAGGAAGCAGACCGTGACTGGATCATGTACTTTGATGGGGCTTTCTCGCTGCAAGGCGTCGGTGCCGGTGTGCTGCTCGTCGCACCCACCAGAGAACACCTCAAGTACGTGATCCAGATGCACTTCCCTAGGGAGATGTCCACCAACAACACCGCCGAGTATGAGGGATTGCTTGCCGGTCTCAGGATCGCGGCAGACCTCGGGGTTAAGAAGCTCATCGTCAGGGGCAACTCGCAGCTCGTTGTCAGGCAGGTCAACAAGAATTATCAGAGCCCATTGATGGAAGCCTACGTAGATGAGGTGAGGAAGCTGGAGGAACGCTTTGACAGTATCTAGGTGGAGCACGTCCCCCGAGCGGAGAACGACATCGCCGATTACCTGTCAAAGCGTGCCACATTCAAGCTACCTGTGGAACCAGGTACCTTTTTGCTCCGGTTAACTCAACCATCTGTGGAACCATCAGCGGGGCAGAACAAGCGGAGGAAATCAGGTCCTGGCAAGTACTTTCCTACCAAGCCCCCTGGGACTGCCAGCAAGGGTGCTGCCGCAGACACTGAGCCTGCCCAAGAGCGACTGGCTCCGACAGGGCGTCAAGCCTTGGCTGTAGAGACAGCCACTCTCATGGCGGAAGAAATGCCTTTGGTCCTTGCTGTCGGGCCCCAGGCTCCGGCATGGGCGCAACATACCGTCCACTTCCTCCAAACAGGGGAGCTTCCCGAGGAGCAGGAAGAAGCAGATAAAGTAGCCCGTCGGTCCGTCCTGTACCAGTTCGTCGATGATGTCCTGTACCGGAGGAGGCCAAATGGTGTGAAACTCAAGTGCATCCCCGGGAGAAAGGACTGGAGCTGTTGGCGGAGATACATGGAGGCATATGTGGCTCCCACATAGGGTCAAGGGCCCTTGCCGGGAAGGCATTCCAGCAAGGTTTCTTCTGGCCCACCGCCCTCCGGGATGCGACAACACTAGTAACCAAGTGTGAAGCATGCTAGTTCCATTCAAAGAAGCTTCATCAGCCGGCTCAAGCCATTCAAACAATCCCTCTCTCCTGGCCATTCTTGGTCTAGGGGCTCGATATACTGGGCCCTTTCCCCCGCGTTGTCGGGGGCTTTGAGTACTTGTACTTTGCAATCGACAAGTTCACAAATTGGCCGGAAGTGGAAGCAGTGAGGAAGATGACTGCTCAGTCAGCCGTCAAGTTCTACAAAGGACTGGTCTACCATTTTGGTGTGCCAAATAGAGTCATCACTGACAACGGCATGCAGTTCACAAGCCACACCTTCATGCAGTACATTAAAGACCTTGGCAGCAAGGTCTGTTTTGCTTCCATGGCACATCCATGGAGCAACGGCCAAGCGGAGAGGGCAAATGCTGAAGTGTTGTGAGGCCTGAGAACGAAGACCTTTGACAAGCTGCACAAGAGTGGAAGGCGCTGGATTGATGAGTTGCCGGCGGTTCTTTGGTCGATCAGGACGACGCCAAATCGAGCAACCGGCCAGACACCTTTTGCCCTGGTATATGGGGCAGAAGCAGTTCTCCCCATGGAACTCATATACGAGTCACCTCGAGTGCTCGCTTGTGATGAGCTTGAGCAAGAGCCGTTGCGCCAAGATGACGCGATGCTTCTTGAGGAAGATCGTCTTCGGGCGGCTGTGAGAGCGGCACGCTACCAGCAAGCCTTGCGCCGCTATCATAGCTGCAAGGTTCATGCCCGAAGCCTTGAGGAAGGCGACCTTGTTCTTCGGCGCGTTCAGTCGGCCAAGAATTCCAACAAGTTGATGCCAAAGTGGGAAGGCCCTTATCGGGTAATGCGAGTCACTAGGCCTGGCGCAGTCCGCCTGGAGACCGAAGATGTCGTCCCAGTGAGCAACTCCTGGAACGTCGAGCATCTTCGGAAGTTTTACCCATAAGGCGCGGCTTGCCGGGCCTCCCGGCAAGCCACCTTTTGTACAAGCTTTGTCGACAATGCATGTGACCCTTCGTACAAAGCCAGGCGCAGACCCTGAGCATAAATAAATGAAGCACTGGCACCCTAGGTTATAGCATGCATGCTAGGTCGAGTCTCTTCCTTGGTTAGGGTTGATAGTGCTTAGCAGCGACTAACGCCTAGCCTAGAGGTCGAGTGTGCGTCTATTTGTTCCTTTTCTGTCCTCCTTTGGTTCACAGGGTACATGAGCACTTCTGCTGAGCTACTCGGAAAGAAGGAAACGGACCGGCGTCCCGACCCCAGCAAGCCAGAGTTGCCGGGGGCTACAAGCACAAAGATCCAACCGCGGGAAGATGATATTGCCAAGGGCTGCTGATCCAGATAAGTCTTTTATCCTTTGTCATGCATTTCGGAACCGGACTGGGGCATGTGAAACCTCATTTTTATCTCTAGGCTGCCGTGCTCCCCTTTTTCCTATACCTAGGGATTATTTCCTGGGTCCGGATTTGGTCGTAGCCGCGGCGGCAAGGAGGTGGGACGAGGAGCCTAAAGCCCACTTCATCCCTGCCTCCGCCAAGAGCGCGAGAATGGTCGAGTGGAGTGGGGGGACTACAAGGCCTGTGTATGCAGGCGAATGTCTTCCATTCACGGCGGAGATACATAACTCGAGGAGCCGAGAAGTCGACGTCGACCCGCATGCCCCCGTTCCCGCAGCCCCTCATTTGCAACCTGAGGGTCTGGGGCGGGGCACGCTCCATCACCTGAGCGAACGGAGTGGGGAGACGAAGACGACAACGCGGGGACCGGCGGAGCCCGATGAAGAACTCGCAAGGCTGGTCTTCAACGTGGCCCTCCATCAGGAAGGGCATCATTGGTAGGGGCGAGGCCGGCGCATCGCCCTGTCCTCCTCTTCCCCAAGTGCTACGATCTCTGCCCCGGCCTCGCCCACGGCCACGCCCCCTCCCCCTTCCCCTCGCGGTCGGTTCCACCACCACGGGTTCAGAAGGGGGACGGACGCGCTGTTGAGCGGCGACCCTCGCCGCCACCGTCGAAGGACCAGGATTCCCTTTCTCCATGGCGGGTGAGAGGAAGGAGCAGAAGCAGAGGGAGATAGAAGATGGAAGAATGCGGGGTGCCATTCCCCCCCTTCATCCTCTTTATAAAGGAATGGGATTGAGGCTCGGCCGCCCGGCTCGACTAATCCAGACACCGGAGGCGTGGGGAATCAGGACAGACCCGCTGCCCCAACTAGCAACGGCCCGATATCTCACCTCCACCGTTTGCCACCACAAGCGCATGAAAGACGCATGGCAGACGTGCAGAACTGAGGGGGCGGGTGAGGTGACCTCTCCCCACCCTGTGATCGTGGGGAGTGGACGCCTTGAAGACCGCACCCCAACCCCACTCAGTAAATGAGCCGCGCCTCCACGCCTTCCTCTTTTCACGGGGAGGACGCGAGCCGCCTCTTTACTTTGATGTGACGCATGCGTGTGGAAACCGCCCGATGCATGCCGCCCACGTCACGCACGTCCCTCCATGCCGCGCCATGCGCGCGGGTCGTGGGAGGTGGAGCGCGCGAAGAATCTTACCACGGTAAAAACCGCCCCACTTGCCCGCGCATCGTTTTGGGCCTGGCCCAACAACGTGTTGCGCTTATGTGTGGCCCAGGCCCGGGAGCTCCTATCAGTGTACAAAAATAGGGGCGCATCTTTGTACCCCTTTTTCCTGTGCACGGGCATTTAGAGCCGCGCCCACGGCCACACGAAGCAGAACGAGGGAGGTGAGCCAAGGTAAGATCGAAGCCCAAAACAATCAAAGCAACACCAAGGCCAAGATCACAAAGAGCAGAGGGGAGAAGCAAGTTCCCCCGGCAAGACCCTTGCTGGGAGGCCTCAGCGGCCCCGGAAAGACCCTTGCTAGGACAGCTTGCCCCGCACCAACAGAGCGAGCCACTCTTGAGCCCATGGCCCCTAGTGCGATCATCAGCGTGGGTCCAGGGCTCGGGAATGCACATCTGTGGTGGCATGTAGATCTTTGTGGAGACATATTCATGATCAGATTGGAAGACGAAGATTCTCGGCAAGATCCTCGCCAAGGAAGGCCACCAGACCCCCGGCAAGATCCTTGCCGGGGACGACAACACGCCACGGCGAGACCCTTGCTGGGCCACCAGGCAAGGCCCTCGCCAAAGACACTGGCAAGGCCACCGCCAAGCCCATGTCAACCAAGATTCCACTATCGTTCACATGCAGCTGCTAGCCTAACTAGCTGGGCGGACACCTGTGTGGCAACATGCAGCTCCCAGACCAACTCATCAAGCGCCTGCGTGGCGGCATGCAGATCTTCGTGAAGGCTCCACCACCGCGCCAACTCAGCTGCCTGCCTGCCTACATGCCACTGCACGCATCCCTGGCCGAGGCACGTGTTGATGCGAGGAGGAGCGATGACGAACGGGACGGGCCTCGCCCCCGTCCCCGATAATGCAAGAGGACACCTAAGTGATGCATTAAATGCACCTTGTCCTATAATACGAGCGATAACCTCATGCCACTATAGACCTTTCCACCTCCTGTGTGCCATTGTGGCAACCCCTTTTTCCTATAAAAGGAGGCCCGAGGCAACGAGGAGAGAATTCGGTTCTTTCGAACCACGCACTGACCACAGCTAGTTCGAGAGCTCAAGAACTCTCAGAAATACACCCACCAAAGCAAGACTAGGGTTTTACGCATCCTCGCGGCCTGAACCTGGGTAAACGATCCTTGTGCTGTCTACTAGCCCTGCTCTCCTCGCAACCCTGCGCCTCGGCAATCGTAGTAGGGATTCTAGTGATCCCATAGGTGTCATTCCACACCGACACATAGTAACTTAGAATAAACCTACACTATACAATAAAGGATTTATGGTATATTACATCCACGTACTGGGCATCTTAGTTCGCCATTAGTATTCATAAAGCGCAACAAAGAAGAATATTACAAAAACTGGGCACCATTGCAGCGTAACAAAATAATACTGAACCGAGACCACTTCCGAGACAGTTCAAGAAAGGTTGGCCTTGCGCGGGAACTACTGCGCAAGCTGCTGAGCAAGGTTGTGAGACTGGCCTAGCATGTCGGTCATAGCTTCTAGGTGTAGCTGTTTAGCAATGAGGTTCTCATTGGTGTTCTCCGCAATCTTTCTTAGAGATAGGCTTCAAGTCAAAGTGGTGTTGCAGAATGCCTTTCTGCTAGAACTTGGGACTTAAGAAGTCGAACTGATTCAGACAGCGAATTCTGTGAGCTTGTCTGACTTCTAGTCTCAAGTAACTTGAACATTGCATCAAGACAAGACTTTGGGGTTGTCGCGCTATCTTCATGATGTTTTGCTTCTTTGCTGCAATATATGTTGGGTTTGTCTCACAGCCTTCACCAGACTTGTGCATGCCACCAGGCATATCACCCTGAAACAAGCAGAGAGATGACAGGTTTTCCACGTATATAAACAAAGATGATAACTATGCTGTCAATTCCATCCAATTTCCAATTAGAAAATAAAGAGCAAGTTCAAAATATCAATAGCAGAATCTGGCATTGTTCATTATGCGGGGAGCTTCACCACACTACTGGATTACCATGTCAACATAACAAGCATAGGTGAAGGGAAAAGACAATCATTGAATCTATTTTGGTTAATGTGCATGGCATGTTGTTCATATCATCAACCACATCAATAAGATAAAATAGGAGATGACAAGGTGCAAACGTGGGCTGCTTCACCACACACTGGATTATAGATCCACAAAAACAAGCATACATATAGGGAGTATTGAGTAATGCGCATGGTATGAATAAGGAATTTGGTTTTACAAGTAAAACTTGGAACTTACGGTTCTTGCGAACATGCATTTTGATAGAAACGGCAAACTAAACAGCAGTAAATGATAGGGAGTATGAGCAAATTAAACAGCAGTTGAGGATAAAGGCTTTAGAAGGACTGACTTACATTAACAGTTAACACCGGCTTTATAATGCCCTTCTCCATGTCAAGGGAAGGATGACTCAAGAATTTCAGCACAAAATTTTCTTCATAAGCATTGCATGTACTCTACATTTTGTAGAAAGTAATTTTAGATATGATAATACTGGAAGGGATAGAGGATAATGAAGATAAGATGCAGATTCATGCTACATAATCAACTACCAATCCCTGGAACTACAAGCGTTATAGGACAAAATGTACTGACAAGACCAATGGGCTACACTTCTGCACTGGCATTATCTGTGTATTCAACTTTTTGGTAATATTAAATATAGATCCGATATCTTTTAGTAAATGGTGGGCGAGGGAGATAAGATGTAGAATGCTACACAATGAACCAATCCCTCTTCCCATAATACAAGAGTGTTTTGAACACTGGTGTACTATACAAATCATTCTTATATATGGGACGGAGGGAGTAGATGTTAATGTAACTACAATGATAGACAACATTTAGTCCTTACAGTAGGACTATAGAGCTGAAACTCTTCAAAAACATTGGGTTGATTCTAAATTTATTTAAGAGTCCATACAGATCTTATAATGTCCACCAAATGGACGATAACGAGGATAACATGTGCAGTGATGCTACATAATCAAACAACTATGAAAGTTAGTATGGTCATACAGGGCAAGCGGTAGTCACAAGAGAAATGCAGTGTGCAGTATAGTTGCGAGATTCTGTGGTCCCTTGAGAATGAATGCTCTTCTGCTAACAGTTTTCGTACAAGTGAGACGTTAAGGCAAATGCAGAAATATAGTTCAAATTGTGATGTGATATCATAGACAGTACCTTGCGCTGCATACGGGACCAATGTGTAACAAGATTATTCCAGTCACTGTCGGATAAATGTAGCACCGAAGACTTTACAGAAATTTCATTTAGAGGCTTGCCATCGATGTGCGCTTGCCTCAGGTAGGAACGATACTTCATCAACGAGTGCTTAAAAAGCGCAACCAACCCTTGCTCGTCTTGACAATCCAGTTTGGTCCTCGCCTATTTAAAAGAATGAAATCTTGTGTCTTCTGTCAGCAGAAACATATGCAATAATTACCATGTATAACATTAGTACAATACTTACGCGTAAGTTGCGGAGGAAGACTGGAAATTGTTCTGTGTCTATGGTATAATCTTTCCATGAAGGAAATATGCGCACAAAGTTCCTGACAGCAATATAAGCTTCGTCTTCTAAAGTGGGAAGAAATGGAACAAGGGTCCTATTTGCTGCAATTGGGACTCTCTCTGGTTCGAAAAGGGATTTGGCAACTGGATTTGGTGTACTCTTTGTTTGAATGGGGTTTTTGCATCATAGAGCTGGTGCTATGTCAACTGGCATCATCATACTGTTTGCTGTAGTTGGGGTCTGTTGAGTTGGAGCATCAGAAATGACCAGTGTAGTAGCGCTAGAGTCTGCTAGAGTTGGGGTGTTTTGCGGGTCAGGTGATATTGCAACTACACCTAATGGGCTATTTGATTTATCAGGTGTCACTACCTTTTCCAAATACTTTGCTTGTGCTCCTCCACGATCAGCAATCGCCCACTTCCTTTTGAATGTCTGATACACAAGAACATAATTTGAATGGATAAATATGGTATGATGACAGATGGAATATCTACTGAAAATGGATAAGCAGGGCGTATTCACATACACGATGTGTAAACTAAGCAAATGGTAGTGCACCAAAGTAGAAACAATGCAAAGCATCAGTTGCAAGATATGTGCGACCAATATAACTGTGGAAAGTTAGAGCAATCACCTTGATGGGTGAATAATATAGGGCATTTGCCTCTGACTCCTCCACCAGGGAGCTACATTAACTTAGGTCTCCCTCTAGCTCAGAATCACTGTTAGGATCATATTATGAGCATGAATCTGTAGGTGGAGAGCATTTGCATTGCATTGCATCCAGACTTGATTTCAGTCCCTTAATGCCAAGTTTGAAAGCCATGGCATTGTTCTGCTTTATTCTTTTCATGCGCGCAAGCTCATAATCATATGATGTTGTTCAGAATCTGAGATTCATGAAAACATAAAAAGTAGTCAGATTAGCTATGGAATGCATTGTGGATTCAACTCGAAGAGTGTCTCCCTATAAATCCCTACATATGCAAAGTTCACCCCCAACCGTGCTGACCAGACCACACACAGAAATACAAACCCCTTATGTCTCTATAACAGGTAGACACATATTTCAAAACTGAAGTAGGAACATTAGAGTCAAATCAAATTCGTATTTGAACAACTAAACCAAGGAATTATGAGTGGCATAATGTTTAGCTTCAAGGGTGGAGTGTTGGTAGTGCGACACAAAGCAAGTAGGCAGATTGTATTCCATGTAAAAGATCATAGCCTATGTAAAAGCTAGAAATGACACTTTCTTTCTATACAATGCAGTGTTCATTGCCCACACATGATGGAAGAGATTACACAGAGAAATACTATTCAACCATGTCTATGGTTCCAATATTTTGAAACAGGGTGGTCCACCCTAAAAGAATATTGACAACAAATATGAGAAGGCAAGCATAGATGTAGTGAATCAATCATTTACTTGTGAGCTCACTAGGAAAAGTATGCAGAATTGTAACTGCAGTAAGAGACCGTCCAAAATCTGAATCAAGAAGTTTGTCTTAGCACTTACTGTTTGCAACTAGTCAATGTGAATAATTGGATATCATATCGAATGAGTAAGAACGACAAGTAAAATTGTCAACAAACCTAGCTTGCAGTAGTAATCTGGGTCAATGTCACTACGACCAACAATTCAAAATGACTAGTGTCTGTTCCTAGGGCCCGAATTTTGAAACCCTATGAACTTTACATGTACTAAAGATTACTGAAATACATCTGAACCATTAAGAGTAGGTAGCACTCAGCACACAACAAACCCTAATGATAATCCTGCCTAATGAGTAATGAATCAATTAGAAAATGGGTGATGAGGAGTGGCTACTGAAGTGCTGATTGTTGAGGGCGTATCTCCAGATAAATCAGGTTGGCTTAGTGGGTGCTGCATGCCTGAGTTCTGAACGGACTAGGAAGGTAGGCACGGCGGTGCGCTCGGGCAGCAGTGACGCTGTAGGTCGAGCGGCTCCTGACCTCCTGCTAGTACGGCGTCTCCTCCTAGAGTCATGTCGTCCGGGGACGGCAAGTCACCGGCGAGGCAGGCGGCTGGGGGCGAGTAGAGATCGGAAGTGCGCGGTAGAACAGAGGGGAATCGAGGCCTGGGACGACCCAAAATCCCAGGGTGGGCCGACCCACCGTGGGCACCCTGTAGAGATACACACCCGAGCGGCGAACATGCATTTTCAAAACTAAATTTGGAACATTTAGCTGACCAATTAAATGACTCTGTTTTAATAATATCAGATTTGTATTTGAATAACTAAGCTTGTTTAGCTTGATGGGTGGAGCAGTGCTATTATGACACAAAGCACGTATTCTGATTGTATAGTGATCATAAAAGGGGGAAACCCTAAGCATTTTTTTGAGCAAAAGAGGGTTTCCCCTCCGATTTCTATTAAAGAAACCACCACGGAACCAACATGATCAATTAAACCCTAAGCATGATCAATTAAACCGTATTATGACTATGCCATGGCAGATTTAAAGCTGCAAACTGGAGAAATGATATTTAGCATCCATTGTTTGCTTCGAACTAAGAACTAAATTCTAAGAGCTGAAAAGGAAGTAGAGTAACCAAGTTACGATCTATTTTCAGGTTGAGATCAAAAAGTTGACGAGATATGAAGTACCACCTCTCTCGCGGTGCCGTGTAGGCATCAGGGGTGCGACGACTGTCGGTGGCGTTGAAGCAGATATGCGATGGTAGACGGGTGCATCGGGGGATAAGTCCCGTTGCGGTGGAAGAGAAGGTCGTGTGAGCGGCCCTGGCAAAGAGGACGACGACGCCAATGAAGCGAGAGGACGCGATGCAAGGCTCTTGGTCCATCGTCATGGATGAGAGACGTCCATCTCTAGAAGTGGACGACACGGTCTTGGTAGGCGCTCCGACATGGTGGAGGACGGTGGTGATGGATGGGGTGGAGGACAGTGGCGGTGGATGGGGTGGCGGACGGAGGAGGCTGGTGTGGCGATGGTGTTCTAGCGCGGACGGTGTATGAATGGGAAAATGGAGGGAGAGGTACGGGGAACCATGTTTTTGGGACACGCCTGTCTGAAATATGGGAAAGTTACGAACTTAGCCCCCATTTAAAATTTGGACGTCTCGCCGGTTGGGGATAGGACGATAATCTCGCATCTCGTCAATATTTACCCAGAGCGATTTCGTGCGAGGAGAGGGTGTTTTGGCGCCCATGGTGTATTAACGGGGCTGACAGGTAGGGCGATTTTGTCACGTCTGAGTGAAGTTACAAACCTACCCCTATTGAAAATATTTGCCTACATTGATTTCGACCGAGTCGAGTTTTTTTTGCTGCCCACCATGTATGAATGGGGAAATGGAGGGAGAAACAGAGGTCTTTCGGACGAGCTTGAATCAAATGTGTTTTGCCGCCCATGTTTGGCGCCCACTGATGAAGCTATGTACCTAGGGTAGGAGCACGGACCCGTCCAAAGAGCCCTACCCAAGGACATCCCTAGAAGAAGTCACCTTTCAATCGACTTGAAGGTATCCCACTCGACGGGTTCAAGACACTCGACCAAGAAGCTATCAATCGACCATGAAGCCAACCACTCGACTGCCAGGAGACCTAAAGTCACTCCGCAGGCAAACGGTCGGCTGTTAAGTAGTCTTTATGATCATTATAGCACTTTATTAGGGGCGTTACCAGTAACGCCCAACCTTAAATGTACCTAAAACCCTGCATTACTGAGGGTAGGAGGGGGCCGGCAAACTCTATATAAGCCACCCCCCTCCTCAGTATGAAGGGTTCGCACCCCTGTATCCATACACGCATAATCCAGTCGACCACCTCCGGGCTCCGAGACGTAGGGCTATTACTTCCTCTGAGAAGGGCCTGAACTCGTAAACCTCGCGTGTAACAACTTCCCAATAGCTAAAATCTAGCCTCTCCATATTCACACCCCTACATCACTGTCAGAGTTAGAACCACGACAGTTGGCGCCCACCGTGGGGCAGGAATCTTAGCGCCTGGTTGGGGAAGTTGCGGTTTCTCCGATCCCTCTGATCATGGTTTTGTGCGGATTTTTGGTGGAGGGCCGCGAGATCCGTCTTGGCGCGCTCACGTTCATCGCTGACGACTCCGCCTGGCTTCAAGAGGCGCCACTCGACGTCGACGCGCTCCCCGTCCGCGGTGCGACGCATTTCCGCGCATTCGTCCGTGGTGTCCTCCTGCGGCAGCCGTCGACCCAGTATCGGTCGGCCCCCGTATCGTCTCCCCGCTCTGTCTCCCACTGGCGCAAGCGCTCCGGTCGGTCGAGACTTGAGAGGTGGGTGAGGCATGCCGTGGCTCGCCAGTCGGCCACCCCGCAAGTCGCGGCAATCGAGCCCAACGAATCCCTCTACGGCCTGTTCGACTGGCTCCGTGGAGACCGCATCCGAGTGAGGCAGCAGCGACCCAGCGGCTGAGGTTCTGGCGGTCGATGGAACACACAGTCCCCCCGGTTTCCCTCGCGCCGATGGAGGCGCGGGCGGGGGCGGCCCGTCGCATCCCCACGATGAGTATCTCCCCGAACCTCTCACGTCATCACAGCGAGAGGAGCTTCGCCGCCAGAACACGGACGCCCTCCACACCCCTATCATCGAAGAGTCCCTCGAGGCCCGGGCCTTGGAGGACGCGCGTTTGGCTAATTTGGCCGAGCGCACTCGACTGGAGAATCTCCAGCGAGCACTCGACGAGCGAGCGCGTCAGCGGGCTCCCGAGTCTAGTCGACGCCAGCTCTTCCCGCCGACGCAGGTATATCGAACCCCAGTTCAGAATTTGGCCGCTGCGGCCTGTATAGCAGAATCAATTCGGCCCTCCCAGTCGGAGGCTGGCAGGGGCTTGTTACAGATCAGAGCGTTGCTCCGGGCGGCGGGAAACCAGAATTCCGCTGTTTCTCAGTCGCGGAACAGGATCCACAGTCGATCCATTGCGACCGATACAGTCCAGTTGGCTCACAACCCGCGGTCGCCCCCGAGGCGTGAGGGACGTGGCGACCGACATGATCAGTACGGAAGGAACGAGCAGTATGATCACTGATCCGATCGTGATGATCGATGTCGAGTGCCAACCCCTCCCCCGAGGAGTGGGTCATATGCGCCTCGACATCGAGATGACAGGCGCCCTCGTAGCGTTGGGCAGAGGGTTCCCGTCGACCCCAGGGACCCAGGCTTTGACGCGAGATCTGTCCTCGTTCAAGGCTTGGTTGACAGGAACAGGGCTCATCGGGATGGCCAGAACAGAGATGCGCCCGCCAGCAGCAGAGTACATGCTTCAGGGCCAGAGTGTTTCAGTCGAGCCATCAGAGCCGCAGTGATTCCTCCCAATTTCAGGCTGGCGACTGGAATCAACAAGTTCATCGGTGAATCTAAGCCTGACACTTGGCTCGAAGATTACCGAGTGGCTGTACAGATTGGCGGTGGCAATGATGAGGTGGCCATGAAGCATTTACCTCTCATGTTAGAGGGCTCAGCCAGAGCGTGGCTAAATCTGTTGGCACCCAGTAGCATTTACACTTGGGAGGATCTCTCCTGAGTGTTTATCACAACGTTTGAAGGAACATGCAAGCGACCTGCAGGCCTTACAGAGTTGCGGTCTTGCGTGCAGAAGCCGAATGAAACCCTGAGGGAATACATCCAGAGGTGGATCACACTGCATCACTCGGTTGAAAATGTGCCAGACCATCAAGCAGTCTGTGCCTTCATGGAAGGCGTTAAATACAGAGAGTTGAATCTGAAGTTCGGTCGAACTGGAGAGATGTCTCTGAATCGGATGATGGAGATTGCCACCAAGTATGCTAATGGTGAAGACGAGGACCAACTCCGGAGTGGCAAGCACAAGGCAGTCGCCCAAGAAACCAGAGGAAATTCCAGTCAGAAACAGAAGCGGAAGGCCGAGCCAGCCGCTCCTGGGGAGGCCCTGGCCGTAGCCCAGGGAAACTTCAAGGGAAAACCCAAGGGCACCTGGAAGCCCAAGAAAGTCAAGGATCAGGATGGAAACGATGTTTTGGACCTGCCGTGTCACATCCACACCAAGAAAGATGAAGAGGGTAATTTTATTTACCCAAAGCATACCACTCGACAGTGCCGGCTCCTAATCCAGCAGTTTCAAGGCAAACAGTCCAAGGATAAGGAAAAGAGTCAGACAAAGTCGAGGACAAGGAAGATAGCAATGATGGATACCCCCAAATCAATTCCAGCCTGATGATTTTTGCTGATGTCGAAAGCGAAAGTCGACTGAAAGTCATCAACCGTGAGGTGAATATGGTTGCTCCGGCAACACCCAATTATCTGAAGTGGTCTCAGACTACCATCACGTTCGACCAGTCTGATCACCCTACGCACATTTCCACCGCTAGGAGGCAAGCATTGGTGGTCGATCCAATTGTCGAAGGCACTCGACTGACCAAAGTCTTATGGATGGTGGCAGTGGTCTAAACATACTGTATGCTGAAACATTGAAAGGAATGGGCATTCCGATGTCCAGGCTCAGCACCAGTAACATGAGTTTCCACGGAGTCATTCCTGGGAAGAAAGCCCAATCACTCGGCCAGATCGCTCTTGATGTGGTTTTCGGTGATTCAAAGAATTACTGCAAGGAAAAGTTGACATTCGAGGTTGTGGACTTCAAAATTGCTTATCACGCCATTTTGGGCAGGCCAGCTTACGCACGCTTCATGGCCCGGCCATGTTACGTGTATCTCAAACTGAAGATGCCTGGCCCCAAAGGTGTGATCACTGTTACGGGCAATCGGAAGAAGGCGGAAGAGTGCTTTCAGAAGGGCTCAAAGATTGCAGATGCTCAGACGGCTGTGGTCGAGCTGCAAGAGTACCAAAAGACTGCCGATCCAAGCGAGTTGCTACGAGCCAAGAAGCCTGCTTCAGAATCAGCTTTTCAGTCGTCCGGTGAAACAAAGACAATCCACATTCACCCGACCGACCCCGATGCTGCCCCGACTCACATCTCAACGACGCTTGACTCCAAATAGGAAGAAGCGCCCATCCAGCTCCTCCGTGAGAACTGGGACATCTTCGCACGGAAACCCTCTGACATGCCTGGAGTTCCCAGGGGGCTGGCTGAGCACCGTCTACGAGTCGACCCAAAATTCAAGCCTGTGAAGGAACATCTTCGACGGTCCGCCGTCCAGAAGAAGCAAGCCATTGGCGAGGAGGTGGCTCGGCTCTTAGCAGCAGAGTTCATCCGAGAAATTTACCACTCCGAGTGGCTCGCCAATGTCATCATGGTCCCCAAGAAAGACAAGTCACTTCGCATGTGCATTGATTTCAAACATATCAATCGGGCCTGCCCGAAAGATCATTTTACTCTCCCTCGCATCGACCAAATAGTCGACTCGACTGTGGGATGCGAGAGGTTGTCTTTTCTAGATGCTTATTCCGGGTACCATCAGATCCGTCTGTATGGACCCGACGAAATCAAAACAGCTTTCATCACCCCATTCGGATGCTTCTGTTATGTCACCATGCCGTTCGGCCTCAAGAACGCCGGAGCCACGTTCATGAGAATGATTCAGAAGTGTTTACTCACTCAAATCAGTCGGAATGTGGAGGCATACATGGATGATATTGTGGTCAAGTCATGCAAAGGTTCCGACCCGCGGGCTGACCTTGCCGAAACCTTTGCCAACCTCAGGAGGTACGATATCAAGCTCAATCCATCAAAGTGCACATTCGGAGTTCCAGGTGGAAAGTTACTCGGTTTTCTCGTTTCCGAACGGGGGATCGACGCCAATCCTTAAAAAGTTGGCACCATACTCCGGATGAAGCGTCCCGTTCGCGTGCACGACGTCCAAAAGCTTACAGGCTGCTTGGCCGCCCTAAGTCGATTCATTTCTCGTCTCGGTGAAAAGGCGTTGCCCCTTTACCGACTGATGAAGAAGTCTGACAAGTTCGAGTGGACTCCAGAAGCTGATGCAGCATTTGCAGAGCTCAAAGCTCTGCTCTCCACCTAGCCGGTGCTTGCTGCCCCAATCAGCAAAGAGCCTCTGCTGCTTTACATTGCAGCCACAGGGCAAGTTGTCAGCAAAGTACTTACGGTCGAGCGGGAAGAAGAAGGAAAGGCCTTCAGAGTTCAGCGCCCAGTCTATTATGTGTCTAAAGTTTTGACACCTTCAAAACAAAGATACCCTCACTACCAGAAGCTTGTATATGGGATTTATATGACCACGAAGAAGGTTGCGCATTACTTCTCTGACCACTCCATTACAGTCGTCAGTGACACCCCGCTGTCAGAGATTCTGCATAACAGAGATGCAACTGGTTGAGTGGCCAAGTGGGCGATTGAACTCCTTCCCCTAGATATCAAGTTTGAAGCAAACTAGGCTATCAAGTCTCAAGCAATCGCAGATTTCATCGCCGAGTGGATTGAGCAGCAACTTCCGACTCAAGTTCACTCGAAGCACTGGACCATGTTCTTCGATGGATCTAAGATGCTGAATGGTTCCGGTGCTGGGGTAGTATTAGTCTCCCCCCGAGGAGATAAGCTCAGATACGTTCTCCAGATTCACTTCGATTCCTCCAATAATGAAGCAGAATATGAAGCACTTTTATATGGGTTGCGCATGGCCATTTCACTCGGCGTCCGTCGCCTCATGGTCTATGGCGACTCAGATTTGGTGGTTAATCAGGTGATGAAGGAGTGGGACATTAGAAGTCCAGCTATGACTGGTTATTGCAATGCAGTGAGAAAGCTAGAAAAGAAATTCGAGGGGTTAGAGCTTCATCACATCCCCCGACTGAAAAATCAAGCAGCTGATGATCTGGCAAAGATAGGCTCCAAGAGAGAAGCCATTCCCAGCAATGTGTTTTTGGAGCACATCCGCTCGCCGTCAGTCCAGGAGGATCCTTTCACAGTAGAAGCCCCACAACCGAAAAGTGCCACAGATCCGACTGAAGTCGAAGTTCCTGCTGTGGTCGACCTAATCATGGAAGTCTTGGCAATCAGTCCCGACTGGGCGATACCGTACATCGCCTATATCCTAAGGAAAGAGCTCCCAGAAGACGAGGAAGAGGCTCGACAGATCGTCCGCCGATCCAAGGCCTTCACAGTCATAAAGGGGCAGTTGTATAGAGAAAGCGCGACTGGAATCGGTCAGAAGTGCATAACACCAGAAGAAGGTCGGATAATCCTTGATGATATCCACTCGGGGACCTGTGGCCACCATGCGTCCTCTCGGACCATTGTGGCTAAAGCATACCGAGCGGGATTTTACTGGCCTAGAGCAAATGAGATGGCAAAAGAGATAGTCGACAAGTCTGGAGGCTGCCAGTTCTACTCCAACATGTCACACAAGCCTGCATCAGCCCTGAAGACCATTCCACTCGTCTGGCCCTTTGCTGTCTGGGGACTGGACATGGTTGGTCCTCTGAGAACAGGAAGGAGCGGATTCACGCATGTGCTTGTGGCAGTCGACAAGTTCACCAAATGGATCGAAGCCAAGCCTATCAAAAATCTTGATGCTAGCACTGCTATCGGTTTCATCAGAGAGTTGATATTCAGGTATGGGGTCCCGCATAGCATCATCACTGACAATGGGTCAAACTTCGATTCAGACAAGTTCAGAGCTTTTTGCGCCTCTCAAGGCACACGAGTCGACTACGCGTCGGTCGCGCATCCTCAGTCGAATGGACAAGCTGAAAGAGCAAATGCTCTGATTCTCAAAGGACTGAAGCCTTGGCTGATGCATGATCTCAAGCACACGGCAGGTGCTTGGGTCGACGAGCTTCCGTCAGTTCTGTGGGGATTGAGGACCACCCCTAACCGGTCGACTGGAAGAACTCCATTCTTTCTGGTTTATGGAGCTGAAGCGGTTCTGCCAAGTGATCTTCCGCACAACGCGCCCCGAGTCAAGCTTTACACCGGAGATGAAGCAGAACAGGCCCGGCAAGACGCAGTCGACCTCCTAGAAGAAGAGAGGGATATGTCCATGATCAGATCGACCATTTATCAGCAATACTTGCGTCGATTCCACGCCCGGAATGTGAAGAGTCGAGCCTTCCAAGAAGGAGATTTGGTCCTCCGAGTGGATCAACAGAAACCACACAAGCTTGCTCCTACTTGGGAAGGCCCCTTCATCATCACCAGAGTCCTCCACAATGGAGCATATCACCTCTACAATATTGATCGCCAGATCGACGAGCCACGAGCTTGGAATGCGGAACTACTCCGCCCCTTTTACACTTGAGCTCTCCCTTGGACGAGATGTAATAAGAAAAATTCCTGTAGTTCGTTTTTATCAAAGGCAAGAGTGTTCCATTAATTGTTGTCACTTTTGTTTACATACGAAATCCCCTAGTGGGTGACTTAGCTGCGAATCCGTTTCGCCTAAGTTTGAAAAAATCCTACCGAGTGGAGAGCAAACCTCCCACTCGGGGGCTTAGCTGCAGCCCAGTGCTCACCTAAGTATTGAAAAAAAATCCTACCGAGTGGAGAGCAAACCTCCCACTCGGGGGATTAGCTGCAGCCCAGTGATCGCCTAAGTGTTTAAAAATCCTACCGAGTGGAGAGCGATCCTCCCACTCGGGGGCTTAGCTGCAGTCCAGCACTCGAATAAGTTCTCTCACTTAGAGACTTAGCTGCAGTCCGGCACTCGCCTAAGTTTGAAAAAATCCTACCGAGTGGAGAGCGATCCTCCCACTCGGAGGCTTAGCTGTAGTCCAGCACTCACCTAAGTTCTCTCACTTAGAGACTTAGCTACGGTCCGGCACTCGCCTAAGTTTGAAAAAATCCTACCAAGTGGAGAGCGATCCTCCCACTCGGGGGCTTAGCTGCAATCCAACACTCG
>NC_041386.1:426139797-426160752 GCF_002162155.2 Triticum dicoccoides | reverse complement strand
AGACTTAGCTGCAGTCCGGCACTCGCCTAAGTTTGAAAAAATCCTACCGAGTGGAGAGCGATCCTCCCACTCGGGGGCTTAGCTGCAGTCCAGCACTCGCCTAAGTTCTCTCACCTAGAGACTTAGCTGCAGTCCGGCACTCGCCTAAGTTTGAAAAAATTCTACCGAGTGGAGAGCGATCCTCCCACTCGGGGGCTTAGCTGCAGTCCAGCACTCGCCTAAGTTCTCTCACCTAGAGACTTAGCTGCAGTCCGGCACTCGCCTAAGTTTGAAAAAATCCTACCGAGTGGAGAGCAAACCTCCCACTCGGGGGCTTAGCTGCAGCCCAGTGCTCGCCTAAGTATTTAAAAAACCTACCGAGTGGAGAGTAAACCTCTCACTCAGAGGCTTAGCTACAGCCCAGTGCTCGCCTAAGTACAAGACTCGACCCAATCCGCGAGTTGACCGCTACCTTCTCCCTCGGAGCTGCGTCCCAAATACAAGATTATTCCGAGCGAAGATCAAGTTCCACTCGACGAATCAAACCGTGAAGATATCCAACGAGAAATCTAGTTCAGAAAAAGCCCAAAAGGTCCCAGACCTCAAAGTACTCGAGCCCTCAGCTCGGCGGAGTTTAAACGGTTACAAATCCACTCGACATCCCGAGGTAAATTCAAAGTTTTTCACTCCTCGGGAGGAGGACTGGAAGGGGCGACGAACTCATCCAAGTCGATCCCGTTGGCAATGCGGGTGGCAGCAGCGATGAAGGTCTAAATTAAGTCTTGAAAGCTGTGCTTCCTGGTATTGGCAACTTGGATGGCCGCCAGCTTTTCTTCTTGTGCCTCCTTGCAATGGACGAGGACCAGAGACAGAGCGACATCAGCACCACATCTAGCAGAAGATTTCTTCCATTCCGCCACTCGACCTGGGACTTCGTTAAGTCGAGCCATCAGAGACTCGAGGTCGTTCTGAAGCGTCGTCCCAGGCCAGAGTGATGTGTCGATCCGCGACATCGCCGCTTTCAGCCGAGCCAGATAGTCAACGACACTGGGAGTACGAGACTCCAGACGGAGCACGTTCATTGCAGCCTCGTCCTTCACAAGAGAGTTAAAAGGGTCCAAGCTTGGCTCCACTCGACTGGTCTCCTCTTCAAAATTCTAGCAAAGCTCTGCATACACGATCCAAGGATAAGTCAATTTTCATAGACTGAGTCGACACAAAAACCAGTCAGAACTGAATGTGCACCTTCAAGCTTAAGGTACAACTTCTTAGCGAGGCTCCCCAAGTAGCTCTCCAGGTTGTCCCTCCTGCGAGCGATGCCTTCCAGCTTCTCGCTCAGGGTGAGGTTCTCCTTCTTCCAACGTGAACACTCCCTGTTGGCTTCATTCAGAGCGGTCTTCAGCTTGGTATTCTCTTCTTCTAAGTGGTCGACCGAAGCCAGCTTCTATGCGGCCAGAGCGGTCTTGTCATCAGCCTCCTTACGGGCAACAGCCAAGTCCTGATCCTTCTTCGCCAGAGCTTCGTTCAGTTTTTCTGCGAAGAAATGATGATTGAATCGGAAATAACAAAAGGGTACTCAAGCCCAAAGACTGACCAATCGACAAAGTCGTCTTACATGCGGCGCCGTCTCTGACCTTCTGCAGCTCTGTTCTGGCCAGCTCCAGATCAAGGTTCAGTTGAATCTTCTGCTTCTCCAACTCAGTATAGCGAGCTACGAGTTCACAGGATTTCTGTAAAAGCAAAATCAGTCGACAGACGTCCAAGATATGTTGCTTCCGAGTAACTATGGGACAATGATGACGTTTCTAAGACCACAGCCGAATCAAAAACATTCGACAGTAGTCTCGGGGACTACACCCAGTGGGTGCACTCAGCGTGCCCCCACTGGTTTGACCAAAAAAAAGTTCCACTCGACCTGGCCCGACCAAACCGAGTGAAGAAATATAGCTACAGCAACACAATGTATAGACTACAGTCGACTGCCAGCAGTCCACCGTAGTCTCGGGGACTACACCCAGTGGGTGCACTTAGCGTGCCCCCACTTGTCCAAGGATTGGCAGACACACCCAGTGGGTGTACAGATACAAAGATCTTCGAAAAAGAGACTCTCCAAATAGCATATCATAACAGACCAAGTGTTGAGTTGACTGACCTGGACGTTGCTCTGAAGAGCCGAACTCACGTCATAGGCTGCTTGGCTGGCCTCCCGAGCCATCTTCACTTGCTCCATCATGATCCCCGCCTGGCGTATAGCCTCCTTTGCAGCAGCCGCTTGATCCTCAGAGATGGGGTATGTGGCAAAAAGCGAAGACGGATCCGCAGTCGATGACGAGGGCCGCGCACTCGCCAGAGGAACGGCGAAGGTCACTGAAGCCTGAGTGGTGTCACCACCATCCCGAGCCTCGGCCTCGGACGCCGAAGCGGATTGGGGGGTCTTGTCAGCCGACGCCCTCTTGTGCCTCCTCACTCTCAACGGTTCGTTGTCTTCATCGTCCGGGAGGTCGATAACATGAGGAGGAGCTACAAGGAAAACATTCAATCGACCAGAGTAGCAATAAAGGTTCAGTCGACTCAAAGGCAGGACGTCAGCAATCGTACCAGGGTTGGAGGTAATAGCGTCCTCCATCTCTTGGTCATCGTTCCTGGCGGAGACCTCAGAAGTAGCACCGCTGCAAATCTCGAAAGTCAATCAGTTGGCTCAGTGAATCGACCAAGGATCCATCCACGGCCGACAAAGGAAAGCAAGTCTTATTATTACCCGGAAATGGTAGGAACAACTATCTTCATCTTGGGCAGAGCCTTGGGCGGCTTGGATGGCGTCGCTCGTGGATGCTTGGGAGCCTTCCCAGTCGGCAGAGGAGAAGAAGTTCGAGGGCGTTTCGACGACTGCCCAACAAGAGGAGTCGCCTTGCCACGTTCCCGCGCTGGATCGTGGGTGAGCTTGGATCGCCCCTCCGGGCGGGGGGGGTTCAACCTCCTCCTCCTCCCCTTCGCTGGAGAAGATGTCGTCGCCTTCCTCTCCCTCACCGTCGGACTCCCACTCGCCTTGGTCGTCCCCGCTCTCGCCTCCGCTCGCCTCCCCTTCCTCAGTCGACCCCTGCGCCCCGTTGGGCGTCGAGTACATCTTGGTGGTCGCCTGGAAAACAACAGACAAGACAGAAGTCAATCGACTTATTCAAAGAAGACCAATATAGAAGACAAGATATTAGTCGGGAGCACAAAGACATACCTGGTCCACCTCATACGAGTTGTCGAGTGGGATTACCCTCCTGGCTCCTCGGGGGTTGTCTTTGTTCCCCGTGATGCTCGACAGCCACCCCTCCACCATCTCGTCGGTGACCTCCTCCGGGTGGACCCGAGTGGTGTCGTCAAGACCCGAATACAGCCACATCGGGTGGTCGCGAGCCTGGAGCGGTTGGATGCGCCTTTGAAGGAAGACCTCTAGCAGGTCCATACCAGTCACGCCCTCGCGGACAAGCTCAACCACTCGACCTGCCAGCACCTTGACTTGGGCCTTTTCCTCCGGCGCGACTTTCAGAGAGGCATGCTTCTCGGCTCGGTCGAGGGAAAAAAGAGGAAGACCAGTTGACTGTCTTGGGGTCGCCTCGTCCTTGCAGTAGAACCAGATCGACTGCCAGCCATGGAACGACTCCGGGAAGGTGATAGATGGAAAACAACTCTTCCCCCTTGTCTGGATCGCCAGGCCCCCGCACAGCTGGATCACCTGCGTCCTCTCGTCACTCGACTTAGCCTTCTTGACCGATTGAGAACGGCAGGTAAAGATGTGTTTGAAGAGTCCCCAATGGGGTTGACAACCCAAGAAAGCCTCACACATGAAGATGAAAGCAGCAAGGTAGACAATGGAGTTGGGAGTGAAGTGGTGGAGTTGCGCTCCAAAGAAATTCAGGAAACTCCGGAAGAAAGGATGGGGTGGCAGAGAAAACCCTCGGTCGATGTGGGTGGCTAGGAGCACGCACTCACCGTCGCGGGGTTGATGTTCGATCTCTCCCCCCAGAAGACGCGCAGCTTCGTGGGGAATGACTCCCCCCTCGACCATGTCATCGAGATCCTCTTGCCGGAGCACCAATGGCATCCAGTCGCCCTGGATCCAACCTTTGGGCAGAGCGGTCTTGGAGGAGGATCCGCCCCGAGCAGACCTCTTCCCTTTCCCCGCCGCCGCCGCCTTCTTCGCGCGCTCCAAAGCAGTGGTCTTGCCCTTCACCATCGTCGCCGGCAAGATCTCACACGGGCTCGCGGCGCTAGGGTGAGAGCGGAGGTAGCGGGAGGACTGGCGAAGGGAGAGAGGAAGAAGGAAGGAGAAGAGAGCGCACGGCTTGGAAACCCCGAGCCGGCAACTTATAAGGGGCCGCTCCCGAGTGGCTAACTGGTAGGCCCAGGCTATCCAGTCAAATCCCGCAGCAGACGCGCGCGCAGTATGTGGCAAAAAAGGCGACGCGGAGAACGAGGAACTTCCGCTTTATCGCTTCTGATTGCTGCGGCTGCTCCCGTCCCGCGCGCTTCCAAAAATCCGAATCCTGCGACATCCGCGGGCCGCAGAACAACTTGCCAAAAACAGAAGACCTCACTCGCGCCGACACTCGGCATGTCACAAGCAAAGAAATTCACTCGACGAAAGGCCTAGAATGGATCAAGGCGACTGAAAGAGGTTGATCACGTCATCCGTGACGATCGGCCCGAAACGAGGCACTCGTGTAGCCCGAAGAACCAGTCGGAAAGATCCCCAACTCTTTCCCCACTCTAACCTCGATCCATTCGGGGGCTAATGATGAAGCTATGTACCTAGGGTAGGAGCACGGACCCGTCCAAAGAGCCCTACCCAAGGACATCCCTAGAAGAAGTCACCTTTCAATCGACTTGAAGGTATCCCACTCGACGGGTTCAAGACACTCGACCAAGAAGCTATCACTCGACCATGAAGCCAACCACTCGACTGCCAGGAGACCTAAACTCACTCCGCAGGCAAACGGTCGGCTGTTAAGTAGTCTTTATGATCATTATAGCACTTTATTAGGGGCGTTACCAGTAACGCCCAACCTTAAATGTACCTAAAACCCTGCATTACTGAGGGCAGGAGGGGGCCGGCGAACTCTATATAAGCCACCCCCTCCTCAGTATGAAGGGTTCGCACCCCTGTATCCATACACGCATAATCCAGTCGACCGCCTCCGGTCTCCTCATGTTTCGAGGTCTCAAGAAAAGGGCGTGGAAACAGATAGAAACTATTGAATGGAAATTGAAAAGAAATGTAGCCCCAGTTCCTTCGGAAATGGTAAGATCGAGATGTAGGGCTATTACTTCCTCTGAGAAGGGCCTGAACTCGTAAACCTCGCGTGTAACAACTTCCCAATAGCTAAGATCTAGCCTCTCCATATTCACCCCCCTACATCACTGTCAGAGTTAGAACCACGACACCCACCATGTCGGAATGGGCTTAGAGGCGGTCGTGTCATGTCTAATTGAAGTTACTAACCTACCCCTATTGGAAGCAATGGAAATTGGGCCGATGGATTGTCCCTGTAATTCGTAGACAATAATTTCCCTGTCCCAAACACTTGGCTGCGGGCAGCCAATGTGGGAGTGGACATTTTGTCGCTTCTTTCGAATTTTGGGACAATAAGCATCCATGTTTACCCTGGCAAGTAAATCCGAATCCATTTTGTATTCCTGCACGAATCTTTATAAATCATTCTATGTGTTTTTATATATCTTCAAAAGCACGACAAAGATGTATTCCACTGTCATATATGAATATGATTTACAAATGCCGGTACTCAAATTCAGAAGCTAGAATCCAGTTTAAGGTGAATTCGAATATTTGGAACACTTTATGTCCAACTCAAATGTCACACGCATCATAATGTGTACTCCCATTTAGATATGTACACAGACGATGTATCAAGACTCAAATACCGAGTCAATCAACCAAGAATGTACATAACTAACAAACGTATAAACAATTATAGAGTATATGGATCAATAATAATAACTAACATACATAAGCCAGGCCGCTGTACTTTTTTGCTAGAACATCATCCTTTTCAATGCGTGCCACTTATGGTCCATCTATACTACTATTATTGCTGAATGCACATTCAGCCCGATTGGCATATTTGTAGGTCTGGCACAACAATCAAAATGAAATGTCTCCGAGTCTTATTAATTAATACAGACTTGTGCTCAAATAAAATTACAAACCAAAAAACTAAAAACAATTATTACATGATATCTAAAACAAATGGTTTGATTGATTACATGAACAAACAACATAAAGGTTATCCAACGATAGAAAGAACATTTCACCTATGATTTACCAAGTGGGAATTTAATTTCCTTTTTTCCTTCAGGACCTTCACAATGCGGTCAGTCTCAGCTTGCTTCGTTTTGAAATCCACCAAATATTTAATGGTTGTCTTGAGTACTGCTTGTGATTGTGCTATTTGCTTCCTCAACATGTCAACTTCATCTCTAAGTGCAGAAGCAGAATCTCTTTCTACCACTAGTTTAGCCTCTAGAGCATCAACTGTTGGCAATTCATGATGCACGATTGGCCGGTGCCACTACTGTGGGATGATACAACGTACATGGCGACCTCGCTCTTTAATCTTGGGCTAACCTGTTTTGCCATTAAAGTTCCAATTGGATTCCGGAAAGTTGAAGTTAGCAAAACATCTCAACTGGGAGTTATAACAACAAACCAATTAAACAAACAAGGAATTAAAGAGTTTCAATTGGATGCTGAAAAGTAGTTATTAACATCATTGTAACCGGTTGTTGCAGCAGCAAAGCAGTTAAACAAACAAGTTTTGCAAAAGGTACCTATTGTGGCATTGGAGTTTCTCTTGGATCCTGAAAAGTTGAGTATCCAGTAACATGATTAGAGCAACCGGTTGCAGTAGCAAAGCAGTTAAACAAAAAAGTTTTGCAAAAGGGACATGTTGTGGCATTGGAGTTTCTCTTGGATCCTGAAAAGTTGAGTAGTCAGTAACTTGATTAGAGCAACAAGTTACAACTGCAAACCTATTACACAAATATATTTTTGAAAATGTACCTACTGTGCAATTGGACTTCCAATTCGATCATGAAAACTTGAAGTTGGTGAGATGATTACAACAACAAGTTACAGCAGCAAACTAGGTAAACAAGGAAGTTTCTAAAAACATACTTGTTGTGCCAACGGAGTTTCAGTTGGATCCTGCAAACTTGAATTTTAGCAATCAATAAATAAAGTTTTGCAAGAGCCATAAGAAACTAACATCAAACTAGTAAAACTAACCGGTTTTGGCAATGTATTTAATTACACATGAACTAGTAAAACTAACAAGTTCTTGGCAACGTATTAAAGTAACAAGTCGGTACCGTTTACCCGCAACACAGACATCTATAAATTTCTTCGATGTAAGCAAAATGATTCCAACACATCTATAAGTTAACAAGACGGTTTCCCTCATATAAACCTGACAGTTATCTATATATGACCATGCAAACATTACTAGTGCTACAAGTGATAACAGCAAACCATTTAAACAAACAGGGTATCAGAACATAAATTACATGTGCATTCTGCTGCACCCTAGAAGTACATATGACCAGCTATCTGCGTGCTTATGTAGCTATTTAAGTTCAGGCAAACAAGTAATTCTTAACAGTAAGTATCAAACACATAGATAGGCGCATTCTATAATAGGATTAACAGGCTATGGCATTATGTAATCAGTAGCAAACTAAATTAAGCCAAGCAACATAATTGAACAATTTTGCAATAAGTGGCTAACTAATATTCCGAGAAACAAATAACTAAACTTACGCTAGCTCTTTGTACAGGCACACTTCAACTTCTTTTTCACTTACAAGGTTCTATGAAGGAGTTCATGGCATCAATTGGTTGGATATGCAGCCCCAATACTTCTTTCTTCCCACACTGCATTGGTAAGTCGAATGGTTAATCTGGTAAGATGGTGCGTCCTTGATATGTTATATGAGGACGTGTAGTCAGACTAGTTGTAGCCACACACATCACACAGGCTTTTACTGTATATTTCATGCAATTACATTTGGCATATCGAGATCTAAGCAATCTACAATAGGATGAAAAGACTAGCATCCTTCACATTATTGGCGAACTCAGTTCATAGAAACAAGCAATTCAACCATTCTGTGGGTAAATCAAAAGTGCCACTGGAATATTTTTCACTACCCCAATCATACACACAAAAAGGGGTGACGCCACCATAGGGGCTGGTATGGGCGGCCGCCTCAGGTGGCTGGAAAGTGTGCCCCTAGTTTGAGTCGTCCAGGTTAGCCTAGGAAAGTTTTCTTCGGCCCAACGCACAAGCAGGCAATGTAAATAATGAAGAAAAATGTTTCACTTTGGATGGGCCAAGAATGTAAGTGCAAGGCAGGCCCTATAGTAGGCTCGCGGGCAAACGAGCGCCTCTCATAGCGATCGACAGCAGGAAAAATCCCAATTCGCTTGCTCCAGCCTCCAGTCTGGTTCGCTCCAACCTAGCCGCCGCTGGACAGACGGACAAAACATTTCCTTGCGCCCTAGTTGGAGGGAAGTCGATGGGCTTCAATCAAACGGAAGGACAAGAAGATGAAGATGCAACCCTGGGTGTAGCCCGCATGGGAGGCAGCGGCGGAAGCACGGGCATGGCATCGAGCTTGCGCAAATAGACAGTCGTAGCTTGCAAGAGTATCATGCGCAACGAGCAGGTACATCACATCCCTGATTATATCTAATTCAACCATTCAATTTCTGGCCAATAGTTAAAGCTGACGGTGTTGTAAAACTGCTTGTATGTAGGGAATCTATGAGAAAATGAAACCAATTTCTGCTTATTTTATAACTTCCCCAATCAATACTGAACTGACTGAATCTGATGTAGCTAATCAAGTTTCCGGTGCAAACATACAAGCTCACGTTGTTCTTGAGTCTGAAGTGTCTAATGAACAGACTGCTAATGAAGGATTTGATGCAAATATTTTACATGCTCCTGGTGATGAACAGATAGTGTCTAATGAGGGATCTAATGCAAGCATTTTGCAAGCTCCCATTGAAGGATTTAGTGTCTAATGATGATCTGCTATGTTGAGAGAGACATAGAGATTTGCAGGCATTGATGACAAGAAAATTATAGTACATTTTCATGGCTTGAGGAAACGTCGAGGCCATCTACCAGAAAGTCCCCGTATCATGACAACGTAGCATAAATACTTTTCTAATCTGTTGTTTGAAACTATTGGCATACTTGTGCAGGATAGATATATTGATATGCAGTTTGCGAACTGGTTATAGGTGCAATTACACTTCGATATTTTCAGCCAGAGAACGAATAATTCAAGTAGGCACAGACCATGTTAGTAGTCCTTGTACACCATGTTGCATTTTGTGTTTTTTGTCCCTACATCATTTAGTTTTTTATAATCTGAACTTCTTTGGATCATTAGCTGGTTTTCAAAGTGCATGCAGCTTCACATTTCTCAAGTTATGTTGATTTCCGGAGTGCAAGTGCCTTCATATTTTTTAAGTTAAATGTTCGCCCCTGGTAACTTGAATTCGTGGATCCACCACTGCACATAAATCATACACGCATGCCAGTATGAATTAAATGAAATACAAGGACTTACGGTAGCTCGTTGTACAGGCTCACTGCAGCTCTGCTTGCACTTGGGATGTTCCATGTTACCACTTGCTTGGATGTGCAGGCCTTGTGCTCCTTGCATCCCCCTCTGCATTTTTGACATGGCGAATGGTTGATCAAATAAGAGGAATCGACCTTGATGTTGTACCGGAGGACAGATACTTACAAGGTTATACGGGTGTGCAGGACGTGTACCAGATCCCGTAGCGCTGTCATGCTTCGCTAAAAAAATGGTTTTTCTTGTTTCAGATGATATCTCTAGAAGAAATAAGAGTTAAAGTCAGAGTTGCATAGGCGTGTAAGCTAAGAGAGCAGTGAAAGGATATCCAAACATCATCGGAACAGTGCACAAGGGAGTGATGTGTGGATACCTAGTTCGGGCCGGCGTTTGGGCATGCTCCCCTAGCTAGAGTGCGGGTCACTTCAGTGCTGTTGAGGGTGATCCGCTGGCATTGGCTGGCCGCACACATATGTAGATCTTGTGTGGCAGCGGAGCGCTACAATGCGGTGGACGGGACCGTTGGTGAAGCCCCAACGGCCTCGGGGGGGGGGGAGGTGCGAATATGTGCTCGCTGAAGTAGCCCCGGTGAGGTGGGAGACGACGTCCGTGAAGCGCACCTGATGCGGTGGAAGTTGGTGTCTGTGAGGCACATCGGATGCGACAGCTGACGTTGTCGGTGGACCACCCGGTGCGGTGGACGAGGGCGTAGATGAGGTAGCTCTGGTGCAGTGGTGAAGCGCGACCGTCGTCTTCGTCATCGTCATTCAGCACAGAGGTGGGGAAAGAGACAAAACGAGGGGCGATTCGAACTTTGCTTGGGTTGGCGGCGAATTTGGGATTTGAGCAATCTGGGCGCGGAAGGGAACGGTGGAGAAGGGAGATTTTGCAGGGCTGGAATTGGGGCCGCCAGATATTTCAATCCGAAACGTGGAAGTGCGAACTTATTTTGTCGTCGTCCTTTGGGGGGGAGGGAGGGGGGTGGCTGGGTGCTAAGCGTCCATACGACACACACGACCACCATGACACGACCCTGGTCTGCCTGGTGCGCCTACATTTGAGAGGAGATTTGAGAATGCAAATGAATCTTCTTTCATTTGCAAACGAATCTGTATGTATTACCATGCCCATGTTTTCCTTGCAAATAATTAGTCATTCGAAACGAGATACTATAAATTAATTAACGAGGAGTTATTTGAAAAAAATGAAATGGTATCCACGGTATCCATGCTAATGTGGATTAGAGTGTGTGTCACATAATTAGTTATTTGAATTAGAGTGTGTGTCACATAGCGATCTCCAATTTTAACATGGATTTCGCATTTCACTGTATCCACGCTACTTTTTTTATACAAATTCATACGTATATGATGAACACCATGGTAGTGAGAAAACTTTTGGATGGATTCAAACATATGACCTACAAAAATAACACAACAATCGAGTCAATTTCAACTTTTCCAAACCTATTATGGCACGAATTTGAAATAATTACCCATATGCATGGTCCTCATTTCAAATATTACAATGTACACCGAATTGAAACAACGATATTAAGTCTAGTACTATCAACATTCAAATGTTGTTTTTAGCCCCCCCGGCACACACACTACATACTTCTTGTATCGGTCAATCTTCCTCTCCTAACCACCTTAGGAAGCTATCGGTTTCCAACACACGTTCATTCTTTGTCTCCATGTTTCGATCTCTAACTCTCTCAACTATACAACCCCCTTTTTCTGCTCTGTTACCAAATGTATTTACCTCACACACCCGCCATTGCACCCCATGCCGAGATCTCTCTCTCTCCCTCCCACCCTCTCTCGCCAGATACATGCATTGCCTATCTAGCCCCAACCTCTCATGCGCACGCACGCACATTGTCTATCTAGGTCACCCCCATGAGACCGTCTCACTCTTTCTTCCGCATGGCGGGCCACACTCGCTCAATCTCGCTCTCTTTATCTAAGTCTCGATTAACCTCGTTTTCTTTCACACAGAAATGATCTATCTCCCTGTTCGAGCCTCGATCGACACACTTTATACTCTCTCACGCAGATTGTCTATCTAGGTCAGTCCATCCAAGCCGCCCCACTCTTTTGACCTCATGGCGGCCACGCTCGCTCAATCTCTGTCTCTCTCCCTCCCTCTCTCTCTGTCTCTCTTTGTATGTCTCAATTGACCTCGCTCTTTCTCAGACACAAACGCTATACCTCCATGTTTGAGCCCAATTCGACATATTCATATTGTATACTCTCTCACGCACATTGTCTATCTAGGTCACTCTCTCCAACCCGTATCACTCTTTTGATCGCACAACGACCCACACTCGCTCAATCTCTCTCCCTTTATATATGTAATCGATTGACCTTGCCTCCTCCCATGCACAAAATATATCTACATGTCTATGACTGGATCATCTCTCAAGCTCTATCTTACAGCCCTCACCCTTCCCAAAAGCTCAATCAGAGAATATCTCTCTAGAGCATATATATCTTTTCAATGAAATTCGTACCACACTCACTTTGTCTGTCTATCTATATGTCTCTCGATTGACCTCGCTTTCTCATGCCGTATCTTCTACACATTGAAGCTACCTCTCCATCCCTCGCAAAGCCGGAGCTATTTACATTGTGAGGGATGGAGAGGTAGCTTCAACGTGTAGAAGATACGACACCATTTTCACGTACTAGTAGTACTACTTAATGTGTACGTGCAATGCACGTTAATTTGGAAGTATATTAAGTGCATGCGGATATTAAGTAGGATATTATTTTCGTGTTATTATGTGATTAGAACTATTTTTGGCATGAAATTAACTTCACGCTAAACGTGTTGAGCGCTCGACATTGAAGCAGTCTAGGTCGTTGGATGAGAAGGAATACATGTGGCTTGATCATGTTTTATATTTAATTTGATACGGCTCTAGCAGAACATTCAATCGATCAAACCATACATTTCATTCAGTATGACTACGACTTTACATTCATACGGCAATAGATCTAAAATAAACGGAAATGATAAACGTTTGGATTTTAAGCATGGCAATCCGAACGTTTTTCATGGCAAATTTAGATTATGCGGCGGCGGGGTTGTCTTCCGGTGGGAAGCGGCTCCTCGGTCGTGCTCTGTGTGTCGTCAGGCCACTGACCGATGATGATAGTGACAGCGGCGTGTTGCGCCGTTGCTGGCGTACTCCTGGAGGTTGGCCCTAGCTTCAAGGAAGGCCAAAATGTTTTGGACTTTGGTCTCAAGGAGCGAGTCAACTGGCGGGAGGAGGCGACTTGCATTGGTGCAAGGAAGTGGTCGATGGCGGCCATCAATGCCGCTGAGGGGGGCACTGGCATCCGTGCGGGGACATGCACTAGCAACGGCGTGGTGAAGACATTCGTGTGCACGGGCACCGGCATAGGCGCGCATGTCAGTGCACGCGCAGGCGCATGCTCTAGCAGGTGCACGGGCGCGTGAAAGTCGTCGGGGACCTCGTGGAATCCCATGGCATCAAGCTCGGTGGCAATGTGCGGCTCTCAGCCCATCAATACCACGGGGATGGGCGCTGACGCAGTTGTCGTGACGGGAGCCGGAACGGGAGTGGGGACAGGCGCGGTGTCTTCCCGCAAGGCCGATTCAAGCTCGTCCCGAAGCGCCTTATGTTCTTGATACTCCGGCTGGGTGTCTTCCTCAGGAAACTGGCAGAATAAGGACAGACCATCGTGATGCGGCATGGCATACTTTTAGGTCAGGCTGGTTGGAGGTAGACGACAGGAGAATCGGAGAGGAAGAGAGAAGATTGTTGCGATACCGGGTAGTGCGGGGTTGATGTTAAACTGTGGCGCCGGCAACATTAAAAGTGGGAGCAGTTGGGACGAAGGTGGTCGGCGGAACCTGGTCAAAGGGCTCACCTCCCGGTGAGCCTGTGCAGCGGTTTGCACGCACGCCTCCCTGTCAGCCAGCACAGCGGTCTGCTCGCACACCCCCCCCCGACTCACACACTTGCTCGGACGACACCTGCCGATGAGAAGCAGGACTCGTGGCGGCAAGTAAATGCCCACGGTTTCAATAGTGAAAGCGTTCGCCTTAATGTGATAGGTCTTTGTTCCAAAATACCTTGGCTCTTCATTTGTGCAACTTGTCATAAGCAACTTGTCTCAAATTGAATAAAAAAATACGAAGAAATATTTGTGCCATATCACGTGACCATGCTCAGTTTCATGAATTTCTGGTGTCTTTTGGATTTTCTGAAATTTAAATCCAGGATTCAAAACAATATCATAACCTACATCATGTAATAAATTTTCAAGCGGTACATCAATCCTGTTGTATTTCTTAAGAAAGGATTTGTTCAAACATTTTGCTTAGTTAGACTTCAGACAAGTTATATATGCAGAGTAAAAGGATAATCCGTCCGTACCCGTGCATTGCCTGATATATTAACTCCATTTTTAAGGGGTCCCTGATATATTAACTCAAGTACTAGGCACGAACAAACAGGCTCAATTTTTGTGCTAATACTGGTGTAGTAGTAGTAGTTGTAGTACTAGTAGTAGTAGTATTAGGCAATGCAGTTGATGGGTGACCTTGGGGATCAGCGACCGAGGGAATTGAACCGTGCTCGGCACGGTAGGTAACGTTGGATAGTTACTAAATCATCCCTCCATTGTTCATCGGTAGTCATTATGGACCGGGGACATGAGGGGAATTTCCTAGGGCTGGAATTCTGGCCGCCAGATATTTTGACTCAAAATGCGGAGGCTCGACTGGTTGGGGTTGGCTAATGTGCGTACCATGGACGCCACCAGAAGGACACGAGCCCGGTTTTTTTAAGGATCAACACGAGCCAAGGCCTGGCTGGTACGCTATTGGGTACCATTTGAGAATACGAAAGGAATCTTTTAAATTGCCGAACGAATCTATGTCTATTACAATGCCCGTATTTTCCTTGCAATTAGTAATCTCGACGTGATAATTGATTTATGACGACTTCTTGAATTAGAGTGAGTTTGTGATATAGTGATCTCAACGTGGATTTCACATTTCATGGTATCCCTAGTAAGTTTTTCATTGCGAATTCAAGTTTAAAAGATGAACAATATGGTGGTGAGAAAACTTTGTACGTATCGAGCATATGACCACACACACACACGAACACAACAAACAATCCAATAAGTATAGTGCATCTATTTTTCCAAACCATGCATGGATGACACGAATTCAAAAATACTCCTTCTGTTCCTAAATATTAGTCTTTTAGAGATTTCAACAAGTGACAACATACGGAGCAAAATGAGTGAATCTACACTAAAATATGTCTATATACATCCGTATGTGCGAGTCCATTTGAAATCTCTAAAAAGACTAATATTTAGGAACGAAGGGAGTAAAATGTAAGACATGCATTGTCCTCAATTCAATATTTAAAATGAACAGGAAACTGAAACATGAATATTAAGTCTAGTACTACAGTACATGCAAATGTTGTGTTTAGGCGGAGCTATGTAGATTGTCGGGGGTTAACCCCTCGACCTTAGATAAATTTGTGAAGCTCTGTTTAGGATTGTTTAGATTATATTTGTCCCCACCCTGGCTCCCAAACACCGATTGGTTGTGCACCCCTCCTCCCCGGGATAATATCATGTGCCCCCACACCTTAGATGCTATATGCTGATACGAGTTGCTTGGAGCTTGTAGATCTGAGATATAGCAGCTCACGTGATGTCTTAATATTTTTACAAGAAACCTTAATGAGTTTGAGAATTGCACACAATTTGTAAAAAAACTACTCAGATGCCCTTGGATCCCATATCCAACGACCTCGAAGCTCGTATCACCATAGCATCTAAGATGAAGGAGGACATCATTTTCTCTTGTATGTAAGAATATCATGTGCTACCACACCTTAGATGCTTTGGTGATACAAGCTCTTCAGAGCCGTTGGATTTGTGACCTAATAACTCCTCGGTGGTTCGAATGGTTTTTTGCAGCAAAGCCCCCAAAGAGTTCGACCACTACTTACAAGCACAAAGACTGCTCAGATGCCATTGGATCTCAGACAAACGACCTCGAAGCTCGTATCACCGTAGCATCCAAGCTGCGAGAGCACCTGATGTTTTCTCGCACGGGAGAATATGAGGTGCTCCCACACCATAGATTCTATGGTGATACGAATTCACGGAGATCTAACAGCCCACAGTAGGAGGTTCGAATGTTTTTGCAATATACGACTAAGAGAGTTTGGGAATTGCGCAGAAAGTACAAGTACTACACATGTGCCGTCTGATCATAGATCATACGACCTAGATGCTCGTATCACCATAGCGGCTAATTAAGCTACGGGGAGCACCTAATATGAGCAATAGGGAGCCGTTGGATCCAAGATGCAGCGTCACACACGAGGCTTGAATGTTTTATTTGCAAAAACACCTTTGGAGAGTTTGGAAATTGCGCATAATTACAAAGACTACTCCCAAGCCATTCGATCTCCACTTCTAACGAGGTAAAAACTCATATCACCATAGCATGTAAGCTGCGGGGTGGATGTGATATTCTATGCCGTTGTCATATTTGTTCGCAAACCTGCAAAATACGTGTAACTCGTGCCGTTACTTGTCTAACCGCGCAAAGTGTTTGTTCAAAATAACCATCCTACACTGAAATATCAGAACAACACACGGGGGTCCCACTTGTCATTGATCAAACTTGGACCTAAAACTAACAAATCTGAAAGACAAGATTCGAACTAGAAACCTGGACTACAAAGCGTAAGTCGATAGCCTGAAACAACAACGGTTGTTGGCTTTATCCCATAACTTGATTTTATACAGTATTACGTTGAGTAGAGTAGAGGGAGTGCCTCGTCAACACATGCATGACCGTTGACTCACTTACTGATGGGTCCCAGTTCTGCGATCCCTCTCCTCTCCATCATCTAACCTTTAGACGCACGGGCACACACGAATAGCGGTGCTAGCTTGCCATGGTGTTATTATAACTAAACAAAGCTTGGAAAATAGAAGAATCGCCTAGAAGAAGAGACGTTGTGGCTGGTCGAGACGGAGCTAACCACAGCTATCCTCCGTGCCACATTAGCATGATGAAGCTGTGTGGCTAGTGGGGTGTTTTCGATCGACTGGCTGGGTCCCGAGGTCGGACCATAGGTACTACTACGTCTGATACAATATATTTTTACACGCACATTTTTCCTCCGTGCTGAGACGTGGCACACCCTACCGCACGGTTTCGGGGTCCTCCCAGGTGGTGCACGCATATATTCTTCCTTGCCGAGACGTGGGACATCCTACCGCATGTTTTCCGGGTCCTCCTCGGTCGTAGCGCCGAAGCAAGTAAATGAGTTGTCAAATTACGAAAGACCACCTTTCCCGCTGAGTACATCAGGGAAGCATGGTAGCTAGCTAGTTGGGCTAGTGCGACCGAATAGCTAGGCCACCACCACATTTGCTTTTTCACCCTTTTTTTATCTCCTTGCCGGCAGGTAAATTTAAATATCCACCGCGGTGTTGCTCTAGTCTTTGGGTGCGGCAGGCGCGGAAGGATTTTTAACTTTTTGATTGACGGGCGCAGGAGCGACAGGATTTTAATTTTTTGATTGACGGGAGCAGGCGCGGCAGTAATTATTCACGATGACTCCACCTGTAAAACCCACTGCTCCCTGATGTGAGAAGTCGTCGACTGGTGTTTTCCCATGGTGAAAACATAAAGACTCCCCGCTCCTCGGCTGGCTCCCTCGGCCTTCCTGTAGATTGCATTGCTTTCAGCCATTTCGCCCCCTTTGCTTCCTCTCCCCATTGCTTCTACCTGGTTCCATGGTGGCGTAGCAGATCACAGAGTCTGAGGTGAGACGCTTGATGCAGGAGCTCGAGGCCAAGGATGAGGAGCTCATGGCCAAGGACGTGGAGCTCCGTGAGCTCAAAGAGGAGAGGAGTGCCATGCTCCTTCGTTATGTTCCGGAGTTCACGGAGCTTCAAAAGCGGCAAGCGTCCACCACAAAGATGCTCGAGGCATCGGCGGCATTGCTGCAGAAAGCGGGAGATACGATAATCCGTCTGGGGAGGCGGCTGGAGCGCGAGCTGGCCGATCGTGACGAGGTCCAGGATCGCCTCAGCCACTTGGTGGACCAAGTTGCCACACACGTGTTGCAGCTCCGCGATGCCTACCGTCGTGCCAGCGCGACCATGCCGGTTGTCGGGCTAAACCCGTTCGACCACCTTGTTGACTTCAATGAGCTAAGACTTCCTGACATGGTCTCCTTCTTCACCTATATCTCCGAGGAGCTGAGCCGTCTCCGCACGATGGTGGGGGCGAAGCTCGACAAGGAGGGGTTGCAGGCTGCCATCGCTGTTGACGGGTGAATCCTCTCAGGGCTCCGTCACCGGAATCCATTCGTGCCATTGGATGCCGTCTTTGACGAGCTGGCTGCTGTCGACTGAGAGCGGGCTCTGCGGGCAGTTGCACCCTGCATCACAAACATCGTGCACCTCGAGAAGCAGAGGGAGTTTGGTGGTGTTTAGGCGTCCTCTGCACGGGCATGTCCATGTCTCGGCGCAACATGACTGTTGGATCAACATCAGACGATGCAGATCATTCACTTAGCACAAAGCGTGTGGGTGTGTTTGGTTGCATTCTCATCTCAATATAGTTGTTCCCTCTTCGTGTATTTGTGTTAACCTACTAGTGTGGACTCATGCACCCTTCATGCACTCTGCCAAACACCCAAAAGTGGGTCGAGAAGGGAACTTTTTCTCCCATCCCGTGCACAAATACACCCTGCCTAACACTGAGTCGCCATGCTTCATATGGCTCATGTTTCATGGAGTACTGTAGCACCATACTCTCCATGCGTTGTAGACCTAGTTCTGTTAACATTGATCTCACCGTTTAGTCTCGACCGGACAGTCGAAAAAGCGGTACTATGTTATATTACTGTTCATATAGTTGAGATGCGTACCATCATAACTTACTACACTAGCAACAAGATTATGTAGTACTGATGTATGAACCATTGCACATGCCTAGTAGTAGGAGCACTGTGTATGTTCAAGTGGCTACCATGTTTCGCACTCCTCCGTCGTAAGAGTGGAAATGCTTGTTGTAATCATTATTTTTCTTCAGGAAAAACAATGGACTCGCTCTACCATGCGAATACTCCTCAACGGTCGTTGGTAACTTTGCTACTCACTTTTGCCGACGTGTGGGACAGCCATCATCAGGGTCCACCAACCTGTCACATCCTAGCTAGTTCATGCATTAGAGTGTTGCATCATGTTTACTTTTCCAGAAACTTGAAATGGGGATAACAGAACCCCCAGCACCCCCCTGAAAACAACTAGGGTTTACTAAAATTATTTTCAATGAACCTGAAATGCCCTTCTAAAAAGTCCACCCTATTTGTCTTAGGTTAGAACCTCTGACAAAATGGGTTCACAATTTTCTAGGTCATCACAAGATCATTGAACTAAATCATATGTAACTTGCATTTGGGCATTTAAATGCTAGTAAATATTTTAAATGTCCAAATAATCCCAAATTGAAATGTTCCATGTTGGACATGTTCCATACAGTGAGCATGTGCAGTTTGGTGAATTTTGGAGCTGCCTAGGTATTTTTAGAAATGACACAAACTTGAAGAAATAACAGAAAACAAAAAATAAAAGAAAAACTTACTTACCTGGCCGCAACCCACCACCCAGCCCACCTGGCGACCCAGCACTGTGCTGGCCCGTGCCAGCCAGCTGCTTCTTCCCCGCCAGGCAGGCAGGGAGGTGACGCCGGCGTGCGCGACCTCACCACGGTGCCACCTGCTTGCCGCTCGCACCCATGGACACCTAGGCGAACCCCACGTCGTCGCCTCGACCGCCTGGACACATCCATTCTCCCCCTGCCTCTCTCTCTCGCCCTCTCCTCGCCATGGCCGACGCTGCCGCACCCGCGCCGCCATAGTTCTCGGGTCCACCCTCGTCCCTGCGCCGTGCCACCATGTCCAGAAGCTCCGCCGCCCTCTTCTCCTTCGAGCAAGCCGAGCCCCGAGCGCTCGCTTGCCCCGAAGCCGCTGCAACGACCTCGTCCGACTCCGCTGCCGCCGGAGATCCCTTTTGCCGTCCCGCCGCCCCAACTCGTCCCCGACCCCGCCATCTGCTCTGTCGTGATCGCCGTGAGCTCAGCCACCTCTCCATCCTTCCCGTTCTCTCTCTCGAGCACCATAGCGACCGCACGAAGCTTCACCGCACGCGCCGCCGCCGAGCTCGTCGCCGACGATGCTCCGGCCACCCAACGGCCACACCACCTTGTCTACTACACCCACCGCATCGCCAGGAACCCATAGCACCATCGCACGCCCCTTGTCGTGCCCCCTAGCGACGATCCCGAGCTCACCCGAGCTCCGGCCACCGCCACGCTCGTCGCCAACGTTGTTTCCGGTGACCCCGCGCCCAACCGCCACCACCACTTCATGCGGCTCACTCCCTGCATCACGTAGATGTGCTCCGCCGTCGTTTTGGTCGCCAGAGCACGAAACCCGCATCGCCTCGCCGCGTCTGGCCTTGCCGGCGGCTAAACGCCAGCGAGTTTGACCCCACCGACCCAGTTTGACCTCGGGTGGTCCCAGTTTGACCCCCTGGGTCTATGACAAGTGGGGCCCGCCTTGCTAATTAACCCAAGTTTAGCGCTAACTAAATTTAGTTAGTTTAACTAACGACTGACAGACGGGACCCACTGGTCAGTTTGACCTGGACCGGCTCCGTTGACCGCTGACGTCACCATGACGCACTGCTGACGCAATAAGTATTTTCTGGATTTATTTTTATTCAAGAAATTCCAGAAAATACTACAAACCTCAAAAAACATAGAAATTAATCTGTAACTCCAAATGCAAAGTTTTATATATGAAATTTGATCAGAAAAATTCAATCTTTCCATCTGTACCGGTTTCATGCATGTCAGAACACTTTAACCTTGCTGTTTAGATGAAACAGGCTAATGCACTTATATGACTTAATACCATGAGTTTTCATTTGAATATTTGAATCAAATGGACTCAAACCAACCTGTTTACAATGCATTAGCCAAGACACACCATATTGCCATGTCATAGCATGCCTCATATTGTTGCATATTGCCATGTGATGATTGTGTTATGTGGTATCTTTCGTGGTAGGTTACTACTAGGAAAAGGGCTATAGATGATATGGCCACTAATGGCGCACCAGACATGTGGTGCGCCACTATTATATAGTAATGGCGCACCATGAGTTGGTGCGCCATTACTAGTTTAACTAGTAATGGCGCACCCACACAGTGCGCCAC
>NC_041386.1:426122127-426139302 GCF_002162155.2 Triticum dicoccoides | reverse complement strand
CAAAACTACTAATGGCGCACCTCAAGCTGGTGCGCCATTAGTAACCAGGGTTACTAATGGCACATTTGTGGGTGGTGCGCCATTAGTAACCTGGGACCAGCTAGATATTTTGGACAGCCACACCTACACACTCACTTTCCCCACTTCATTCTATCCACCTCCTCCTCCAAGCTTGTGTCGGCTGCCTCCTCCTCCTCACCTCATTTGCACCAAAGATTCATCCAAATTAAGTGGTTAAATTACCTTTTTTTGATAGGTAAGTAAGGGGAAAGCTATCTTTATGTTGTAGATCTACTTTTTTTTCTCCCTCCAACAACGTGCACATGCACTTTTTATGGCCTAGCTAGATCTATGTATGTTTGTGGTGTTGCATATGTTTGTGGTGTTGCATATATGTTTGTGTTTGCAGGTACCAGTATTTGAAATGCGGAAGTTGCCAATATTTTGTCGGAATATTGATTCTGTTTCGGCGAGAATTTTGGCACTATGCATTCTTTTTGGTCGTATTTTTAGGGAAAGTCATGCCATTTTTTTTCTTGGTTCTAAAATATCGTTTTGCTCTACCCCACAGGCGACCATGGTCCGCATGATGACCGAAGGCATCATGAATAGGTTTTTGAGCTCCGCAAAGGCTGAGATGCTTCAAAAGAACGTGATGGAGATAAGATGTCCGTGTCGAAGATGCAAGCTGAAGAGCCTTATTGCGGACCCGGATTCCGGGCAGGTGCGGGACCACTTGCTCTTGCGTGGTTTCATGGATGGCTATCGGTGGCAAGGTGATGAAGATGACTATGAAGTCGTCCATTGGGGCCGGGCAAGAAATGAGGAAGGGCAGCAAGACAACCACCACGGTGAGGGCGGGCGAGAAGACGAAGATTCTCCAGGACATGATCATGACGGTGATGCTGTACGCAGTCATCATGTAGAAGATGCTGGACATGATGATGAGGAAGATCAAGACGAAGGGCATGATCATGAAGATGAAGATGCCGGAGCAGACGACAATGGAGGCTGGGTGCAGGACCCTCATATTCAAGAGCTGCTTCTCAAGCAGACGGATAACGCAAGAGCTGCCGCCCGAGAGAAAGCCAAGCTGGATCAACTGGAGATAGACGCGGTTACTCCATTGTATGAAGGATGAAGGCCTAAGGATACCCGCCTGAAAGTAACGCTCATTGCTCTGGAGATGAAGGTAAAACACAAAATGACCGACGCATGCTTCGACGAGAACATGTCATTCTGGCACGAACGTCTTCCCAAGGGGAACAAGTGCCCGACCAGTTTCGATGAGGCGAAGAAAATCGTGTGTCCTTTAGATTTACCGCACGTGAAATACCATGTGTGCATGAACAATTGCATCATTTATCGGGACGAGCACACGGAGTCTACAATATGTCCAGTGTGCGGCGACACTCGATACAAGAAGAGGAAGAAAGCTACTCGAAAAGTGGTGTGGTACTTTCCGATCACTCCTCGTCTGCAGCGGTATTTCGCGGACCCTAAGGTAGCAAAGATCCTGCGTTAGCACGCGGATAAGGAGGATAAGAAGCAAGAAGATTGTCGGGGTGAACTGATCCACGAACACCTATGGGGCCGGCGGACCGGGCCCCTTTCGGTTCGGCGGGGGGCGGAGGTCGCACGAAGAGCAGATCGAGGCGAGGCACACGAGCAGTTTACCCAGCTTCGGAGCTCTCCGGAGAGATAACACTCCTACTGCTGCTTGTCTGGTTGTATTATCTGGTGTTCTTGCTCTCGAGCGAGAGAGTGTGATGTCTTCTGGGCCACGAATGAATCGAAGCAAACTATCCGATCCTACGAGCCAAACCCCCTCTACGTTGCGCATGGGCCTCCTTTTATACGCTAAAGGGGTCACCGACAGGTGGCAACGCAGAGGAGGGTAAAAACGTAAAAAGCGAGGTAGTTGATACAGTTGCTTGTACAGTGTACCCTACCTAACCCTGACGGTAGGGGACAAAGGCATTAAATGCCCGTCTGAGTCGCCCGAACAATGCAGAAAAGGACCATTAGGGGCGCCACCGTTCGCCACGATGGCGATCTTGTCAGCTTCGCATGCCACTGCGCACCGCTGGCCGCACAGCCTCCCGCCACGCGCGCCCGGAGAGGCCCCCAGAGTGACACGTTGGTGGATGCGCTGGAGCGTGGACGCAGAGTGGCCGCCTACCGCGGCAAGCGCCTTGCCGCTGTCGTTATCTTCGCCGGGCCCAGAAGCTCGTCGCTCACTGGGCCTCGGTGTACCTTGTTTAGTCTTCCCGGCAAGCTCCTCTTGCCGGGGCCTTGCTGCCTTGCCGGAGCGCGCGGCGCGTCGCGGCAAGTTCCTTGGGGCGCCTTGGTTGGCCTTCCCGGCAAGCTCCTCTTGCCGGGGTCTTGTCTCCTTAGCTTAAATACTTTGTTCTTGGATGGCTCCAAGGGAACCTTGGGGGATCTTGGCGTTCGCTCGGCAAGCCTTTGCCGCAGGGTGCTGCAACTGCCCGTGCACAAGTTCATGGTACTAGGGTACCCCTATTCTAGTACACCGACAGGAGCCCCCGGGCCTGGGCCAGACACGGTGCCGAGCGCTGTTGGGCCAGGCCCAAGACAGGGCACGGGCACACGCGGGCTGGGCCATGCCAAATCTTGTTCCGTATCCACCGCACTCTCCCATAACGGCACACGTTGAATGCGGCATTGTGGGAGAGATCGTGGGTGGTTGTTTATTTGGAAGGCCGAAACGTCCGCCCCGTCCCTCTTTATAAGCAGAGGAAACAGGGGCAGTTCGTTCCCCCTCGCTGGTTGCTGCTACTCCTTCTTCACAAACTCCGCCGCTCCCCCCTTCTTCTCGAAGCCGAGAGAGCAGCGTTCCGCCCCCCCCATTGCCACCAGCATCACCACGCCGTCGACCTTCCCCACCACCTCCGCCATGGCCCCGAAAGCCGACAAGGGAAAGGGCATGAAGTCGGCCGAGGCGCAGCGGCTCGCGGCACTGCGGAAGGAGCGGGCGATCTTCACCCCCCAGCTCGGCGTGCAGGAGCTGAGGGAGTACTTCTACCTCTTTTGGGCGACGGAGACGCATGCGCATCCGCGCACGAGGGTACTCCCGGCCGCTGCCTTGGAGTCGGCTCCAAATGGGTACCCGTTCTTCCCGCTATTCTTCTATTGCGGGCTCTGCCCGCCCTTCTCGGAGTTCTTTTGTGACATTATGAACACATATGGCTTCCGCCTCCTTGACTTCACCCCCAATGCTGTCCTGACCATGGCAGTTTTCGCATACTTGTGGGAAAACTTTGTCGGAGTCCACCCTAGTGTAGCCCTTTTCCGCCATTACTTCATGCCTCGGGTAGAGAGAGGAGAGCCGCTTGACGGAGGGATTGCTTGGATCTCGAGAGTCGGCAAGAAGGATGCGTACTTGGAGGGCGAGCTCCGCAGCAAGTGGGAGGAGTGGAGAGCGGAGTGGTATTGGATCGTCGAGGAGGATCCGCAGCCCTTCACCGCCGTGCGCCAAACTCCAATAGTGCGCAGCAATGACTGGAGCAACGTGGCCCCGGAAGACGAGAGGCTGAAGATCATCATCACTAGGATTCTTCGCCTCAGGCTTGCTGGGCTCACCGTAGGTGCTGTCGGGGCAGATTTCCTCCGCCGCCGCATTGCCCCCCTGCAGGAGAGGGGGAGGCCCGCCTGGGAATTCAAGAATTCGGCGGACATCATGAGGCAGCGGCCGGCCTCAACTACAACTTCACCGTCTTGGAGTTGGATGCAATGCTCTTGGAATTATTCAAACGCGACCCCCAGCACCCATTCACACTGCCGAGGGGCGTAGTTCCTTTGTGCAATAACTCTTCGCTTGACTGGATCCACGCCATGATGCCGTTGTGCGATTCACACGGCATCGTACCAACTTGGCAAGAGCCTGCGGATGACGTTGTGCGAGCGTTCTTCGACACCTTGGAGGAAGTGCCGGTCCGCGCCGACGAGCAGAAGAGCCTCACCCGTGACACCACCGACGAGGAGCTGCAGCTCATCGCTACTAGGGCGGAAGAGGCTGCGGCCGCAGCTGCTGCGAGTGTGTTTGGGTTTACTATGGAGGAGGCGGAGGCTGCAGAGGCGGAAAACCTTGCCGAACGCGCGGAGTTCATGGGCGAGGAGGAGCCTGCTGGTTCCGAAGCCGAGTCGAGCGAGGCCGGCGAGGAGGAGGCTGAGCCTTCAGAGAGCTTGCCGCAGGCGGAGCCCCCGGCCCCGCCAAGGAGGCGCCTTCACAGGGCCGGGGACGCAGCGGGGCGGCAGCCGGCTCCACAGCCACCGAGCCGCACGACGCGCTCTACCGCGGCAAGCAATGTTGCCGCGGGAGCGCCTCACGCAACAGCGGCAACTGGAGCGGGATCTTCCCGGGCCACCGCCACTGCCCCCGCCAAGCGGGCAAGGGATCCTACTCCTCCACCTCGCCGCACCGGAGGAGGGCCGGACTTCGATCTTTCCACGCTCAGCTCCGACGAGGAGGAAGAAGAGTGAGTTTCTTTGGTGCTCTTATAATCCTTCAATCTTGCTGTTTTATATCTTGTATCTGACTTGCTCCAATCTGGACTCCTTTCTTTTCAGAACACTGGCCCAGAGAGCGGCGAAGAGGGCCAAGGCCGCGGTGATCGTCATCGAGGATGACCCCATCGTGTCGGCAGGAGGTGGGCCCTAGACCACCTTGACGGACCCGGCAATCACCCCTCGGAGCAGCCCCCAGTGCAGCCTCCAGTGTAAGTTCATAGTTTAGCCTTCTGTTGTCGGGCGCGCTTGAGTGCTTTTTCCTTTGTTGATATCTTGCTTGTTGACTTGTGCAGGAGCAGAGCAGCCTCACCAGGAGCGCCCGGAGGCTGGTCCCGAAGTGCCACCTGCTTTGACTGCACCACCAAGGGAGGAGTCCCCGGCAAGGGAGCGCTCTCCGGCAAGGGCGGAAGGGACGGCACTGCTAATCCTGCGGCGACCGAGGCCGCAACTGAAGATCTTGGCGCAGGTAATCCACTTGCCCAGAAACTTTCCCTTGGGTTCTGCTTCTTCCGTTTTTCCCTTCTTGGATTTTTGATTGATTTTCCTCCCTTCTTCGTTCTTCAGACCCATCTTCGGCTGAGCCAATGGAGACAGAGGGCGCCGGCAAGGAAGGTGCCGGTGCTGATGTGACCGCCGGCGAGGAGGCCGCCGGGGCTCCTGCTGCAGAAGCCGGCGAGGGGTCGGGCGATCGCACTGACAACCCTGAGGCCGCAGGAGCGCCGGGCGCTGCACCGACCGTCGAACCCTCTGCCGCTTCTGCGGAGCCGGGCTCCGAGGAGCCCCAGCCCGGCGCCTACTTGCAGGTCGGTGACAATATCTTCATCAAGCTGCCCTGGGCGTCGAGCTCCAGGGCGCCGGTCGAGGGGGAGACTTTTGACGGGGAGGTGCTCGCCTCTGCTGGACTGTCATTGGTCGACGCGCCCGGCAGCAGCAGCGGCGAGCCTGAGGAGGAGCAGCTGCTGCGGAAGCTGCTGTCACTCTACCGCACCCGGCAAGCCAAGCTGGCTTCCTGGGAAGCGCTTATCGCGAAGGCGGGAGTTGACATGGAAAAGCGCGCGGAGGAGCTCCGGGGCCAAAATCAGGAAGCTCTCCGGTCCCTGGCGCAGGAGCGGGAGCGAGTCGATGAGGAGCGCACGGCCTTTCTTCTCGAGAAGGCCGAGGCTGAGGAGGAACAAAGGCTTGTTGCCTAGAAGCAGTCCGCGCGGGAAGGTGAACTAGTGCAGTGGAAGGCCAACCTCGACAGCTACGAGGAAGAGCTTGCCGAGCGTGAGCGAGCACTTGGCAGGGCGCTCAAGGAGGCAAAGGATGTCGCGGCAATTGCAGAGGCCGCCAATAAAGAGCTAGAGGAGAAGGTGGCGCGGCTGGAGGCCGATATTGGGAAGAGCGGCGAGGAGCTTGCCGCGCTCAAGCGTGAGCGCGAGAAGGATGCTGCCGCCCACGGTGAGCTGCAAGGCCTTCTCGCTGAGAGGGGCAAGGAGCTCAGCGCCGTTAAGGATTCCAAAGCAGACCTGGAGCTGAAGTTGGCCACGCTGACGCAGACGCTGGAGGCCACCAAGGAGCGGGAGAAGACCTTGTCGGAGAAGCTCAAGGCCGACGCGGCGCTGCTGGAGAGCATTGTAGTTACCCAGAACTCGTTCAGAGACACTGTGGAGCACTGGACCGAGGGTCTGGTGAACATTGCCGCGGTCATCAACGAGGAGCTGGCGTAGCTGGGGATGGAGGACTTTGGGTATCCTTCCGACGAGAGCCTTCAACCCAGCGCCAAGCTCAGCCTATTCTTCAAGGGCGTGGCGACGGCACTCCAGCGGCTCCGGGAGAGGATCCCGAAGCAGCTGGCCGACGAGTCATGCAAAATCTGCGCCGGGGTTCTCCAGAAGGTGCTGATGAAGGTAGCCTTCCGCAATCTAGGCCTCAGCTTCACCAACGTCCTCAGGTCCTTGCCGCCTGACGCCAATCTGGATGCACTCAAGGCCCTTGTCGCACCCATTGTGGACAAGGTGAGCGAGATCAAGAGAGTCGAGGGCGGACGCGTAGATTAGGCCGCCCATTTCTTCTTTTCCCTTGTCGCTGCTAGTCATGTTATGAGAACAGTCTGTTAGAGCTGCGACAAGTTATCTTTGTAATATAACTTTATTTCTGTTATCAATTGCAATGTTATTTCCTCTACTAGATTCCTTCCTTTGTATGTTTTCACCCTACGCTTCTAGGGAACTTGTCGACGCAGGCGCCCGAGCCGCGAGCGCTGAGTGCGGAACTTCAGCAGCCTGCTGGCGGCGCTGCTTCCGACAAGAAACCTTGTCGTGACTAGATGCAGCACGCTTAAGCTGTTGAGCGGACTCGAAACAAAGTAAGGGCGCAACTAGCCACGAGTTGGTTCCTCCGCGCACAGGTTTTCCATACAAAGCAGGGTCGTTCGAGGAAGATAACTCAAAAATTTAAAAAAGTGATCGCTCAAACTTTGGCAACTTAGCTTTTCTGTCATTTGCTTCCCGGTAAGGCAAGTCTTTGCTTGAACGACGCCTGGCCCATACCACAATCTTCTCCTTCCCCCCCAGCAAACTTGTGTGCGAGAGAACCTTCTTTTCCTTTAAAAGAAAAAGAAAGAAGAGAAAATAATAATATGGAGCTCTTCGGCTCGTTAGTGCTTACCGGATGTAGGTGCTGCACAAAGTGTCAGATAATCGCATGCAAGAAAGGAACTAACGCATGAAATGGACAAGCTGTGCAGAGCACATGGGGTTTTACTTATGCACGGAATCTGCGCCCGGCTTTGTACAAAGGATTACATGCAACAGCGGCAAGACTTGTACAAAAGGTGGTTGCCGGAACGGGTTCCGGCAACCGCGCCTTATGGGAAAAACTTACGAAGATGTTCTATGTTCCAGGAGTTGCTCACTGGAATGCCATCTTCGGTCTCAAGGCGGACAGCGCCAGGCCTTGTGACTCGTCTCACCCGATAAGGGCCTTCCCACTTCGGCGTCAACTTGTTGGAATTCTTGGCGGACTGAACGCGCCGAAGAACAAGGTCGCCTTCCTCGAAGCTTCTGGCTTTAACTTTGCGGCTATGATAGTGGCGCAAAGCTTGCTGGTATCGAGCAGCTCGTACAGCAGCCTGAAGACGATCTTCCTCAAGGAGCAGCGTGTCGTCTTGCCGCAACTGTTCTTGCTCAAGCTCATCATAAGCGAGCACTCGAGGTGATCCGTATACGAGTTCCGTGGGGAGAACTGCCTCTGCTCCATAGACTAGAGCGAAAGGTGTCTGGCCAGTGGCTCGATTTGGCATCGTTCTAATCGACCAAAGATCCATCGGCAGCTCCTCGATCCAGTTCCTTCCGCACCTGTGAAGCCTGTCGAAAGTTCTGATCTTGAGCCCGCGCAGCACTTCAGCAGTTGCCCTCTCTGCTTGACTGTTGCTTCTTGGATGAGCAACAGAAGCGAAGCAGACCTTGGCGCCAAGGTCTTGGACGTACTGCATGAAGGTGCGACTCGTGAATTGCGTGCCGTTGTCGGTGATGATCCTGTTAGGGATCCCGAAACGGCAAACAATCGACCTGAAGAACTTGACTGCTGACTGTGCTGTCACCTTCCTCACTGGCTGCACTTCCGGCCACTTTGTGAACTTGTCGATTGCGACGTACAAGTACTCAAAGCCCCCGACAGCTCGGGGGAAGGGGCCGATGATATCGAGCCCCCAGACCGAAAATGGCCAGGATAAAGGGATCGTCTGGAGAGCTTGAGCTGGCTGGTGTATCTGTTTGGAGTGGAACTGGCACGCTTCACACTTGGTTACTTGTGCAGTTGCATCCTGGAGGGCTGTCGGCCAAAAGAAACCTTGCCGGAAAGCTTTGCCGGCAAGTGCTCTTGCGCCTATGTGGTGGCCACATATGCCTCCATGTATCTCCGCCAACAGCTTTTGTCCATCTTCCCGGCGAATACACTTCAATTTCACACCATTGAGTCTTCTTCTGTACAGTATGCTATCGACAAACTGGTACATACTTGACTGCCGGGCTACTCTTTCCGCTTCTTCTTGTTCTTCGGGAAGTTCTCCTGTCCGAAGGAAGTGGACAATCTGCTGTGCCCATGCTGGAGCTTGTGGCTCGACAACAAGGACTAAAGGCACATCTGCTGCTGCGGGAACATCTGCTTCTACGGCAAGGACTTGCGGCCCTGCCGGAGCTTGATGTTCCCCGGCAAGCTTGCCGGAGCAAAACTTGTCGGGAGCGTCTGCTTCAACGGAACAAACCATTAGGCTTGCCGGAGCAGACTGCCCCTCAGCCTTCTTGGTGTTGATCTTGGGGACTTTCTTGGCAGCGGCTTCGGGGAGCTCTGCCGGAAAGTAGTCGCCGGAAACCAACTTCCTCTTCTTGCTTTGTCCAGTTCATGGTGTTACGGATGGTTGAGTCAACTTAAGCACAAAGATCCCTGGTTCCACAGGTAACTTTAGTGCGGCGCACTTTGATAGGCTGTCAGCAATATCACTCTGAGCTCTTGGGATATGCTCCATTTGTAGGCCATCAAAGTGCTCTTCTAGCTTCCTCACTTCATTGACATACGCTTCCATCAACGGACTCTGGTAGTTCTTGTTTACTTGTCGGACGACAAGCTGTGAGTCACCCCTGACAATGAGCTTCTTGATCCCAAGGTCTGCTGCGATTCTGAGACCGGCAAGCAATCCTTCATACTCTGCAGTATTGTTGGTTGCTTGCCCTTTGGGAAAGTGCATCTGGACTACGTACTTGAGGTGATCTCCAGTGGGTGCGACAAGCAGCACGCCTGCACCGGCGCCTTGCAGCGAGAAGGCACCATCAAAGTACATCAGCCACTCTTTGCTTGCCTCTTTGACGGGGATGCTCGTTTCTGGAATTTCTTCATCTGGGGTTGGCGTCCACTCTGCTATGAACTCTGCCAATGCTCTGCTTTGGATAGTTGAGGTGCTCTCAAACTTGAGGCCAAAGCTTGACAGTTCCAGCGCCCACTCGACAATCCTGCCTGTTGCTTCTGGATTTTGCAGTATCCTCTTCAGCGGAAAGCGAGTGACGACTGTGATCTCATGTGCTTGGAAGTAATGGCGCAGCTTTCTCGAGGCCATGAGGAGGCCGAAAAGCAACTTCTGCACACCAGAGTACCTTGATCTAGCCCCCTGCAGAAGAGAACTCACAAAGTAAACTGGGCGCTGCACCATTCTCATTGGCATCTCATCATGTTCCTGCGCAAACCCATGTTTGTCGGGACCAGAGCTTGTCGACGAAGCCCCCTGCTTGTCGCTGGATGGATCTGCCGTGGTTGCTGGCTCATCATCCGCCTCCCTCTCCGCCACTAATGCAGCACTAACCACTTGATTGGTTGCCGCTATATACAGCAGCAACTTCTCTTGCGGCTTAGGTGCGACAAGCGTTGGAGTGGAGGACAGGTATCTCTTCAAGTCCTGCAGCGCAGCCTCCGCTTCCGGAGTCCATTTCATTGGACCTGCCTTTTTCAAATTTTGAAAAATGGCAGGGCGCGCTCGGCAGATCTAGAGATAAACCTGCTGAGAGCAGCCACGCAACCGGCAAGCCTTCGTACATCCTTGACGCGCTTTGGTGCTTCGATCTACTCAATGGCTTTGATCTTGTCGGGATTGGCTTCAATTCCCCGCTGAGACACGAAGAACCCGAGAAGCTTGCCGGAAGGGACTCCAAACACGCACTTCTCGGGGTTAAGCTTGAGGTTGATTTTGCGCAGGTTTGCAAATGTTTCGTCTAAACATTGAATCAGGGTCGCCTTGTTCTTGCTCTTGACCACTATGTCATCCATGTAAGCTTCCACATTTCTGTGTATTTGTGGCTCAAAAGCATGGTAGACTACCCTTGCGAATGTTGAACCAGCATTCTTCAAACCGAAAGGCATCCGTATGAAGCAGTACGTGCCACACGGGGTCATAAATGCGGTTTTCTCTTCATCTTCTTCTGCCATGAAGATCTGATGGTATCCTGAGTATGCATCAAGAAATGAAAGCAAATCACATCCGGCTGTGGAGTCAACAATCTGGTCAATACGCGGCAAGGGAAATGGGTCTTTGGGACAAGCTTTATTAACATCAGTGAAGTCAATACAAAGTCTCCATTTCCCGTTAGCCTTGCGCACAACAACAGGATTGGCCAACCACGTGGTATGGAGTACTCCTCTGACAAGGCCTGCTGCTTCCAACTTCTTGATTTCTTCTGCGATGAATTCTTGGCGCTCTACTGCCTACTTCCTGACTCTCTGCTTGACGGGCCGCGCATGAGGACAGACGGCAAGGTGGTGCTCAATTACTTTCCTGGGAACACCAGGGATATCAGACGGTTGCCACGCAAACACGTCGACATTCGCCCGCAGGAAAGCAACAAGCGTGCTTTCCTATTTGGGGTCAAGAGTGGCGCTGATGGTGAAGGTACCACCAGTGCCATCCTCCTTGGCGGACACCTTCTTGGTCTCAGGTGGAGCTGCCATTGCTTTCTTACACTTGCCGGTGGAGCTCGATGGTGCGTCCTCGACGGTAGCGCAGCACTCCGAAGAGGTGCGCTTGCCGGAGTAGGCATCAGAGCTCTTGCCGGACTTGGTCTTCTTCTTCCCCCCGGGAGCTTCAGCGGCAAGTGTCCTCTGTTCTGATGCAGCTGCTGCTTCCCGGTAGATCTTGTCGGCACAAATAAGAGCATCCTTCTTGTCGCCAGGGACAGAGATGACACTTATTGGCCCTGGCATTTTCAGTACGTTGTACGCATAGTGAGAGGCTGCCATGAACTAGGCGAGTGCCGGACAGCCAAGGACTCCATTGTAAGGTAATGGAAAGTTGGCAACGTCAAACGTGACCCTCTCAGTCCTGAAGTTCAGCTCACTGCCAAATGTTACCGGCAACGTGATCTTTCCCTTTGGCTTGCTCCTTCCCGGGTTGATTCCTTGAAATGTGCCGGTCTCTTCGAGCTCGTTGTCAGGGATCTGGAGTTTCTGGAGCACCGCGGAGGAGATCAGATTCAAGCCGGCCCCGCCGTCAACTAGCATCTTAGTGACCTTGAGGTTGCGGATTGTTGGTGAAACCAACATCGGTAAGCACCCGACCGCAGTTATGCGATCCGGGTGGTCCTCAATATCAAAGATGATAGGCGTGCCGGACCATTTCAGAGGCTTGCGTGACTCGACGGGTGGTTCTGCTGCATTAACTTCCCGCACCCACTGCTTGAGCTGGCGGTGCGAGGCATGCAGAGAAGCACCACCGTCAACGCACAGGACCTCTGTGGCTTTCTGGAACTCCTGCTCATCAGTCTCCTCGTCATCCATATCTTCATCGTCGCCGTCATCTTCATCCTTGTCGCGGCCGCGAGGAGGTCTGTCTCCTTGCCGCTGCTTGTCCTTGCCGCGGCGTCCTCCTCGGCCGGGACGTTTCTTGCCGGATCCACCAGCTCCTTCCTGGGCCTTCTCTTTGTTGCGCCGCTCGTATTCAGCTTTCTGTTGCTCAACAAGCTGCTCGACTCTCTTACAGTTCTGAAGATCATGGCCCTTGGTGCGGTGAATCTTGCAATACTGCTTGTTGGTGCCGTCCTGCTTGTCGGTGACCGCCACCTCCGCGGCAACCTCCTTCCCAGAGTCACCAGTTTTGGCTTCCTTGGCGCCGCCACCATTGCCGGACTGCTCAACAACTAGCACTTCTTTGCCTTTCCTCCTTCTGTTGTTCCGCCGCCGGTTTTTCCTTGTCGGGGCAGCATCTTCGCTGTCAGATCCTCCCACTCCTATATTTTCTCCGGGGAGTCTCCTCCCTTCCTCAGCATGCGCACACTTGTCGGCCACTGCATATAACTCACTGACGTCCCTGATCTTGCACATCGCCATTTCCTCCCGCATCCTGCGGTTCCGCATGTTCTGATGGAACGCGCTGATCACCGCGGCAGGGTGGACGTCTGGGATGTTGTGCTGCACGCTACTGAATCTCTGAATGTACTTGTGTAGGGGCTCTCCTTCCTTCTGGGCGAGCATATGAATATCACTCTCCTGGCCATGAGGCTTGTGTCCGCCGGTAAAGGCGCCGACAAACTGATGGCACAGATCAGCCCAAGAGGATATGGAGTTGTCCGGCAAGTGCATGAGCCAGGATCTGACGTTGGGCTTGAGCACCAGCGGGAAGTAGTTTGCAAGGATCTTGTCATATCGTCCCCCGGCAGCTTGTACCGCAATGGTGTAGATGCTGAGGAACTCTGACGGATGCGTCTTGCCGTTGTACTTCTCCGGTACGTCTGGCTTGAAGTTCTTTGTAGTGAGCCACTGGACTTGCCGCAGCTCACGAGTGAACGCAGGACAACCTACCGCGTACGGCAGATCGCCTGGTTCCCCTGGTGCATGCATGTCAACAGAGGGCCCAGCGCGCTTGTCGGATTGACGTCGCGCTTCTCTTCGGCGCTCGATGCGGGTTCGAGCGTCTTCTTGTTGTCGATCATGAAGAACTTGGCGCTGATCGCGACGAGCTCGTGGATCCGACGATGCAGTGGATTTGCTGTCAAGGTGGATCCGGCGAGTCGGCGATCTTGGCCTTTGGGGCGGTGATTGCATGGTAGTTGCACCTCCGCCCGTTTCGTCGCCACCGGCTCGCGTCCGGCGGTCCTGCCGCGGCGGCGACGCACTCGGCCGCCGTGGAGTGTCGCCGTTGGCGTAGCCGATGAGACTCTGAATGGTGGCTCTCCATTCGTCGTTCTTGTCTGATGTCGGAGGGTAATCTAGGAGAAGTTGAGCTCGCGCCAAAGCTTCTGCTGGAGTGGTGGGTGGCAGTGGCGGACGGCGCGAGGAACGGGACGTGCTCGAACTTCTAACTATGTTAGAAGGAGCAGTATCCCGTCCAGGCGACCGTGCCCCGCTCGTGTCAGCACGCTGGCGTGCATGCTGATCTTGAGCGCCCCGAGATCCACCAGCTTGGTCTTGGGCTATCATGCGTATGGCACTTCTAGTGCCATGACGCTGTTGATCTTGCGCCTCCTGAGAGTGGCGTGGAACATGTACAGTTGCCGAGGTTTGTGCAGCCTTGTTCTTGGACCTGGCGGCATCATGAGCTTCCTCGTCGACGTCCTTTCTTCCGCCGGCGTCCATCCCACCACTCGTTTGCTCCAACGGTGGCGTAAGTGACGTGGATGGAGCGGCTGCCGCTGAAGTCTTCTTCTTCGGTGGCATGTTGATGAAGGGAATAAAGATCTAGCTCGTGTGAACGCCGGATCTGGTTCACACAATCTCGACACACCCCTACCTGGCGCGCCAAAGATGTCGGGGTGAACTGATCCACGAACACCTATGGGGCCGGCGGACCGGGCCCCTTTCGGTTCGGCGGGGGGCGGAGGTCGCACGAAGAGCAGATCAAGGCGAGGCACACAAGCAGTTTACCCAGCTTCGGAGCTCTCCGGAGAGATAACACTCCTACTGCTGCTTGTCTGGTTGAATTATCTGGTGTTCTTGCTCTCGAGCGAGAGAGTGTGATGTCTTCTGGGCTACGAATGAATCGAAGCAAACTGTCCGATCCTACAAGCCGAACCCGCTCTACGTTGCGCATGGGCCTCCTTTTATACGCTAAAGGGCTCACCGACAGGTGGCAACGCAGAGGAGGGTAAAAACGTAAAAAGCGAGGTAGTTGATACAGTTGCTTGTACAGTGTACCCTACCTAACCCTGACGGTAGGGGACAAGGGCATTAAATGCCCGTCTGAGTCGCCCAAACAGTGCAGAAAAGGACCGTTAGGGGCGCCACCGTTCGCCACGATGGCGATCTTGTCAGCTTCGCATGCCACTGCGCACCGCTGGCTGCACAGCCTCCCGCCACGCGCGCCCGGAGAGGCCCTCAGAGCGACACGTTGGTGGATGCGCTGGAGCATGGACGCAGAGTGGCCGCCTGTCGCGGCAAGCGCCTTGCCGCTATCGTTATCTTCGCCGGGCCCAGAAGCTCGTCGCTCACCGGGCCTCGGTGTACCTTGTTTAGTCTTCCCGGCAAGCTCCTCTTGCCGGGGCCTTGCTGCCTTGCCGGAGCGCGCGGCGCATCGCGGCAAGTTCCTTGGGGCGCCTTGGTTGGCCTTCCCGGCAAGCTCCTCTTGCCGGGGTCTTGTCTCCTCAGCTTAAATACTTTGTTCTTGGATGGCTCCAAGGGAACCTTGGGGGATCTTGGCGTTCGCCCGGCAAGCCTTTGCCGCGGGGTGCTGCAACTGCCCGTGCACAAGTTCGGGGTACTAGGGTACCCCTATTCTAGTACACCGACAAAGATGACGGAAATGATCCGGAGATAAATAAAAATGACAAGATGCTGAGTCACCCTAAGTATGCGAGCCAGTGGCAAGCGTTGAACTTCGAAGACCCAGAATTTGGGAATGATCCAAGGAACATCGTGCTCGGCGCGAGCACTGATGGAGTCAATCAGTTTGGCCGCCAAAGAAGCACACATAGCACCTGGCCTGTGTTTGTGTGGATGTACAACCTTCCCCCTGGTTGTGCATGAAGAGGAAGTACATTCACATGAGTATGCTAATTGAAGGGCCGAAACAACCAGGGAACGACATCAATCTATATCTGGGGCTGTTGAAAGAGGAGCTAGACACGCTATGGAAAATGCCAGCCAATACATGGGACACCGCAGAGAAAGAATATTTCCCCATGAGAGTCGCACTGCTCATGACAATGCATGACTATCTCGGTTACGGATATCTCATGGCCGAAAGCAAGGGCAGACTTGAAATCAATGGACATCAGGGAGGAGCTTCACGCTAATGATGATGATGATTAGGCGAAGCAGGACACAGAAAGTCGTTGCAAAGGCAAAAAGGCCAAGAAGACCGGAAATGACTACCCTCCCGCGTGCTTCACTCTAAGTCAGGAGGAGATCGAGCAGTTTTTCACCTGCCTCGTAGGAGTAAAACTTCGTTACGGTTACGCGGGGAAGATAAGCAGATTCCTAGACCCAGTGACGCAGAAGTTCAGCGGGATGAAGTGTCCCAACTGTCATGTGCTGATGATGCAGATACTTCTAGTTGCAATCCGTGGGATCATGGACGCGCACATCCTGAAACGCTATTTGGCCTATGCAACTTTTTTGACGTCATCTCTCGGAAGTCGGTTGGCGTGAGGTAACTCAGAAGGCTATAGGAAGAGATTGTGGTGATACTATGCGAGCTTCAGATGTGCTTCCCGCCCGCATTCTTCGACGTTATGGTGCATCTGCTGGTCCATATCATGGAGGATATCGTCCAACTCGGGCCAACGTTCCTGGACAGCATGATGCCGTTTGAAAGGATGAATGGTGTCATCAAAGGACACATTCGCAACATGTCACGTCCAGAGGGAAGCATAACCAGGGGCTTTCTGACCGAAGAGTGCATCTCCTACTGCACGAATTATCTAGGCATCGAGAACCCCGTTGGTCTGCCCGTCAATAGGCACCTCGGCAGGCTCGCTGGATGGGGTCACCGTGAGGGTCGCCGTGAAATGCGTGTCAACTTCGAGGGTCGACTCGCCGACTTTGAAAGAGCAAACCTAGTCGCGCTACAACACATAGACGTGGTCAATCCTTGGGTGGTAGAGCACAAAACCTTTATTGAGAAGACGTACAATGACCGAGGCCAACAGAGGACTGACGGAGATATAATCAAAGAGCACAACTCATGTTTCACGCATTGGTTCAAGCAGAAGCTTCTGTCGTACCCTTTACATGAGGATTCTTCCGCGGAAGAACAACTCATATTCGCCTTGTCATAGGGCGCCGAGCACAACCTGATAACCTATGAGGCGTACGATATCAATGGCTACACATTCTACACCGAGGATAAGGACATGAAGAGCGATGGTTATCAGAACTCCGGGTTAATGATGCAATCCTACACTGGTAACGACAAGGACAGATACCATGGAAGGATCGAGGAGATCTGGGAGCTGAGCTACGCTGGAGAGAAGGTCCCAATGTTCCGTGTCAGATTGGCCAAGAGCATCCTAAAAGAAGACCGGTATTTCACCACCATGTTATACCCGAAGCAAAATCCAAGACCGCGGGCGCAAACGTCACCGCGAAAAATGAGCCATGGGTACTAGCTTCCCAAGTGGACCAATGCTTCTTCATTACCGACCCGTCAAAGCCCAGTCGTGTTTTCATGAGGAGAGGCAAAGGGAAGATCATCGAAATGGATGGAGTCGCCAATGAGCAAGACTTCGACAAGTACGGCGACCCGAAGATGGAAGATGACGACGACAATGAAGTAGCAGCATACACCACAAGAAGAAGCAGGACCACCCTACCTATAGTACTTCCGTTCCACAGAAGAACTCCATTTACGAAAAAGAAGGGCAAGAAGATTGTGAACAGATAGCTAGCTAAGATCGATTGTATTTTAATCATAGTCTTCATTTCTCGATTGTATTTCATGGGCAGTTTTGATATCATGAATATTTTGAAATTTCATGGGCACTTTTTGAATTCCTGAATATTTTTTCAAATTTGATGATATTTTTTCATATTCAATATGAAAAAATATTGAATATTCATGAGGACACTCGATCTCCATCCCCCTCCATCTCGATCGCTATCCCCCTCGCCAGATCCCCCTCGCCGCCAAGCACCCCCCGCATCCTCCCCCGCTCCACCGCCGCCGCCGACCCACAGCACCCTCCCCCGCTC
>NC_041386.1:426121046-426121648 GCF_002162155.2 Triticum dicoccoides | reverse complement strand
GCCGCCGCTGACCCCCCGCACCCTCCCCCGCTCCACCGCCGCAGACACCGCCGCTGACGATGACTAAAAAACCCCAAAAAAACAAAGTTGATTATATTTTCAAATAAAAAATTGGATGATATTTTCAAATAACAAATTTCATGAATGCAACAAAAAATAATAAAAATAATTACTTATGGCGCACCGCTGGCTCGTGCGCCATTGCTATGCAAAAAAAGTTACTTATGGCGTACCGCTGGGGGGGGGTGCGCCATTGCTATCTAAAATTAACTTACTTATGGTGCACCGCTAGGTGCTGTGCCATTGCTATACCTCCCCCGACTAAAATCTCGGCCCCAATCCCCGTCCGATCCCATCTCACATCTCTCAGCCCCTGCGCGCCGCTGCCCCGATGACCCACGACGCCGCCGCCCCTACGTGTGCCGCCGCTCCCGCGCCCCCGCGCCCCCCACCACTGCAGCTCCTCCACCGCCGACCGGATAGCAAGCCGCTGCGGCCCCCAACCATCCCGCCGAGGACGACCGCACAGGGTGCAGGACGACGACCGCCGCCGACCCGCAACCGTCCCGCCGCCGCCCGTAAGCCCCCTCCTCCTCTGCCCG